>NC_142508.1:20477500-20792000 GCF_057876585.1 Rhinolophus sinicus
GTGGCTCCTGCTTCCTGTGTCTCCAACCCAGCCGCCATGGAAAATATAGTGGTATGACTCCCCTACCTATGGCTCCGTGGGTGTTCCTTTTTGGCCTCACCATATCCTGCGTTCTTATGTGGGGAGCGGGAGCTGAGACCCCGCATGCCACCCTGCATGACACATGGTGCAGCGAGCAGGGCACGGCGCCTGCCAAAGCTCTCTGAAAGGCGGTGGAGCAGTTTGTGCATGTGAACACTCAGTCTCAGGAAGCCCGTGAGGAGCAGCTACCAGAGAGATGGACCTCCGTGGAGGGGTGGAAAGATGTGGACGGTTCCCCAACCAGCATAGGCCAGAGAAAGTGAAGGTCGTTGGGGCCCTGTGGGCTGAGAAGTGCTTGCTGGGGTGATCCAGATGCGGGACTTGTGGTTCCAGGAGGAAATGCTGGCTGAGTCCTCGGTGGAGGAAGCGGGTGAGGTCAAGGTCGTCCCTTGTCCCCAGGTAAGGGAGGATGTGGAGCCCTCACCCTGCAGAGAGGGCACACATTGTGCGGCTAATGCACAGCCCTGGCGAATGACTATGGACTACGGGGAATCGCCTTCCTTCCCTGATTTGATGGACCGCTTGACTGTTCATTTGGGAACGTGCCACTGTGTGGTGGAACTGACAGACGTTTGCTTCCTGTATCTCGCCTGACCACCAGTGAGACTGAGGTCCAGAAGACCCCTTGTTGGGGTGCAGGCGGGTGTTTACTTCCTGTTTCTTGACCGGCCACCGTGGAGAATATGTAAGCACCTTGGCTGTGAGCCACTGTTGTGCAAGTGCGGTACCCTGAGAACCTTGGCTGTGCCCAGGAAGTCTGGCTGTGCCCAGAAAGTAGGTGGGCATCGAGGGACACCCCCTGGGACATTATATGAACTGGATTAGAACTTTGTCCTGTGAGCTGGTGTCGTGCAGGGTGGCATGTGGGGTCTCAGCTCCCGCTCCCCACATAAGAACGCAGGATATGGTGAGACCACAAAGGGACACCCACGGAGCCATAGATAGGGGAGTCACACCACTATATTCTCACTGGTGGCTGGGTTGGAGACACAGGAAGCAGGAGTCACACTATCCACAAGCAGCCGTCCACTTCTCTCTGCCAACCAACCTCACTTGCTAGCTGCAATTCGCTATGTGAACTGCAATCCACTCTTGCTAGCTCAGCCATCATCTTCTTGCTAGCCCCCATTTTCTGCTAGTGTAGCCATGGCCATTATATTAGTGGCCAATGGCTCACTGGTTACAGCTGACAGCCAACTAGCCACAGCTGATGGCCATCCAATCACAGTTCATCAACATTTACTACCCGAGTGAGCAGCTTTCCACGTGAAGGTGAGAGCCTGGAAACTGCACTCCTGGCTCTGTCCCTACAGCTGGGTTCCTGACACAGGGCCCCTGGCAGAAGACGCTTGTCACATAAATTGTGAGGCAAGACCCTGTAGGGGTGGAGTGTGGGGCAGAGTCCCAGAGAGCAGTTTCCAGGCTCTCAGCCTCATGTGGAAAGGTGCTAGCTCGATTAGATTGCCATCAGCTGTAATCAGATGGCCATCGACTGTGGCTGGGTGGCCATCAGCTGTTACCAGTTAGCCATTAGCCACAAATATAACTGCCATGGCTAATATGCTAGGGGGTTGGCTGGTGGTTGGTTGGCAGAGAAGCGGACGGCGGATTGCACATTGTGCAGCTCCTGCTTCCTGTGTCTCCAGCCCAGCCACCATCGAGAATATAGTGGTATGACTCCCCTATCTATGGCTCTATTGGTGTTCCTTTTTGGCCTCAACATGTCCTGCGTTCTTCTGCCAGGAGCAGGATCAGAAACCCTGCAGGACACCTTGTAAGAGACCTTGACCTTGAGCTGGAGGCCCCAACTAAGTTATGCTCAGATTCCTGACTCAAAGAAACTGGAAGATAATGAATGTTGTTTCAAACCTCAAGGCTTTGGGGTAATTTGTTACATGGCAATAGATAACTTTTACACACTCCATAAAATGTTAGTGGATTTTAATTTCCTCCATCCTTGAATGATACCATTCATTTTCAAGGTTAATCACAAATTAACTTACATTGTTTACTTAGTGTTAATTGGTCATTTCTGCAGAGCCCTAAGGTGTGTGTGTGTGTGTGTGTGTGTGTGTGTGTGTGTGTGAACATGTGTGCGTTCTGTATATGAGATGTAGTTGTGTGTTTAGGAGCAAAGTTATATAAGGAAGTTAAGTGGGCAGGCTTTGGGCCCATTTCTACTGCCTTAACTAAAACATCTCCTCTTTTACCTTTTAAATGTATTAGGCTATGTTATAATGTTTAATTAGGGAAGAAACGTACTATTTTTAATTTTTTTTAAATTATTGACTTAAATGTTTTATGCATTATGTGTTGTCTACCACTGAACTTAATATAACGTAAGCTTTTTAAAGACCAGGAACTATTAGATACTTTTAGACAGTCTGGAATTTTCCTTCAGATATCTAAATCTAAAGTTTCCAACCTAGAACTCTTAAATGCAACTGTGTAATATATATACAATCAAGTAAAATAAAACCAGGCAGTCTGTAAATCAGGCCAAAGTATTACTACTTTACAGCTTCAAACTATGATTAACATAATAAATTTAGGGAACAAAATTGATTCTGTGCTTGAATGACCCACTTAAACCATAAAATAGAATCTGAGAATTGAAAGAGATCATAAATGTTATCATTACTTAAAATACCCACCTGATGCTTTAACCTTCTGATAAGCTCCTTATCAAGTTGCTAGTTTCTTCTTGAAAAACTATGATACCAAACTGAAGACTTAAGAAGCAAGCTCTCAGCTTGGACTGAGGATACAATCCCTGGAAATCCAGAAATTTGGCCTGTACATCCTCAATTAGAATTCAATAAACTCAGAGTAACAGAGAAAGCCACTGCCTCCATTTATACTTTTCTTACTGCTTATACAACTTTTCAGAACTGTTGCCTGCATTTACCTGCTCGTCTCCACTTTCTCTCCCTGCCATTCTTTACTCAACACTCGGTACTGTGTCTTCCCCTGTCACCACTCATTGAAATTGCTCTTGCTAAAGCTAATTATGATTTTATATGACAACATTTCTTCCTGAAACTCTGGGATGTGTTTCAACATTTAGAAGGCCAAATCATCATGATGTTTACTAAATATTGAAGGTAAAAGAAAATGAGGACCAAAGATGATTCCTAAACGCTTAATTTTAATAACCTGGTTACTGCTTCTTTTTCTACCCTCATCCCAAAGAAATTTTAGAATACTTGTTCAGATTTCCCCTTCTTCTTAATATCTTTTAGACCTTGTTGTGATTATTTCAGTACTTTGCAGAGAAAGAACCCAAAAAAGACAGAAGTTAGTTGAGGAGAGAGTAATATTAGTAGAAGAAGCATAAGGAAAGAATGAGAGTGGAAGTAAAAGGAGGAGGTTTGGGCTGAGAGTTGAAAGTGGAGAGTGACAAGAGGAAGATGTGGGCACAGCTACGGTATGTAAGGGACTTGATTAGCAGCTGGAACAAGAGAAGGGATGCTAAGAAGTGTACATATGTCATGAATTGGACCTTCCTTAATGTTCTGAAAGAAACACCAGGGAAGATCAAATGATAAGGATTGCAGATTGCTTTCATCATGTATACTACATGTTCGTTTCATATACCTACGCTGCAAGTTGTGGGATCCCAAGACTGATTCAAGTAACATATTATCAGAACATAGCAGTGTAAGCGATGGCCTTTTCCTTGGTCCAATTCTTTGAGGTGTCCCTATTCTTGCCTCTTCCGGCCACACCCAGCCCCACAGGGCAGGAAGGCTATATGTAGGGCTAAGATAATGGGCCACACAAAGCCATGACCCCCCAGCTCCAAGTACACTGAACTCTGTAACACTGCCCAAAGGTCATGATGTCCAGTTCCAGAGCCTGGACAGTTACCTTCTGTGGTCCCAACTTCCAGAGAGTGCTCATGACAGCTTGTATGGTCTAAGGAGTGGCAAAAAGCCACTGTTTGCAGGAGGGAAGGAAATGGAGCTGGATCACAGGGCAATTTAAAAAAAAGTTTTCACCCATTTCCCTGGGGAGTAGTTGTGCAGAATCCTTACACTGGCATGCCAGAATATCCTGCCGTATTACGCCTGCGAGGTGACCTGCGAGCTCTCTGATGCTGCTGGAGTGCTCGGAGTTTGTGAGTTATTGTGGCAGATGAGTCCAGAGATGTAAAAGACAAACATGGAATTTGTTCTTTGGATAAGGAATACCTACTGCGGAGTTTTAAGCAGAGGAGAGAGAGGAGCAGATTTGCATTATAGAGCCCTGTTTTAAAAAAATAACAAAGAAGCTGATGTGCTTTAGCATCTGTTTGTGTCTCCCTTTCTGTGCACAGGGTTCCACTCATGACCTATTATAAGAGAAAGAAAAGATGAGAGAAGAGAGACAACATATGCCATGGTAAGAGACAGCCTTCATATATTAATGATTTTATCCATTGGTGCTTTTAGTTGAATGTTACACCTTTGGGGAAGGATGGAAAATACGTGATAGAAAAGGGAGGAAAGAACCCAGTTGGCCAGCCCCATCTGGGAAACGCTGTGTACGTAGCATATCAGTCTTGGATATTCACAATGAACATTAGCATATAAAAGACTTTCAGAAGTACTGAAACAAAGAAATTTGTTTAACTTTGTTTATCCATTCTTCTCAAAAACGTATTTACCATTGTGACTGGTTTTCAGGTATGTGTGAGCTATAAATCTCCCTCAGTGCGGTTCTGTGATGAAACATAGTTTTGAAAATTGAAAGTACTAAAAGGTTTTTAAAGGTGAATGACAAGTGTCTAACTCATAAACTATTTCATAAAATAGAATACCTCATAAAAATGGAATGGGTAAATATGCCCAGTGGTGAAAAGTTGTACCTTGGAGGGGTCGGGAGGCAGTATTATCTTTAGAACTAAGAGAAAAGCAAAGAAAACAAACTACCTGGGACATTTATTTGAATATCTTTAATAGTGCAAGTTTTCAGTGTTTGGTGATTAATTTAATTTTGAAATATGGTTCAGAATTAGTCAGTGACTGAAAAGTGAATTGAGTGTATCAGTGGGATCATTTAACATTAAACAAAAAAAACGAAACAAAACAACAAAACAGAATTCAGTGTGACTGTGAAGTCATTGGGTGGATTTTATGTCACAAAAGTTAATCCTGAATTTGATTCCAAAGAAGGGATTATTTGTGAAAGCCTTTGCAAAATATAAACATCATTATTACTTGCATATTCTCTCTTAAAGTAGCTATTTGAAGGGCAACATGTACATTTTGCTCATTTGAAAATTAATCCAGGAGAGTTCTGAATCAAAATAAGAGAAAGTAGACAAACCTTCTTTCCTCATTCCTATATCTGGAGATGAAACAGAGTACTAAAAAGGAAGAAAAATACTAGCATTCAGGTTTATATGTCATTTGCTACAATCCCAAATTTCATGTTGAAAAGTGTGTCTAGGTAAGAAGATGAAGCTGGAAACCAAAACATGCAACTTAGACTTAAATAAAGAAGAAGAAGAACCCTTAGCTATCCATTAAGCAGATGGCTGGGATGTAGAGTCATGAACCAGCGTAAGTGTAGCACAAAATGCCACTGAAGATTCCAGTGTGATAGCACAGAGCATCAGGGAAGGTGACATTGAAGCAAAACGCATGAGCACATGCCATTCCTATTGTCTGTAACCCAATTTCCTGCTGTAGGGACTGTTGAATAAGAAGCAGAATGAAGGAAGTGACAGGAGATGGTGTAACTTAAAGAGTTTGGGTGTAAGCTACAACTCTTGAATGCCAACATCTGAAGAAAAAGCTATCCAGCCAGCAAAAGAAATAGCAGAGTTCATGTGTGTATTCTGAGAAGATGCTGTTCAATGACCCAGATTACTCCTCTCTCTCCCACCCCAAAACCATGCACCTCAGCAGCCAGCAGATACTAAAGACGAGAAATATTTTTATTACAATAAAATGGGTAACTACTTCAAAGCTAGTATCATGCTTAATGACCAAACACTTGAAACAAACCTATTAAAAATAGAAAACAGAAACCATGACTATTATCTCCACTGTAATTTGATGTTTTCTTGGAAATAATAGCACAATCAGAAAAGATAAAGGATTTAGATAGAGATGTAGAAATTGAAAAGAAGGAAGTAATACTGTTTTCCTGTGAAACTCAAAAGAATCAACTGAAAAACTATTTGAAATGATAGAGAATGCAATGGGGGTGGCTAGGTTAAAAATTAACGTGCAGAAAGCAATAACCTTCACATGTATGAACAAGAAATTAGAAAATATATTGAAAGAAAAGATGCCATTACAATAGCATCAAAAAAATGATTTACCTAGGAATAAACATTACAAGAAATGTGTAAGACTAATATGAATAAAATTTTTAAATGCTGTACAAGAACACACTAAAAGACGAACAAATGGAGAAACTTTTCATGTTATTAAAAAACAACACTCAAGATCATGACAACATTGATTTCCCTAAAGTAAATTAAAAGTGTAATATAATCTAAGTAACAATATCTGTAATGTTTTAAAACTACATTTAAGTTTATGCTAATGTTAACATGAGCAATAAAACCAGAAAAAGGACAAAAGAAAACTCTGAAACTACAGAATGTTGTGGGGGACCAGCCTCAGATATCATAACACGATAAAGCTAAGCAAAACATTACTGTAATTGTACATAAATACATAGACAGAAATGAAATTGAAGAGATAGCTATGAGAATGAAAATACAAACCACAAACTGGAAGAAAATATTTGCAAAAACATGTATCTGATAAAGAACTACTATACAGAATATGTAAAGAAATTTCAAAAGGCAGCAATAACAAACAAACCACCCATCCCCCCAAAATAAGCAAAAAAAGATTTGAACATTTCACTAAAGAAAATGGACAGTTGGCAAATAAACACGTAAAAAATGTGCAATGTTATTCATCATGAAGGAAATGCAAATAAAACCATAATGAGATACTGTTACACCTGTACAGAAATGGCTAAAATTAAAGTCTGACCATACCAAGTGTTAACAGTGATGTGAAGAACCTACAGTTCATACACGGCTGGTAGAACACGTTGGCTTTTTTTTTTAAGTTAAACGTACATCTCCCACATCCATTCAACTCCTAGATATTTATCCAAGAGAAATGAAAGCATATATCCACACAAGCACTAGTATATGAATGTCCATCCCAAGTTTACTTGTAACAGCCCAGAACTGGAGACAGTACAAAACTCCATCTACAGGTGAATGGATCAACCAAGTGTGATGTGTCCATACAATGGAAATAAAAAGAAATAACCTTTCTACTAAATACCTGAGACCAGTATTCTTAATAACTGTAAAGTTCACAAAATCAAGGAAAAGCCCGGAATGGTCAGATTTCAGAGGGCAAGAAGGAGATGTGAAGACCAACTCTGATGTGGAAATTCAGATTGGATTCTGGTACATAAGAAAATAGTGGAAAAACAGTGAATTCCAAATAAAGCCCATAGTTTTGGCATTAGCGGTGTAAGGATGTTAATTTCTTAGTTTTTGACTAACATACCACATAGTTATATAAAATGTTAACATTCAGGGAACCTGAGTAAAGTGTATACAAGAGTATCCTGTACTATCTTGGCAACTTCTCTATAAATCTAAAATTATTACCAAATAAAAATGTTTTTTTCTAAAGGCATGAAGTATCACTACACGTTACATGATGGATAAATCTCAAAAGTATTATTAAGAGTGAAAGAAGCCAAACAGAAACTAGTACATATTGTATGATCATATTTACATAAAATGCAAGGAAATGCAAACATGTAAAGTGACAGAAAGGAGGTGAATGGTAGCCTGGGGTGGAGGGAGGGACGCAAGAAGTGGCAGAAGGGAGGAATTGCAAAGGGATAAGAAGAAACTTTGGGGAATGATGGATATATTCATTATCTTGAGGGTGATGATAGTTTCATCAGTATGTGTATATGTCAAATTTTATCAAATTTCACATTTTAAATATGTGCATTTTATTATATGTCTGTTACACCTTAATAAAGCTGTTTTTAAAAGTTTATTTAAAAATATCTTTGCAGCCTACAGGAAGTTACAGACAACACAATGAGAATTAAGCAGGCAAAGCTAAGGCAACAAATTTAAAAGAATAATACGACCATTAAAGAAAAGAAACCCATGTTAGAAACAGCAAAAGAAAAGTAAATGAATAGGACAAACGATAGCTGAGGTGAAGATAAAAGGCATCTTATAACATTGAATGGAACAATTACACAGAAAAAATATGTAAAGTGTTTTGTTGTTCTTTCCAGCTTTACAGAGATATAAGTGACAAATAGGAATTATATATGTTTAAGTGTAAAACTCGATGTTTTGATGTACATGTATATTGTGAAATGACCACAATTAAGATACTTAAAATATCCATCACCTCTTAGAGTTACCAATTTTTTTCTTTTTCTCTTTTCCTTTCTCTCTCTCTCTGTCTCTCTCTCTTTCTTCTCTTGAAAACACTTAAGATCTACTCTCTTAGCAAATATTAAGTATACAATACCATATTAATTATGGTCCCCAAGCTGTACAACGGTCTCCAGAACGTACTCATCTTGCATAAGTGAAACTTTGTACCCTTTGACCAACATCTCCCCATTCCCTCCTCTAGCTCAGTTCATTGGCTCTTAAAAACTGAAACAAAATCCAGTATTTCTTTGTTGACAAAACTCACACCAAAAGACTAACATAAGATTAAAAACTACATTAAAGGTTTTTAATGCAAGAAATTGTCTCCAGGTAAGAAAAGAAAGAAAATAAAAACAGGGACAAGGATATTTGTGAAGGAACAGTAATCAGAGCATTAAGTCCAGGGAAGGAATGAAGGTGATCTTTCAAATATTTCACAGGGAGGTTGGAATGCTTTATCAAATAAATATCAAATACCAAAACATGTTTTTTGATTCTTGTGCATTTAGGAAAATCATTGTGGTGATACCAGTCTGTTTCATCATCATTTTATGGTGTGTTTTTTTTAAGTTTATTTCATCTTAAAGTTGATTTTCAAGATCCTAACTCAGTCCTCCAATTGAAATAGGGCTCCACATTCCTGAAAAGAGTTGTGCAGAACGTCTTTTTATATGTCTATCAGCCATCTGCATGTCCTCTTTGGAGAAGTGTCTATTCAGGTCCTCTGCCCATTTTTTAATTGGATTGTTTGTTCTTTGTTGTTGAGTTGTATGAGTTCTTTACATATATTTGGGTATTATCCCTTTATTGGAGGTGTTGTTTGACAATATTAGGTTGGTGCAAAAGTAACTGCTGTTTTTGCAATTATTTTCAACCTTTTAAACTGCAATTACTTTTGCACCAACCTAATATCTTCCCCCATTCAGTTGGTGGCCTCTTTGTTTTGTTGATGGGTTCTTTTGCTGCGCAGAAGCTTTTTCGTTAGAAATAGTCAGTCCCGTTCATTTATTTTAGTGTTTACTTCCCTGGCCTTTGAGGTCAAATTAATAAAATCTTCTTTGAAGCCAAGGTCCATAAGTTTAGTACCTATGTTTTCTTCTATGTGTTTACTGTTTCAGGTCTTATATGTAGGTCTTTGATCCATTTTGAGTTAATTTTGGTACACGGTGACAGACAATGTAATACGTAGGTGATGTATTACAGAGTTGAACACTTGAAACCTATGTAATTTTACTAATCACTGTCACCCCAATAAATTTTGATGAAAAAAATAATAAATCCTGTTTAGAAATGAGCAAATAGAAACTGTGAAAGAACAAGTAACTTATTAAAGGCATGTATCGATTTTAGAGAGAGAAAGAGAGAGAGAGTTGTGCAGAACGTCAAGGTGCTTGGCATAGCTTATGTTTCAGTCTTTCTAAAATGGTCCTCCCGGCCAAAAGAAAATATACTGAGGAAAAAAGAATGCACTGAGCACAGACACACTCTTAGGAAGGTGGGAATTTTCCTAGATCAGTGGAACCTCCATCTGAGAAACGGTAGAATACTGTTGAAGAAATCACACTGTGTTGCCACCATGCAGAGCCAGCATGGAATTTCCCCCAAAAAAAAATTTGGTTTGATGACATCACATATACACCAAGAGGGCATGAAAAGGTTTATGATTCACGTAATGTAGCTGTGTTGGAAGAATACAGCAGAATCCTAAGCCACCTTAAAATGGCTCGAGAGAGGGCAGAGAGAAGCAACTGGCGTGGAGGTTTATCATGGTTGGAGGGGAGATTGAGCTACTTTGGGAGGTTTGAATTTCCTTCTGGATTCCAAGGAGGAAACACCAGTCTTTCTTATCATCTTGACTAGGCACGGGGCAGAAGGGGAATGGAGGGGAGGCTTAAAGCTACCAGCAGTCAAACATCAACAGTGGAGTCAGTCAGATTCTTTACTACACATACAAACAAAAATGGCTAAAAACAGCCACACAATATCCTTTTCTCAACTGCCTAAACGGCATCATTCACTGCATAGCTCATAAATATCTCCAACCAAGTTATTTGGTTCTTTTCTCTTAGACAGACCTCTCTTCCTATATTCATAATGTTACTTAATGATCCACCCAATTGCCCAAACCAGTAACCCTAGAGAAGCCTCACTTCTAATATTTGTGGCCTCATGATAAAATTACAAATGGAAGCTCCCGACCTGAAACTCACTCCTTTCTCTTCCCACTCCCTTCACCTCTAATTATTAGGGTCTTTGGGCACGTATGCCTGAAGGACCTAGCCCTCATGATCAACCTCTTTGCACCCACCCACAAACAGCAACCTTGTTCACCTCTCAGACCTAAAGATACACACACAGGGGCCTGATTTGTCCTGTGAGGAAAAATCCTGGCAAGAGGCCTACTCAGGCCTTAGCACTGAGTGGTTTGGCTAGGGCACCTGTGGTCCCAGTTACTCTACGTGGCTTGGGAGGGGCAGTGTGAGCTGGGTATGGGTATGCCTTCAGCTCTGCAGATTCCACAGCCTGTGGGAGGGGCACAAACAGGAGGGTCCAGGCAGACTCTGAAACTTGAGGTTAGCCTGGGTCTAAGGGTGGCACCATCTGAGGTCATCTTCAGCTCTCACCGTATCACATTGAATACTAGGCCCTATAAAGTCTACCTCAAAAATCACTTCTCAGCTTTGTTGCACACTCTCCATATGCCCTTGTGCAACCTTAGTTCAGGATCCCATCATCCCCCATTATAAATATATCCATATCCTTCTAACTGGCCTCCTTATAACCATCCTCCAGACTGCCAATACAAACCTTCATGAAAAGTAAATCTGATTATGTTTGAGGCTTACCACCTGCAGTGAGTCACTCTTCTCTATAGGATAAGTACAAACTCTGGACAATGTTGTTTCAGGATATGGCTTTCACCAAGTACCCCCTTCCTTCTCTCATCCACCCCCTAACCTCAACAATCCACACTTACACTGAAATATTTGTTCCTGCCTTTTGCTTTCTCTCTCACGCTGAGGCCCCAGCCTAGAACTCCAGCTTCCAATACGCCTGCCGTCATGGGCCGACATGCTGCTGTCCCTTCTAAACCCATGATAAGGGCCTCTTTCCAGAGAAGCCCTCCTTCTTTCCCTTCACTGCTGCTTCAGGGGACAATATATGATGGGCTTTGAGATCAGTCAGAACCAGACTCGAATCAGGATTCCACCAGTTATTCTGTATCTTTGGGTAAGAAAACTAAATTTTTTAAGTCTCTTAAATAGGAGAAGTATCTATTGAGGATTTCTGTGACTATTAAATGAGATGATAGATGTGAAGCAGCTAGCACAGTCATGGCACATGGTGGATCCCTAAGAAACAGGAACTATCGTGTTACTTGATCGAATAATTGAGATCAATTGAAAGTATATACATATACATACCCTTGTCTCTATTATTGCATTATATCTGAATCTTTTATTTTCTGCAATCCATAGTACCTGAATAGTGAGTTCTCTTCATGTAAGTGTTCCGTAAGTATTTGTGGCATGAATTGCTCTCCTGTAACTGGAAATATGATTCAAATGATTGGCATGTGGTCCCACAGTCCTTTCCTTACATTGTTTTTACATTGTCCTTTGTTCTGTATCTGCAGCTGCTGCCTTCAGGCCTTTTTTCTATTTATGGTGTTGTCTCTTCAGCACTGATGTATTTGGATAAATATGAAAGCACAAATATGGATTTTTATTACAATATCATTTAAAGCAGTCTCTTCAGATTTTCTCACGAATAACATTTTAAAGGATGTGGTCATTTTTAGACTCGGGCTGAAAGCCACCTCTGTTTCTCAAAGCAATGACTTAATAATTATTTTTAAAAACTCATCCTTATGCAAATTATTTTAGAGTGGGTGAGACTGTGATTACCAAGAACCTGGGTATGTTTAAGTCCTGAAAGAGCCATAATCAATCCACTGCCCCCAAATCAGTACTTATTATGTGCAAAATTAAGTACTCACTAGTCCCTATTAGAAAATAGGTCCCAGAACTCAACAATATGCATGAAACAATCAGAGAACAATTGCATAATGGGATGTGAGTTTCTGGTTTTTCGTGCAAACCAATTTCAAAGAAGAAAGAAATAAAAATGAACTTGAGTCGTCAGGAAAACTGCATCAACAGCATCTTCCTGGCCTGATATTTGAGCGGGCCCTACCTGAGTGATGATGATTATGTAGCAGAACAGGAAAGGAGGCAATCTCCAGACTGTCAACGGTGTGACTCGGTGAATGGAGAGAAAGCTGAGTGTGACACGTGCAGAGGACGGGAGTGGGATGGTTTGACATGGAGAGGAATGCCTCGTGTGTGAGCATGGTGCCCTGGGCTGAGTGAGTAGGGTTGATAGATAGCGCGGAAAGAAGGAATAGACAACATAGAAAATCAGGTTGTAAAAAATCAGAGGTATTAAATGCTTAGGCAAAGCAGGCTGAAGACCGTGCTTTTAGAAAATCAACCTCACCACCTAATGGATTGAAAATGGGGGCAGGGGGTGGGGGGTTGCTTAAAGCTGGTGGAAAGATAAGCTAAATCTGAAAGACACTTCAAAGGACTACGTAGGAGAAAGAAACAGAAATAAGGAATTAGAGTTTTCTATCCTGTGAAAAGACATTTCCACTGACAAAGTGAATAATTAAGGAGAGTTAGGATTGTATCGTTGTGCTTTGTATGCTTTTGTTATATTCTGTTCTATTGTTTTGGAAAGGGGAACATACAAATTCAGGTTTAGAAAAATAAACAATGGGAGGATGATAGAATGAGGAGCAGAAAAGCCCAGAAGACAGTCATAAGAAAGGCAATTAATGATAGAAGTAATATGTCATATCAGGAAATTCATATTTGGGCACTTTGAGTGGAGGGTTAAGAAGCTGTAGCTAATTCCATGATAGTGAATGAGTGATAAGAGAACTGCTGTTCATTCTGAAATGGAACAATGAAAAATCCAGTTTTGTAAACTGACCCTGTTGTTGGTTCCTGTCCCCCAACTACCATTAGTAGATAGTCCTGTGCAAAGGGATATACTCTAAGTAAAAGTGACAACAAGTGTTTAAAGCAGTCGTGTGCATGTCCACAGTTCGGTAGGGGTGCATTTATCCCTTTAAAAATATCATGAAAGAGGTGGGCCCTGGCGAACCGTGGAAATGCGATTAGTAAGAAAACATTCAAGAAGATCCCACCGCACAGTTGAGTGAAAATAAAGTTTAATACTGTCTGACTCTAGCAAAGGGCTTGAATCAGCAACAACCAAGCAAAAGTCTGATCAATCTCCAAAGAAATACCTTAAATATATCCTACCACGTTAGCCTAAAACACTCTAAAACTGAAGGTTCATTTCCAAATACTTTTTAAAATCTCAAAAGCTGCAAGCAAACATAAGAAAATCCTGTAAAAGTGCCTTTGATGCCATTAATGAAATGCAAAACAGATGCATTTGTATATTACTAACTACCCCATGTCTTCAATGAATATGGAATTTGTTCTTTCAATAAAACAGGCTTAAAGCATGCCTTTTGGATTCATTTAATATCTATGGACTTTAATGTTTGGGACAGAAAAAAGTCTCCAGGGCATAAAGGCAATTTATCTCTTTAAACTTTTCAATAATATAACTGAGAAGAGCTGAGTTTTGAAAAAGTTGTTAGTTATTCATATGGTGCCAACATTTTAGCATAAGAAATGCCAAACATTTATTTTATTAAGTATAAGACCTCCACCTTCACATCTCATGGTCATTCTACAATATCCCTCTGTTTCTGAATATCTGCTTCATGCCTCTCTGCTGATTTCCATCCTTCAAGGCGTAGCAAGAACCCCCACTAGCCCATAAAGATTTTTCTAAATACATGTATACTTGTGTGACATTATCTCTCCCTCTTTTAAACCTGTACAACTTATCATTTAATTTTATTGTGTTATCATTTAACATGTCCTACACATGTATATATATATATATATATATATATATATATATATGTATATGTATATATATATATATATATATATATATATATATATTACATACACACATATACACATGTATATGTTGGCATATACGAGGTCTGACAATTCAGTTCGTAAACTTGTTGCAATGATGTTGCTAACCTTTCTTTGATATCAGAGGGGTTATTCATTATGAATTTGTACCCACTGGACAAACAGTGAACCAAGTTTACTATTTGGAAGTGCTGAAAACGCTGCGCGAAAAGGTTAGACGACCTGAACTTTTTGCCAAAAATTCATGACTCTTGCATCACGACAATCCACTAGCTAATACAGCACTCTTTGTGAGGGAGTTTTTAGCCAGTGAACAAATAACTGTATTGGAACACCCTCCTTAGTCACCTGATCTGACCCCCCAATGACTTCTTTCTTTACCAAAAGATAAAGGAAATATTCAAAAGAAGGCATTTTGATGACATTCAGGATATCAAGGATAATATGACGACAGCTCTGATGGCCATTCCAGAAAAAGTTCCAAAATTGCTTTGAAGGGTGTGCTAGGTGCTGGCGTCAGTGCACATCTTCCCAAGGGAAATACGTCAAAGGTGACCGTAGGATATTCAGCAATGAAATATGAGGCACTTTTTCTAGGATGAGTCCATGAACTTAATTGTCTGACCTTGTATACATACACACACATTTACAAAGAGAATAGATGTGCTATTACATATACACTACATGTATATATATAGTATGCAGTATATCTAGTATATATGTCGTGTGTATACGTAACTTTTATACATATGACATATATACACATATATACAGAACTTACAGTGCCATATATACACCTACATTTGACATTACACATACAGATGACATGATATGACCCATATATATAAGCTTATATAGAGAGAAATTTATCATTTATTAAGGGGTGACTATGTGCCAGGCACTGACACATACGTAATGTTACTCAGTCTGCTCCATAACCCTATAAATTGGTTAATATTATTTCTGCTTACATTAGACGCAACTGAGATTTAAAGAAGCTAAACGAGTTTCATGCAATTTCACAATCAATACTGAGTAGTGAAGTCGGAAATAGATTCACACAGAGTAATAGAATGTCTCAGTCAAGCAGGCAGCATAAAATCATTCATTCTTTCACCCCCCAGACGTTTACTTACACTACCCAAAGTGGGACAACAAGTATGGGAGATAGAGAAGAGTTCATAAGATATGGCAGAAGAGGCCCACCTCATAACTGTGTGTGCTATGAACAAACAAAGGGCCACAGTTCAGTGGTGAGGGGTGGCAATGTATAGCGGCCCACCATTTTTCTCTACAGTAAAAGTGTCCTCACTGTCAACCCCAGCAGCCAGGCAACAGGGCCTTCCTACTCACTAGCCCTTGTCCTTAACGCCTCAAAAGCCACCTAGAGTGAGGAAGTCAAGAATTACCAAACTTTTGACTTCATGGACCAATCAAAAATAGTGTTGTTAATTTTCTTTTTCAAATAAAGATAACAGAATAAAACAAACCTACCATAATGTAACATGATTATTTCATAAAACAATCGATATTTTAATATCAGAAAAATAGAGAGGAATTCATCTCAGAGGAAAACAGGACTGTATTTTCAACTGAGAGAATTTAAAACATTTAAAAATCATTTAACTTTGTTATGTTAGCCTTGGACAGATTAAAAAACCAACAACAACAACAAGTCTGTTGTGAATTAACACCACTTTTTCAGCAGTTTTAGGGAAGCACCATTCTAAGCCACGTGGATCCAGACAGCAGGCCCAGAATAACGTTCCTCCACGTGATCTGTTAATTGTATACGTTCCTTCTTACAGAGGAGTGCTTGGAAATCTAATGTCTAAGTCACAATAGTTATTTCAGACAGTTGATCGGGGATCACATTTTGCTTTATTAATTCAATCAACAAATGCATACCCCAGTCACTGTGCTTTAGACCAAGGGCCGGTTTAGTGCACATGCGCACTTCTGCTTGTAAAGACGTGAAGAAGGCGGTGCTGCCAAGAGAGCCCCCCGGAGCCACTGAAGGCCATCACCTAGCTCAGTTTATGGTTCCCAAAACACACTCAGAAGTTACAAGCATGACTGGAAAATGCTCACTAAAGGGTCTTTTGTTTTGTTTTGTTTTTCCCCCCAGATGTAAAAAATCTACACTAGAACTAGATTATCTCCAAGGTCTGTTGCCATTCTAAAAAACTGTGGTTCTAAAAACACACAAGCATTGGAACTTGATATTTACGATCATGGTTGGATTTGTCTCAGTATGCACAGCAGTGTAGCAGCCAAGTTGAAGAAGAATACCTTCATTCATGCATTTTGCAACACCAGAATATGTGACAAGGATTACACTGAAAATAATACAAGCCAGAAAATTTAAAACTGTAAGACATTTTGAAGACTGAAGACAATGTAAATCTTACAGTGGGGTGGGAAGTGGGGTGTGCTTACCCACTGGTCTCACCCCACCCCACCCCACCCCCACCCCACCCCCCGCCAACTTAGGGAAGTCCCATTTTCCTGTCTGTGTGTCTTTTTTGTTCAAGGAGGTGACCCCTTGACTTTGTGTTTGTTATTCGTGGCAAAACGTTCAACCTTTTACAATAAAAGCACACACATAAATAACCATGTATTCATTTAAAAAAAAAGCATAAATATCTCTCACCAATAAAAAGCAAACGAACAAACAAAAAACCTCATTCCTCATTTGGAAGACAGAGCATTGTTTTTTTGACATGTTTTATTCGAGCCGGGGAGATACCATTAGAACACTTTTCCGTTCTTCCCAATAAAACCACTGAGGCCGTGGTGGCAAGCGTCAGTGTCTCACAATGGCGGTGCATTAGAGAAATGTGTACCTCAGCCCCTGCCCTGTGCTTTCATTTTTACTGTGGTTTACAATTAAGCCCAGGGATAAAAGCAGCTTCGAGGCAAATTCCATTTTCCTGCTCAGCCTTTAGTGTGGCCGTATGGTGGGAAAATAAAAACATTATTTCCTTTTTAATATAGACCAAAGTCTGATGAACTGGAAATAGAAGGAGAGCCTACATGAAAGATCTTATCTGTAGAACGGGCCATTTGTGTCTGACACGTCATATTTTTCACTTAACTACATATAGGGTTATAATTATGGTCCACTTCTGCTTTGCTGCCTGGGGAGGGGAAAAAATGCCTCAGCGATGTTTTTAAATAGAGAGAGAGAGTGGAAAATGGAGCATCATTTAAAATATTCTTAAGAGAAAAAAAAAATCTCTTGAATGTCAGTGCAGAACTAAATATAGAAAATAGCACTTGTCTGAGATCTGTTCATTCATTTATAGGAAAACCTACAGAGGTACCGCTTATATTAAATGTCAGAATCCAATTAGTAAAGATGTTTTGTGTAGCCCTTAAACCAACTAAATTACCCAAATAGGCAAGAACCAATCCAATGTGGTTTTTTTCTTTTTTTAAAAAAGGTGCTGACTTTCAAAAAGATGGTTCCTCTAGCACAGAACATTCCATTCCTAATGAGCCCAGCACACGGTATTTCTTAAGGTTCTGTTATCTCAAATTATTGCTATGATTCTTCTTCTGTTCTTAAGCCATGGACAGTGTAGCAGGCACTTAAATTAAAAGTTCAGAGGGATATGTTGATGTGTATTAGAAGTTATGACCTGCAAAAGATGACAATGTTACAGGAATATGAGTTTTTAGGGAGTTTTTAAAAAAGTGTACAAGAGTTACTGCCTGAACTGACAACACCCAGACAAGAAAGAAATCCGAGCTCTCAAAGCATTCACATTTAGCAGAAATGTCAGTACTGAGAGCTAGCGTATTTCTTGAATTCCCTCTGTCATGTCCACTGTCCAACCAGGGATTAAAACTTGAAAACATAATCCCCATAAATAAAAAGGTGGTCACAGTGACACATAATCAAATCTGTAAGTGTTAACGGGTAGAATCGAGTGATGTGGGTTCATAGAGTGAAGATAAGGAGTTTAGATACTGACTTTATCTACTAGTTTAGACGATAGTATCTCCCTGCATAATAACATTGCTAGTGATTGTGATTTAAGAAGTAAAGTGGCCGCCATTCTGACAGGTAATGCGTCTTGCAGTACGTTTTTTGGAGAACAATGTAATTACATCCACGTTGCCGGAGCGGTGATGCATTGGGAAGCCTTGTCATTTTCCTTACACAGAAATAGTCAGAACCTCTCTACTTATTTATACTCACCTTGGTTTGCTTGGTGGCATCCAAAGCTCACCAGTCCTGGCCGCCTTACTTTGCTTTGTGAGCAAAATCATTCTGAAGCAATTACTGAGACTCCCCTACCCCCCACCCCTTTTATTCATTTTCAGAACAAACTAAGATCACTGCTCATTTTCTTCTTGCTCTATACATCTTCCACCCCTGCTACACCCTGAATACATTTAAGTCATTCCTCCTGAGATATATCTCTGGTGACTATAACCCAAGTAAAATGAGATTCATGAACTTACGGGTAAATGCATATCATCTCAAATTTCGAACTATGGCTACTTTTTGAAATATGAGAAAGTTGTCTAGAAGAATTCAATATCGTTTAGTCATGCTGAACTTGCACAGTTTACACAGGTCTTAGTCCTTTCAATTTGACAGCAGACTAACTACCAGCTTATGATACTGTGTTTCCCTGCAAAAAGCTGGACAATCAGCTCTAATGCATCTTTTGGAGCAAAAATTAATATAAGACCCGGTATTATTATATTATATTATATTATATTATATTATATTATATTATATTATATTATATTATATTATATTATATTATATTATGTTGTATTAGACTGGGTCTTATAGTAAAATAAGACTGAGTCTTATATTACTTTTTGCTCCAAAAGACGCATTAGAGCTGACTGTCCGGCTAGGTCTTATTTTCGGGAAAACACAGTAGGTGCCTGCCAATGAAAACCTCTGGACTACTAAAAATCACCTGGTTAGATTTCTAAATAGTAATTTCAGCATCCACCCCAGACAAATTAAATCAGAATCTTTGGGGATGGAGGAACACAAGGTATTAGTATTCTTAGAAAGCTTCCTAGTTAAGAGCCACTCCTCCGGGATACATGAGGTTATTGGGCACAGCAAGTGGTTCTTACTTTCAAGGAGAGGAGTAATAGTGTAAACTGATGCTATTGTTATTATCATTTGGCTAGAAAATCACATTCAATGTATTGGAAGAAAGTTTCCTCCAGATGAGGGCAGGATTTATTCATTATTCATGAATTCTTCCAATATAGCTATGAAGAACTATGTTTACCCTGATTTAGAAGTATCCCCTGTTTAGAAGGAAAACTTCTCAAGGTGGAAATGCAAGATACAGCTTTATCTTATCAGGCAATGAGCTTCCTCTTTCCATTCTTAGCCATTCTTTTCTACCCACATTTGCTAATGGACGTCCTAAACAGATATTGTAGTAGGCAGAAGAATACTCCCCCATCGAAGACGTTCACATCCGAATCCCCAAAACCTGTGGCTATGTTTCCTTACCTGGCAAAGGTGAGTCTGAAGATGTGATTAAGGATCCCGAAATGGGAAGGTTATCTTAGGTTATCTAGGTGGCCGCAATATAATCACAAATTGTAAGTGGTACAAGGAGGCCAGAATGGGAGAGATTTGAAGATGCTACACGGATATCTTTGAAGATGGAAGAAGGGGCCACATCCGAGGAATGCAGGCAACCTCTAGAATCTGGAAGAGGCCAGGAAACAGATGTTTTCCTCAAGTTTCTATAAGAAATGCAGCCCTGCCAACATTGGCTTTAGGACTGCTAACCTCCAGATCTATAAGATAATTTGTTATAACAATAGGAACCTAATGTGGACATACTGAATTACCTCTAACCTTGCCCACTCTGGAGATTGCCTTTTACTTTTCTCTAGGTCAAGCGCTCATTCATTTATTTATTCAGACAGTTGAATTAGACATTAAGCATACACATATAAAAACTTGGCTCTCACTCTTAAGGAATTCACAGTTAAGTGGGGATGTAGAAAGCACCATACACAATTTAGCAATGGACATTCTAGAGGTTTGCAGATTGCTAAGGTGTGGGTTATCCAGTCCAGTGAGCTCATAAAAGTTTGCTTGGAGAGGTGGTACCTGACCTGTTTCTTGAAGAATGAGCAGTAGAAACATTAGGAGTAGGTAAATGAATTGGGAAAGTTGGAAGGTTATAGGTAAAAAGATATATAGAGCAAAAGGTGTAAGTAAAGAATTGATGAGGTATAGCAAAGAGTAATTAAGTAATTAGTACGCAGGGCTGTAGTGTTGGCAAAGTGTATAACTAAACAGTATGTGTGGCTGGAGCTCAGATACAAATTAGGCAGTGCTGAAATATGAGACATTCAAGCTACACATATTCCTTCAATCATCATTCAGCAACACCTCACAGGTACACAGCACATGAGTTTTGCTTAAGGAGTGACTCTTCCCCAAATAAAAAGGGATTCCAGGAACACCCTAATTTAGTCATCACCTGCTACCTTGATCCTCATGCAAATTAGGCTTCCTATAGACCTAACTTCCAAGTTTTCCAGGCATGTTCAAGTTCAACTGGCTCTAAATTAGAACCAAGCTGAGAACGCTGAAAACCCTGTTCCGTAATATAAATACCCAGTCTGGTCTCATCTGTTGTTTTATGGATGATGTAAAGACCGAATCCATTTTGAATCATTTGGGTCAGACTGGAAAAACTCACCTCCTCCCACTCCATCCTTGCCAGATACATAGTAATGGGAGTAATATTGGGGACAGAATTCTGCAATAATAACTAATTCAGCATTTCAAATAAGAAGAGAAAGAAAATACAGATTGCATGTATTTGTGTGTGTGTGTGTGAGAGAGAGAGAGAGAGAGAGAAAGAGAGAGAGAGAGAGAAAGATTTCTACCACTTCTTCTAAGCAGGTAAAGGCTTCTCAGTACCTGTCTCCCATTTTCTGTTTCCTCCAGTTTACCTTTCTCCTGCCTCTAGACCCAGATAGGAATCTGCCATCAAACACACTACTGGAATAGGAGTTAAAAGTGGTCCACACTAGAGTGTACTGTTCTCAGTCTGAAACTCTGAAGGTGGTTATTTATGTAACCAACCATTATCAGCATCACCTTATTTTCTTTTAATATTATTACTTGTACTTCTTGTACACATGTCTCCCCTGAGGGATTATAAATGATTTGAAATGAGTCTTACACTTTCACTCAGCTGCATTCAGTGATAATGATATATTTGGTAAATCCTCATTAAAGAATTGTTCATGTAACAAATCCAAAGTCATCAGAGGTTGAGGTTTAGGTGTTTCTTGGTGATGGGGCATTAGATGTCGAAGGGAATTTCAAGTTCCCCCCAACAAATTAAAATTTAAGTCAATTGTAAGTTTTGTGCTTTATCCTTTAGAAAATTGTCTATGCAGCATTAGGACTTCTCAGACAAAAATGTGTCTGGTACCTGATTCCTTTGTAGCAAAGATTCTCATCACAGCTTCATTCTGGAAAAAAATCTGAAACACAGATTGGCCCATCTTGCATGAATTTTCCTGATACTAAGGTATTATGATTCAGCAAAATATCTTCCTACCACATGGCTGGTATCCTGACATAGCCAAAAATTTCCCAGAGGGAAGATATGAAACAACCAAGTCACTTTCAGTGGGACTCATCATTTCCTTATTTCCTCCTCTCTGGCTCGTGATGGCACTTAAGAGCCTAAGGGAATGAAGAAGTGGAGATAACCAGGGACTACTCAAGTTCATTAGTTCTTAGGATTTTAGATTTCCATAATACTTCAGAAACCATTTTCTCCTACTCATTCATTTTATAGATGATGAAACTAAGACCCAGAGAGGTTAACTGACATCCACATACACACAACTTGCAGTTGCAAAGCCTGGGTTACATGTTGGCTCTCCTGATCCCCAGAAATATTCCACTTCATCAAAACAATGTATTGAAAGGGTGATTTATGTTTCTGCTGTGAAATTGGTCATTTGAGTATGGATTGGTTCTTTTTCATTATAAGCGGGGTGTTCTAATGACCTCCTTACTGCTGTGTAACAGACCACTCTGAAACTTAGTAGCTTCATTTTTTTATCACTCATGGTTCTGTGGGTGATGTCCTCAGCTTGGAGTCCCTCATACAATTAGTTGAGCCATACGTAGCAGCTGAGACTGGAGTAGAGACCTAGGAAGACTTCTTCACTCACACCTGGTACCTGGGCCAAGACAGATGAAGAGCTGGAGGCTGGACAGGCATTTGCTTCTCTTCGTGAGGCTGGACTTAGCCTCCTTATAACATGGTGTTTTAGGGCTGCTCTTTCTACATGAAGGCTGGCTTCCCGCACAATGGGTGTTTCCCAAGACTAACAGAAAAATTGCAAGGCTTTTTCTAGCCTCCAAAGTCCCAGAATGCTACTTCTCTGTTCTTGCATTCTATTCTATTTGTCAAACAATAGATTCAGCCCAGATTCAACCTTTCAATGGGTGGAATACCAAAGAATTTATGGTCATGTTTAATCTTATTTTTACATATATTTTACATGGATTATTTTATATAATGAATGCATTCTTTTACCTAGAATGTTAAATCCTTGAAATGGTAAAATGCAGTCATTATTCAGGGAAAATTAGGAAAAATAGTAGCTTGCCTATATATGGAGATATTTTCTACTCCAAATTATTCAAGGACCACTGAACGGTTGTCTGCAACACGCTAATTTATTTATTTCTGCAGATAAGTCTCCATCTGCTTAGACAAAGATTACAATTTATTTAAGATTTTTAAATGAATTTCTTTCCTCTCTCACAATTATAGGCCCATTAGCTTACTATACATTTAATATAAAATGTATGTTCTTTCCTTCTTGATAAATTGAAAACAGGCTTCTCCAATACATGGTCTACATTGAAAGCTGACAAATTACAGGTACAATATTTTTTTGTATTAAAGTGTGTTATATTTTTTTAACAATTCATGGAAAATCCGGAACAAACACAGAAAGTTAGTTGACACATTTTGTTTTCTTTCCTTTAGTTCTTGATTCTGTGAATAGAAATGGGCTGTGAAGTATAAATTATACATACAAAATCCCTCGAAGGAAACAGACAAAAATATAAGTGGTTTTCTCTGGTTGATAGTAATAAGTCTTTTATTTTTACTCAGATTTTATCTACCAAGAATATAAATGATTTCTGTAATATGAGGATAATAAAATTTAAAATGAAGGGTTATAGACAAGTTTTCAGAAAAATATTTTTTTTTCCTAACAGATTCCCTGCCTGCTGCAGTCTCCATTTTTAACTATTTGCATGATGGCAGATAAGTACTAAAATAAATCACACATAGTAACTGCAGCTGACACTTACACATCATAACCTGTTTATCTTGGAGATTAAATGATAAATTACATGGTTCAGTACCAGATATCCTCTGAATGTTTTCCTAAACAGAAAATCATAGCTAATGTGCCCACCAAGCTATGTGCATTTTATATTTCAGTGAAAATAATTATAGCCAGACTGTAGCATAAACACTTGAGACAAAGATCACTCCTTTAAAAATGTGGATTAGAATACATCCACAGTGATCTCTAGAGAACTATCTTGGTGTTGTAGATAAATAACTCCCTTAGCTTCTGCCCAAGCAGAAGTGGTACATCTTTCTTTTCTAAAATTAGTTTATTGGGGTGACAATGGTTAGTAAAGTTACATAGGTTTCAGGGGTACAATTCTGAAATACATCATCTATATCTCACATTGTGTGTTTACCACCCTGAGTCAGATCTCCTTCCATCACCATATATTTGACCCCCTTTACCCTCTTCTGCCACCCCCCACCCCCCTTACCCTCTGGTAACCACTAAACTATTGTCTGTGCCTATGAGTTTTTGTTTCTTCATTTGTTTGTCTTGCTCCTTTGTTGTTTTCAGGTACAGCTTCCCAGTAAGGCTTAAGTCATGGGAGAACAACTCTGATTGTGAAAGCTTGTAGCTTTCTCTTCACTGGCAACACTGAGTTGTCCTACTCGGGACATTTGTTAATTAGAAGGTGTGATCTCAAGGCTACTCTGGCCCAGGTCTTGTCAGAACTTTGCTTGGGAGAAATAGGATCCATGGGCCTGACTCACCCAGGCAGACATCTATCTTTGAGAGACCAGAGCGCCAGGTACTCCCTCCCACCCATTTGCTACTTGCCCTCCCAAACAGCAAAATGCTTTTACTAAACTATGTTTGGAATGCTGTCATGTCATAGAACCTGATCAAAAAAGCTCTACACAGGCCGTCATGTTATTGATTCCAGGTTGTCATTTAGTGTGGTGCACTATGCGTCCCACAGGAAGACGTCGATCTCTGTTCTTAACGTGTTTGTGCTCTTCCTGAATATCTGGCTTATTTATGTCACAATCATTGTGTATTATGTAATTTGTGAGTGCTATAAAGCACTTTGTGGGTGCTAGAAAACTGGGAATCAAGTTTTCGCACTACCTCAAGAAGACGGTAGGATGTCATCCTGGAAAGTTGGTGCAATAATCTTGTTCCTGACTTTATTATTATTATCTACCCTCCTTTCCGCTTTGACTCAGACTCCTCTAAATTTTGAACTTACGTTTTCATGGTGCTCTGTATGAGACCTCTGTAAGTTGTACTAAGTGAATTCTGGAACACCTTAAACCAAATACTCCTGTTTCTCACCAACCATATGATATCCCATAATGAACCATATTAGACCAGCTAGAAGAATCAGCCCAAATCAGTATTGGCAGAGGAGAGGGCTGGATTTAAAGAACATATTATGTGAAAGTAAGTAAACAATATAATCTTCAAATAGGAAGAGCGATTCCTAAAATGTGTCTCCTAAGATTAGAGTTGTCAGTGAGTGCTAAATACTGTATTATTTGTTAGGAGGATAGGGGGACCATTAACAGAAGATGAGTTAAGAAAAAGTACCACCAATGATAAAACTGTATAACTTTTTCCATAGTGAAAAACAATGAATGGAACTTAACTTGATGTCCACAGTTGCTTTTTTTCATAAACAATTTAGTAACACTGTTTTAATAAATAATGCCAATAAAATGTGATGCAACTTTTTTTTCGGAGGTTCGGGGGGAATCACAGTTGATTTTCCCCACAAATGTAATTTTGGCATTTTTATCCGTGTGACAAAATAGAATTAATAATAGAACTAAATATCAAAGAGAACAAAACCATTCAGAAAGCATATTGCCCATGTATGCCCTATGAATAACAGCCTTTCCACTATCATAAATAATTAGTAGAGAAGATGTGTGTGTGTGTGTGTGTGTGTGTGCGCGCGCGCGCGCGTTTTAAATAACCATATAGCTTATTTATTTAGTATTGCTGGCTTGTGGTGTTGCATTACTCCATTGCATAATTAAATTTGTAATGTTATAAAAGCATACAAAGGTTGGGCATTCTAGGCCATCTTTCTATGCTTTGGTGGTAGAGCAAATGAACACTGTTTTAGTTGAGTGTCTTAAATCATTTCATTGCGGGCTATCTTAATAAAATCAACAGAGGGCTGCTAAATGAAGTCAACCGTGCCCACCATATTCCAAATGAAGAAAAGATGCTAACAGGCAAAGTGTAACACTCTATGTATAATATTGTCAAGCTGAATTCCCTTATCATGTTTGGTCTTTAATCATGTTTTGCAGTACATAGGTGGTGAAATGAGCAGTAGTCATTGATGGGTGACCAGGGATCGGTGGCGACGACTTGAACTGCATATCACTTTTAGGTATTTTGTATTTGGGAAGACAGCAGAGCTGGAAGGAAGGGACATAAGAAAATTCTGGAGACTTTGATTCCTAAAAATAGTTCCTAGGCTATTATCCTGGTAAGAACTTTGTTTTAACTAATAATGCAACATTAGTTTTTCATGTGTAAGTGATTATATCAAAGGTAGTTCAAAATCATCTGTTCTCTTAAGATCAACAACCCTGTGGTCTTATTTCCATCATTCACTTGTCACACAGAAATTCTGTACAAAGTGAAACCAGTTTTGTCAGGGTTTTTCTACCAGTGAGAGGGAAAAAAACACAGAATCTCTCTCCATGGAATTTTAATTCAAAAGAAAAACTGTTGAATGTCTTCATGGGCTTTACTTAATCACATGTGGGAAGGTATATTTTTAGCGTCGGAAGACTCCTGTACCAATTTCATCACTGAAAATGTGTATTTAGCATATCTCATGCACAAAAGGCCCTGTCACAGAAAGTTCCAGAATATGAAATACAAATTAAATATCAATAACTTCCCACTTGTTCTTTCTTGCTTTGGTCCCGATTTAAGATCAGGGATTATGGATTCAGAGGATGATTATGTTTGATCCAGAAAAGAATCCTGTCAGATTCTCAATATACTGTCAGAGAAGACATTCAACTGAACAAAGCTGGGGAAAAAAATTTTTATTTACTAACTGGACAATCTTTGTCTTATTTCTAGAAGCTAAGTACTAGTTACCTTACAGGACTAAGACCAATAAAAGGAAGACATTTAAAGGGACCCTCATTGTTACATGGGAGAAACATGATTCTCTGAGGTCCCCAAGGAAGAAAACCTCCTACAGAGAAAATGACATTTTCAAAATAAAAGCTTGACATTTCCAAGGTCTTGTCCTATGCGTGTTTCTTATCCCCCCGGAATTCTCTGTGCACAAGCTGGTCTGAACCACAAGAGAGAAACACGACTGACACTTTCTTCTTCACTCAGTACCAGATGTGCTAAGGAAAGGAGGAGAGGTGATTTAATTATTCCTCCTCTATTGCACAGATATCTTCTCATTCTTTCTTCTAACTTAAGTGCCTAGGAGAAATGAAGAGTCCCAATATAGTATTCTTTTTTGGTGATTATTTTCTTCCTTCAAGATACTTTTCATTCCAGACTGTCAAATTCATACTTAAATTAGTCTGATGAATAGAATATCTTGCACACTTTGGTGAATGGAAGTGAGGTGTATGAATTAGGAAAGCTGGACATGTAGTTGTTCGTTTCCTGACAATTCTGACTTACACCAACAGTCAGTCTCTCAGGTGAAATAATCTTTTTCACCACTTATAAAAATCAGTATGAGAGATTGGAGACACTATTTGAGCTGCAAAAAATTCTAAAAACTAAAAAATTAAAAATGTAACTTTCTTAATGGAAAATGGGAATGTTTCGTGAAAAAGTTAATCCTCTGTTTTGCTTACAAACTGGTCATTTTGGGGCGTTTTATGAATGGCTCAAGGTCAAACATTACCAAGGCTTGCAGCAAATGAATTGTGGTGGTTAAATTCAAGAGAGATTTTTTTCTCTCTTCCTTTCCTGCCCCCAAAGCCAGTGAATTACAACACTAGCCACCCAGTTTCCTCAGAAAGATACTGAATTCTTCTTTGAATCCTCCTACCCTCTTGTTGTTCATGTCTAGTCTCCAAATAGTGGATTCCATCTGCGATACTGTATCACTTTCACATCTAGCTATTTTCTTTCCATTTTCAGTGTCTTCAGGCCAGGTCAAGACAGGATCATCTTTCATACATATTTCTGTAACTATTTCCCTATATTCTTCCAATTTGCCCGATTCCAATACGTTCTCCAAACTAGTCAAATTGATTTTTGTAAAATAGAAACCAGGACATATCACACCCTTGCTTGAAATCCTGTAATGGCACCTCACAGACTTCAGGGTAATTGGCAATTTCCAAATTCCTAAGGTGGTTTGCAAGGCCCTGTATGATCTGGATTCTTACTGATATTCCAGCTCATCTGTGGTATCACTTTCATCCATTCTAAATCCAGTAATGTTGAAGAATTTTCAATAATTTTGTTCTTGCTTCTTGGCCTTTGTATTTGAAATCTGTTCTTGTCCTTTCGCCTTTTCTAAAGGATATTGTTATTCATCTTCTAAACTGCATTTTATAATTAGTCATAATAAGAGTAACAATGATAGCTATTATTTATTAAACACTTCTATGTGCTTAGCACTATACATAATTTGTGTGTGTGTGTGCACAACAGATTCATGAGGGAGTATATTAGTTGACAATGTGAAAATGAGGAAAGTGAAGTAAGTTATTTATTACAAATCTGTTGGCTCTTAGCCATTATCTTTCCGGCCCACCAGGACCTGGGTTTGTTCTCTACCCTTGCGAACCACGTCATCTGTACGTGCACAGTTGTGGCACTTCTCACTACAGTCTCTTGTTTCCTATTTGCCATTTGTTCTCTGTTTCCTTTGCTAGAATTCCCTTACATTCAAGAAGCAAATTTCATTCCATATTGTACTTTCTACCCCAGCGTCTATCACATGGATGACAAAGAAGGCATTCAGAAAATATGTATTTGTTAAGTTAACAAAATAATAAATGTGGTTGTCTCTGAAATTTGCTCAGATTTTCAGAAGGAAGAGATTATTAGATTTTATTACTCGTCAACCTTCAACTGTGCTCCCTACCCCCAGCTCTCAAGGCTTTGTGGAATGAAAAGATTCTCTTCACAAAACCATTGGGGATACCCTGTTCTTCACTCTTGAATTCAAAAAGATTAAAAATTGAACTTGATCCAGAAAGATCCTAAGTACAGAATAAGAGGAACACATTAAAATCAAAGCTGCTATTTTGAAATTTATTTAAATTTCAAAATAACCAAATTCTGCATAAGCTATGCTTGTAAAACAAAAGCTCACTGTTCTTTTCTGTGTCAAGAGCAACTCTTGCATTATTTAGTGAAAAAGAATCTGCTCACCAACTTGAGCCAAGTAACTTGCACTCATTGAGCAAAATCGTAAAAAGTGGAGAGTGATATTTCATCCATAATTTCAGCATATATAATCGTAGAAAGAAACCTGCACAATCTGATCATATAACAGACCAGAAGAGATCTGTTCCTAGTACTGCAAGCTCTTCACTGTTTAATTATGGGAAGACAAGCCATTTAACCTCTTGGTGCTTTTTAAAAATATAGACTGTGCCTCTGTTGGTGTTAAGACTATAAATAAAATAATAAGTTGAAAGTACTTCTAAAATTGTATAACAATGGTAAAGAATTGTAAATTTTATTTCGGTGCTGATACTTTTATTCCAGTGTGATCAGTGTATTTAGATAGAATCATATAGAATGTACCATCTTTTGCATTATCAAGGTTCTATCGATCATTTATTGCCTATATTTTTAGGTGCCCCATCATAATCAAAAGATCTCACTGATTTTTCTTTCAAATAGAGAAAAAAAATTGAGTGAGTCAGACGCACTTAAATGTAAAAACTCACAAAATAAATTATTTCACCTAAGGCAATTTTATATTTAGTACATGAAAGCAAACTTTTCTGAAATACTCCTTTATTTTTGTTTGTTATTCAAATAAGAAAGAAAGAAAAAAGAAAGAAAGAAAGAAAGAAAGAAAGAAAGAAAGAAAGAAAGAAAGAAAGAAAGAAAAGAAGTCTCTGTCTTCCCAAAATGCAGATAGCGTTTAAGTCAATATTTATGTTTCTTAAGTACAATTTTCAAAATAATAAGTCATGACTCTCATACAAATGTAAAATGAGCATGTGTGAAAGCTTTTACTTAATTCGTTAATTTGTGAGGAAGTAAGTAAGATGTTAGAACCAGCTTAAAGAGAATTTGAAGAACAGACATATAGGTAATTAGAAATGCTGCAGTACATTTGGTAATAAATGCAAAGCAGTATAATATGTTTTAGGGTAATAAAATATAAAATTTGGAGCCATCTTTTCTAAAGGGTATAAATCACACTGGACAAGAATAATTCACATTATTCTCAGTTTCCTACAACTTATTATTTTACCGCTGCAGAGTTATTAATCACTCTAGTCGACAGAAAGACGACCAGGAATACACATCCCATAGAATCAGATAATTCCTCAGAGATCCACCAGGTAATACCCAGCAGTCCACTGAAAGGGCACCCAGGAATTTCTTTTGGCCATTTCCAAGTCTGACAAATCTTCCTGACAAAGTCTATGAAAATAAAATATGGAAAGATTTGGTGGGTAGGGACGCTTCTTTCCTTCACATATTTTTGTTCTTGAATACTCACAAGCTTAAATCTAAATGATCACTAAGTTACAATCTTTAGTTTTTCCAAGATAGATCTCCAAATTTCTAGGACCAGAAAATGGTTCAAGAACTAATTATTATACAGGTCCCTATAATGACACCATCTTTAAGATATCAGTAACTAGACCATGCAAAGAAAACACTCATAAAATAAAGCATTCTAGCCCAGTACATCATCCAGAATAAAGGTTTTGCTGTTGTTGTTTGTTTGCTTTACTTTCTATTCTGTGTATGTCCTGTGTTGTGATGTAATTTGGGTTTGATTTTACATCTGCTCTTCCTTAAACCTCTCCTGCCATGTAATCTTTGGTTACATTTAAACATCAATAATTTGAATTCCATTTGTGTTTTCAATTATCTCAAACATCACAATTAAATAGTTTGTCTTTCGCTCCTACTGGAAAGTGAGCGCCATGCAGCAGGGCCTTCTCTGATTCATCAGGCGATATCCACCTTATACCTGGGGAGAAGTAAGGGCTCAACAAACATCTGTTACGTGACTAACTATGTTGGCTAACCTGCGATCTGAATCTTCTCTTATCAGAAGCAAGAATACAGAATTGGCTTTATTCAGTCAATAAATATTATTTAGTATTTTTAAACTAGCATTTTTATCATGATGCATACATACAGCTCATGAATGAATAAACATAAAGTTAACCATATTGAGACTAACATGATAACTTTTATGCTACATTTTTTATTGAACAGATCAGCTTTGATGCTCAGCAATAAAAATATCATAACGTTTTTTCAATTATCCTTCTTTATTTTTAGCAGATTAACAGCAAATCACTTGCTTATTTTATAGGGTACAGAGAACCTTTGTGCCCTGTTGTTGGGAATGTAAATTGGTATAGCCACTATGGAAAACATATGCAGATTTCACAAAAAATTAAAAGTACTAGCATCATATGATCCAGCAATCCCAGTTCTGGATATATGGCTAAATGATACGAAGTCACTATCACAAAAACATATCTGCACTCCCATGTTCAATGCAGCGTTATTTATGGGCCAAGGTATGGAAATAACTGAAGTGTCCATCTCTGGATAAATCGATAAAGAAAACGTTATATACAGAGGGTGCCAAAAAATTGTATATACATTTTAAGAAAGGTAAAAGCTATTAAAATTGTAATACTCAATATATAACGATAACAAAAGATGAATACAAGTCATGTTTGACTTCTGCAATTACAAGAGGTGCTCAAAGTTGTTACCATCTGCATCCAGACACTTCTGATTATGGTGAACGGTTGCTTGAGCAACGTTGACCAAAGTGTCCACTTGTATACACTTTTTGGCACCCCTGGTATATGTAAATATTATTCAGCCTTGAGAAGGAAAGAAATCCTGCCATTTACAACAATGGGAATGGAACTTGAGGGCATTGTGCTTAGTGAAATATGAAATAAGTCAGACAGAAAAATACAAATACTGCATGAACTCACATATAGAATTTACAAAAACCTTAACTTATAGAAATAAGAGTAGAATGGTGGTTGCTAGGGGTTGAGGAGTGGGGGAAATGGGAAGATGGTGGTCAAAGGATACAAACTTCCAGTTATAAGATGAATAAAATCTAGGGCTCTGATGTACAGCATGGTGACTGTAGTTAACAGTACTGTATCATAAATTTGAAAATCGCCAAGAGAGTAAATCTTAAGTGTTCTTACCACACACACAAAATAGGTAATTATGTGAGGTGATGGAGGTGTTAGGTAACCTTATTATGGTTATAATTTCACAATGTTATGTGTCAATTATATGTCAATAAAGCTGGAAAAAATAAAATAAAACTAAGTAAAACTATGTTCCTTAGGTTATTTTACATTCAGAAAGTTCTACACCCTTCATTTGCATAGGATCTCTTTGTGTGTTAACATATGTTTTCCAAACTTGTCCTAACATCTGTTTTTATCTTCGTCATGCTTAATATGAGATTCTTTGTCAAATTTCCTGTTTGTCCTGATATAATATAGGCACATTCTCTATCGTAGCCCCCTGGGCTATAATGCCCCTGGAGTATTGTATTTTATACTACTAGGAAGTGAGCTCGGTAAGTGGGGAAGAAGAAAAGCTCTTGTGAATAATGTAAAACTTTTGTTGATGAAACTTGATTCTCTCCTCTCTGGGATGGGTGAAATGTCCAGGGTCCTCCTGGAGTGCAAATATTTCCCCCAAATAACTATAGAGTCTTTTGTGAGACGTCTTTAGCCCTGGTTGCTTTCTCTATATCTCCCCACCAGCTATTTCTGCTCTCCCTCGTCTGCAATGGGGAAACAATGACAAAATCATCACAGTCACTTATCTGTAAATATCAGACTATTCATGAGAATTTGCAGGAAGCTGACAACTCACTGACAGTGCTTCTAGCAGCTGGCAGTGGAAGTGGGGCAAGAAATCTCTGAATCCTTGCACTCTGTCCTTGTTACCTCCTGAGGTTTAAGGCATGTGGGTAATCATCTTCTAACCCTGTTTGGTCATGGTTGGTAAATTTTCTGTTTATTTTTACTATTTTCAGGTGTTTTTCATTTAATTAAATATTGGCAACATATGCATGTATACACGTATATGTGTATATGTTTTTGTAAATACATTTACATATTTTGTGTATATATGGTTATATGTATTTGAAAGAGGATTAAATGCCAAGGTCACCATAAGGGTTAAAAAAAAAAAAATCCATTGTCCATTTCCCACCCCACCTAAAGGAACTGTCAGAATGTTTATATATAATTAATCCTCTGCTTCAAATAATTACACATGTTGAGAATGATTTGTGGGAAATAAAAGGAACATTGTTATATCACTCTAATTACCCTTTTTCTATGTCTACCCATGCTAGGTATTTCTTGTTTTTATCAAATAGACAGATGAAATGGTTATCATAGCTGCAGTATGGGAGAGTTCAGAGAGAGAGGAGAGCACTCCTCACATGAGCATAGTTTTAGGCAGAGAGAGGGAGAGAGGGCGCTCCTTTTGATGTGTTGCTTGAGGCAATTCACAAGGAAGAAGAACTCAACAAATATTTGCTGATTGATTAAAGCTCAAAATTTAAATTCCTGCCACTTTAGAGAGCCTAAAACTCCAAATATCCTAATTATATTTTTCAAGTCACTGAAACCTATTTCAGTTGCAAATAGCCTTGTTCTCAGGTGGCACGGAAACTATTCTACACAATTATTATTGCAAGTTTCCTGTGGCCCTGGGCCTGCTTGTCTCTTCTGTGCATCACAGCAACTGAATAATAAACCCATTCCCTGCAGTTTATCAGAGAGGTGTTGGCTATAGTCAGGGGAAAGAGACAAAGAGAAGGCAGTGAGGGTGGTTATTAATAATAATAAATTATTTATGCCGTGCTGACAAAGGGCTCTCTGCTGTAAAAGGTACACAATCAAAGATAGACTCCTCTCTGCCTTGAGGACTGAATTCTAAGCAATTCAGACATGAAATAAGCCTTGTCAAGCTGAGGTTGCAGTTTATAATTTCAGAACTTCTTTTGCATAAGTTTCATTCTAAAAAGTTATTGAGTGTATATTCTATACTGGTGACAAATGGCCTTCCAATATGGCACAAGTTTAAGTACAACACAGGATATTTTCCTCTTTGCCTTTTCCTCAATTTTGTCAAAGCGACAACTTAAAATGTGAATAACTATACTAAATTATACAACTATTTTGACTAGAATGTTAAAGAGGGAGTTTGATTAAAATATTTTTTCCTTCCTCACTTGACTTTATTTTGATCTGAAATGAGGGTAGGCTTTCATTAAACACAGTGTATAAGACCAAGGCAAATGCTAGACCTAAAGAGGCTGGAAGCAATATTCCAGCATGTTTTTATTAGCAATATCTGCCCCCAATGATGTATGACAGGGTATTTAGAAGCTATGGCCTCTCCAGAACCTTGGGAGACACCAGAACTCTCCGGAGAAAGCTCAGGGACCAGCGCATTTAAATATCTTAGGAAATCTGCTTTAGGTCTAAACTATTGCTCAGTTCAGCTACTCCTGAATAAACAAACAATTCTCAGAGACAGTTTAGGATTGGGGACTTTGGGGTGGGATAGAGGCAACAGAAAGGCAGGTGAGTCAGTTGCAACCCTGGTTCATTGTCCCAAGAGCAGATTGGAACTATGCAGAAAGAACTGTAAATACTTCCATCCAGTCAGAGAAGCTCTTGTCTCCCAAACTGAAGCCAAGACCCTATTCTATGGTTGGTCTGTTCAGGCTTTTTGATCCAAATATATTCTTTTCTTTTTTCTTTCTTTACTTATTGTTAAAATACACATAAAATTTACTATCTTCACCATTTTTAATGTACAATTCAGTTGTATTAAATACATTTATAATATTGTGCAAGCATCATCACCACCCATCTCCAGAACTCTTTTCGTCTTGCAAAAGTGAAAGTTTATACCCATTAAACTATAACTCCTTATTCCTGCCTCCCCTTAACCCCTGGCAACCACCATTCTACTTTCTGCCCTATGATTTTGACTATTCTAAGTAGCTCATTTACGTGGATCAGGTATCTGTCTTTTTGTGCTCATTTCACTTAACATAATTTCCTCAAGGTTCATTCATGTTGTAGCAAATGTCAGAATTTCCTTCTTTTTTAAGACTGAATAACATTCCAGTGTATGTGTACACCACATGTTGCTTACCCATTCATCCTGCGATGGACACCTGAGTTGCTTTCATGTTTTAGCTATTGTGAATAATGTTGCTATGAACATGGCTGTACAAACACCTCCTCAAGACCCTGCTTTCAATTCTTGTGAGTATATACTCAGAAGGGAAATTGCTGGATAATATGGTAACTTTATTTTTATTTTTTGAAGAACTGCTATACTGTTTTCCACAGCAGCTGTACCATTTTACACTCCCACCAGCAGAGCACAAAGGATTCTTTTCTCCACATCCTCCCCAACACTTGTCATTTCTTGTCTTTTTTATTTTATGTCTAGAGATTGTTTTGTCTTATTTTAAAAAGTATTCCCCCATTACCTAGGTTATAAAGGTAGTCAACCTTTTTTGTTTGAAAAGCTTTCAAGTTTTTCTTTTTATACTTAACTGTTCATTGTATCTCGTGTTTAGATTTTGCATAATCTTAAACAAAAATCCAAATTCATTTTTTCCACATGGATAACCACGTTTTCCAACTGTATTTATTGAACAGTCCCTCCTTTCCCTAGTAATTTCCCGCGCTACTTCTGGTGTATATCAGTTTATATACTATACGAGGTCTGACAATTAAGTTTGTGAACTCACCCTAGAAAAACTGCTACATATACCTCATTGCTGAATATCACTATGGTCAGCTTCAAAGTACTCCTCTGGGGAAGCTATGCACTGATGCCAGTGCCTAGTCCACCCTTTAAAGCAATTTTGGAACTCTTTTTCTGGAATGGCCGTCAGAGCTGTCATCGTATTACCCTTGATGTCCTGAATGTCATCAAAATGTCTTCCTTTCAATATTTCCTTTATCTTTGGGTAAAGAAAGAAGTCACTGATGGCCAGATCAGGTGAATAGGGAGAATGATCCAATACAGTTACTTGTTTACTGGCTAAAAACTGCCGCACAGACAGTGCCATGTGAGCTGGTGCATTGTCGTGATGCAGGAGCCATGAATTGTTGGCGAAAAGTTCAGGTCGTTTTCATCTAACTTTTTCATGCAGCCTTTTCAGCACTTCCAAATAGTAAACTTGGTTAACTGTTTGTCTAGTTGGTACAAATTCATAATCAATAATCCATCTGGTATCAAAAAATATTAGCAACATCATTGCAGCAAGTGTGCGAACTTAATTATCAGAGTTTGTATACAGTTTTGTTTCTTAAAAATTGATCAGTTTCTAGACCCCTTCATTAATTTCATAGTATCTTTATTGCTATAGCGTTATAATAATAAATCTTTATGTCTATCAGGAGATATCCCTCCTCTTCTCCTTCCTCCGCCTCCTTCTCCGCCTCCTCCTCCTACTTCTACTTCTTTTTGGAGTTAGACGCTGACATGATGACATGTCAAACGATCATTTTCCTGAGGGATGGGCGTAGTGCTAATAAAGCCAAGATTGTGTTATCAGAATTGTGAAGAGACAAGCTGTTCCAGGTCCCAGTCTCTACATCCAGAAACTCGTCTTTCTGATGGCTGTCAGCTGTCCTACAAAGAAGCAGAGAGGGGTGACTTAATGAAAACCTATTTTCATTACTAGCAAGCAATATTGTATGGCACCGTCAGCAGTGATGTCTCCGTGCCAGACATTAACACATTCTCACAGCACAACCTGATGTCTTCAGGGGTTATTCGTTACTGAGTGTGGGACAGGGGCTGGCAGAAGACAGTCTGGATGTTTGCCCAGGCACAAACTTTTAGCAGATGCTGAAGTCTCCAAGAAAATTTGATTGGCTGTCAGCATATGAAGAAACAGTGCAAGGTGAATAGTTTTTAAGAAAAGAAATATAATTTTTTCTTCCTTACAGTTCATAAATGTATTTATAACCCTGCAAAGAGTAAAATGTTCATTTTCTCAAAGTATGATTTCTTTCAGGCGTTGAGCCTGTAGACCTGCAACAATTTACAACTGAACTAACATCTTTAAAGTGTGAACATGGAGCATCTAATAACATAGCACATGCTCCCAATAAATGCCCTCACAGACAAGCATGTCATTTGGAAGACTTGCCCGATGAATAACATTACTGACACATGCCCTGACAAAGTCTGTCAGATGTTTTCATTTTCAAGTGGAAGAGAAAACCATCTGGCACCCAGAGCAAGTAGTCTCATCTCACTAAAAGAGAAACCCAGTATTTTATGCCAACTGGAACCTTGGGAAATTCAAAGAAAAATGGTAAATCTTTAATCACTAGAGTAATTTTCCATCTTAGTTATCAGACATAATTTTGGTGGAGAAAAGTGTTCTCTCAGACATGAAATGCTCTATTGATCTGGGGTAACTACCCTGTTTCCCCCAAAATAAAACCCAGCCGGCCCATCAGCTCTAATGTGTCTTTTGGAGCAAAAATTAATATAGGACCGGGTATTATATTATATTATATTATATTATATTATATTATATTATATTACATTACATTACATTACATTACATTATATCTGGTCTTATATTATATAAGACCAGGCCTTATATTAATTTTTGCTCCAAAAGACACATTAGAGCTGATTGTCCGGCTAGGTCTTATTTTCCGGGAAACACAGTAAAGACAGACAAGCATCTCTGATAGTCTATTGCGTAGGTAACACAGAAAGCTGCCTTCATCTGGAGGCAGCTTGATAAAGTGAATGTGGAGACTTATGCATCCTTTGATTCCTTCAAGAACTGTGAACCAAATATAGGGTTAAGTGTTAGGGACAAAAAGACCATGGTCCTTCCCTCAAAGACCTTACAATACAGTAGGGGAAAAACACAAAGATCATTAAAAGCAATGAAGAAGAGACGGAACAGGTGAGTGAAGAGAAGGAACCCCTCACCAGCTGGTCATCCAAAGATGGCCTCTAGGGCCAGGAATAGAGATTCACACCACACATTATTTATCAGTTAGTAAGTTTTCTTAACAACTCTTAAAAATTATACCACTTTTCTGGTGATTCCTTTTTCTTTAAAATAATGATTTTTTTTTATCCAAAAATACACTGAATAAATATGCTTTAGGAAATAATAGTTTAAAACTACAGTTTCAGGCAAAGACACACATGTTTACTCGACATAAATTCTGTAGTCAAAGACTATCAAATGAAACAAATTTGAATTGTGTGCTGTGTTTAGAAAAACTCAAAACATTTGGGGGCGGGAGGATAGACAAGTCAAGTGAGTAGGATGAAAAGTTTAAATTGCATATGACTTTCCATAGAAAATGTGCACATGCACTTTTTCCATGGGTTTCAAAGCACTCTTGTGTTTAGACTTCATTTTGCCCTAAAAGTGATTTTTCTGTGCTGCAACTTTGCTTTTAAATGCAGTTTGAGTGCAGGATAACCATGAATCTCATTAAGTTTGAAAAACTGATAAGGAAAACAGTACAGAAAGAAAATCTATGAAGAATGATTGTCTCATCCCCGCTCATCCCCAACACTCACCATTAGTCTTCTCCTCATTGAGTACAAACAGTCAATTCTCAGTACATTTCATTTTATATACATGGTACATTTCTTTATTTGCAAACTTATGTTTTGCTTATATAAGCTTGCTTTTATTGTTTTATTGCTAAGTGTTTCTATCTACCATATGAACATGTTTTGGATATCTTACATTGAGATGGAGTACATTATTACATTTCTCATTCAAAGCAAAGTGTTGTGTGTGTTTTTTTAATTTAACAACTTTTCACTTAGTAGCAGGGTTTTCAGGAAAAAATGAAAGTTGTTAAGTAAAAGATAAATATATATGTTGAGTTAGATTGTAGAACATTCTTTGGAGTAAGCCAGGAAAATAGATAATTCAGATGTGTGTGAAATAAAGGAATAGGGAGAAAATGTAAGGAAGTTGGGTCCAGTCAGGTAAATATGCAGAGCAAAAAATGAATGTTTTTATAAAAATGAGAAAGGAAAATTGGATCATTATTCCTGAAGGTATAATGTTGCAGATTCAAGTGTTAAATATCACCGAAAATCAACCTTCTAAAGATCATTTTAAAAAGCAATACACTGATTGCCTTGGGAAAATTTTTTAAATGTACACATGTAGGATGAAAGACAAGGAAGGAAGACTGTCCTAGTGTCCCAATTATGGGAAGCTCATGTTCAGGGTAACATTTCTAGGAACAGAATCACACACAGACTGTACTTTTAGGCTAATATCACAAACAGTGTAGTTGGAAGTAAAAATGATTTGCTCTAGGTTGACTCAAAAAGTAGTTTTAAAATTATGAAGTCACTGATGCTGAACATGCATGTGAATAGTTTGAATAAAATTATTTCAAGAAAATGAGAGTGTAAACTCCTGCTCCAGAGATTTAACCATATACTACTCTGTACTATTTCTAGTTTATTTGGATTTGATTTGATTCGATTCACTGTTTCATGAGTTTCTCTTTCCATTCAAGACTATAAGTTTCTCCAGAATGTGTATTATATCATACTGTCAGGCCAAACTCTGTCCAGCGCATGGCTATAAGCACATTAAATCAATTAATTTTTGTTGAATTAAATTGCATTGGCATTTAAGGAAGTCATGAACTCAAAGCAGAGAGAACAGAGTGAACTTAGTGACTTTCTTCTTGCTCTTCATCAGATATGAGGTCATAACTGATATGCCATCAAGAGGGTCTGACTTCCAGTTAGGTTTCTGTTTATATGGTTGGCAGGGAAGAAGAGAGCAGAGTTGACTTGCCCATATTGGACTTTAACCCATGACCTTGGCCTCTGTGACACAACAATCCAACCAACTGAGCTCACCCAGCTATATGTCCATCTTCATCTTTACACTTGGTAGGAGAAACAGCACCAAGAGCTGTCTTGGTTATTGTGCAATCACAATTAATAAGCCATTTCTTCCAATAGTGAAAAATTTTCCTATCTGAGTTTTCACACTTCTAGCAAACAATAAAAGGAAATTACTAGTTGCAAATAATACGAATGACAACTAAACTCTCAGTACTGAAACTGTGTTTCTATAGTTTGGTGAGACTATTGCTGCTTTCATGCCCATGTGAAAGAATTCTTATCAAAGCTCATTCTTTGTCATCTTTAGAAGAGGTTAAAGATGCTATGAACCTACTCAAAAGTTAAAGAATTGCCACCCTTTCGTTTAAGCTTTGCTTGAAAGTGAAGAATGGGGCCAAAATGCTATTAATAGCAAAAGAAATGAAGAAGCGTATTTAGCAGACCTACATATTTGAATTGCTCATCTTTCTCTCTTTCCACTTAAATAACTTTTCTGGCTATGCTTCTGGAGGAAAAAGGAAGTTGGAAACTGTTATTATTCGGCTCCATGAAATGGGTTGTTTAGAATCCAATGCTGGAAGGGACCCTAAAGATAATCAAGTCCAACCCTCTCATTTCATGGTAAGAATACTGAGGTTCAGGGTAACAAAAATTGTAAGTGGCAGAGTCACTCTTAAAAATATCTAGAATCGGTCATGTTGTATACAGACAATGAATTAAATTCAAGCACAACTCTATCATTGGAATTGGAATGGCCAATTAAAGACAAGAATTTCCCATCTAGTTCTATTTTTTAATCTCAGTTATTTTATTTTACATGTTCTTTCGGGCTCTAAATATTTACTGATTAACTACTACTATGTGCTAGGCTACTGGCTAAATACCTGGATAGTTACAATAAGGAAGATATTTTGCAACAGCTATTTTGGTTTCATTTAGGCACATTGGAAGAGCAAAGTCCAAGTGTAAAAGTTCTCTATACATGATAGAAATCCCTAATACCCACCCTTTCCTGAAGCCGTACTTCCCCTCTGAGACTCTAGTGTGTGACATGAGACTCAGGACAAAGTGGGGGAGAATTAATGGTCTTAGAAGGGGTTGGGTGCCCACATTATCTTTGTAACAAAGAAACAGTATTTTCTGAACATTATAAAATCTGTCATACCATGTTTCTCCAAAAATAATACCTAGCTGGACCTTCAGCTCTACTGCGTCTTTTGGAGCAAAAATTAATATAAGACCTGGTTTTATTTTACTATAATATAAGACTGGGTATAATATAATATAATATAATATAATATAATATAATATAATATAATATAATATAATATAACTGGGTATAATATAATACAATACCGGGTCTTACATTAATTTTTGCTCCAAAAGATGCATTAGAGCTGATTGTCCAGCTAGGTCTTATTTTCAGGGAAACAGGGTATGTAAATGTCCAGTACCTAGGTACAAAAATAAATAAAACAAAATTCCATCTGTCTTAAAACAAGTTTTTACTATTAAGGTTACTGAAATAGCTTCTTAATGGTGTCCCTTCCATCAAAAATTACAAAGAATTTGAAATTTTTACACTACTTGCATGTGACAAGTTAGCCTGCATGGTTCCATGGATTATGGCAGAAGACATGAGGTTGTTGGATCAGAAAATACTTTATTTCCCACAGTGCAGCAAGCAACAATGGCAACACATCTGTGTCAGTGCCTCTTACTCCCAGGTTCCACAGGGACACTGAACTTGGACCCCCATAGGTTTTTGTACATACAGTGGGTTGCATTACAGGAGAGGGACCCCTTAGTTTAGGGAAACTGAATCTTTTGTAGCAGATTGTAGTGTAGGCCTGCTTGTTTTTGCTCTGGAAGGAGATCCTATCTACCTTCCAAGGCTATTCACAATAAAAAAATAAAAATCCTTGAAAAGATAGTTCAGAACAAAGGCAATATCCCGGCTTACAAGGGACACGTGGAAGATTACCATGCAGCATATCCCAGTCTCTGCTCTCTCTAATGCATCATGCATACTACCTCTAGATTCATCTTCCTTAAGCACAATTGTGATCTCATCAGTCTCTTCTTTAATAGCTGTCAATGTATCCATCCCAATCATCATCTAATCCACCTCCTAGCCTGACATTAATAGGATCTGAACACCTTGGCCTCGGCCTCCCATGCAGGCTTACCACTCACTGTTCACCCTTAGATCCAGGGCTCACATTTCTGCAAACGCAAGCAGCTTTACCCAGCTCCACGCCCATTCTGCTTCAGCTCTCTTCTCAGACAGAAGGTCGTCCCTCTCCTCTGTGTCTGCTCTGCGTCCTGGCTGTTCTTTACACTCACACCTGCTCCATGAAGCTTTTCCGAAAGAAGCATTCATTATTCTGTTCCCAGGCTGCTACCTGCTTGCATCTTTATTTCAGATCGACTTCAGTGGGATGGGAATCATTGTTTCTTGTGAATGTGCCATCTCCTTTGTCATACTGCCATACCCCCCAGGAGGGAGGAGCTGTTCTTTCACTTTCTCATCCCTCACAGCATGAAATGTGGTGTCTGGCATATATCAAACCCCCGTTTATCCTGTTAATTGGATTCAATTGTAAGCTACTGCTTCCCAAAATCTAAAAAAAAAAAAAGAAAGTAGATGGCAGAGCTAAGTGGCTTTCTCCCTTTTCTGCATCCTCTGGAGGGGAGAAGACTCTCTAGAACCATCTTCTCTGTAGAGCCATGCCCCTCGCATGGGCTAATATGTTTAATTTTTTGCTCTGTACTGCTCTGCCCCTCTTTTTTTCATTTCCCCTTACCCTTTCTCCTCAAACCCAAGAAATGTTGATTAGCATTTGTGGCAGGATAGTAGCCATTCCCCTTTCCTGTAATTACATAATTATAAGCCCCGTCCCTTCCCCGATCTTCTGTGCCCCACAACTGATTTAGATGTGTTTCTGTATGCCCATCAGCAAGCACAGCCAGACAGGAGGGACGCTGGTCCTGCCACAGGCTCAGCATCTCAGTCACAGGTTCACAGGGCCCAGTGCGGCCCTGGGACAGTTCCTACAAGGCATTGTTTAGGCTGCTACATTCTCAAAGATGGGAAGGATCTTAAACTCTCCACCTGGTCTCTCTTCCAGGTGTCCTCCCCACTTTCAAGTCCCAGGCGTCCTCCCTTGGCCTCCCTTGTATGTATGCCTTACAGGGAGCCCCGCAGAGGACGTGGACACTCGTGTCTACCCTGGTATCCATCCATGGCCCTTATCTGACCCTGACACGGATGTCAGCCCAAGGGCTGTGCACTCACACACTGTTTTACTTATCGTCAGCATCTTGTTAGGCACATTTTTATCATGAATTATTCTTCCTTATTATCAGTTCTTGTTCGGTTTAGTCTAACCACAGATTCTGTGTGTGAATCCAGAACACCTGCCTCCATCGAATGTCCATTACATTCATGGTCATGCACAGGCTAAGAGGAGTATCCTGAGAAAATGGCTAGAGTAATGTCAGTGACTGCAGTCCCGAAATAGTCTTTGTAAATAGTGGGCTGTTGGGGACAAATCAAAGCAGGAAACCCAGCCACAAGCCTGAAAGTTTGGAAAGAACTTGTGCTAAAGTCAGGTCCCCAGCACATCATGTACTCCCTGGCAAAAGAGGGAACAAATCGCATGTTAGTCATTTTTTCTTATTTATAGTAACATCACTTTGTATTTCCTAATGGGGACAGGAAGTGGCAAAGGAGAAAGAGTCTGTGGCCCAGGAATAGGAACTAGAAGGCCTTAGCGTCACAGTGACCCCACGTGAGCTTTCCCTGTAGCCTGAAACAGAAGCCCTGCTAACCCCTCAGGAACCCTTTCCACTCACCAGGGTCAGGTCAATGATTGACAGCTTCTTTGTATCCATTGAAGTAACTCAGGAGATTTCCCAGAGCAAATTACTCCATCAGAAGTTTAATCAGGTCAGTTTCAAAGACAGCTTCGGGGAGCTGCTGGCACAAAGCTCCTCTCTGGCTTTCCAGGACAGTGCAGTTCCTCTGGGAGGATATTTTGTTCCAGAATCTGAGGTCCTGGCTATACACAATGCCCCAATTGTGGCCACTTCTGAGCAGGGAGTGTTACCTGGGGACATGCTTCGGGCCCTCTCTGATTCTGAGCCAGGTCATATTAAATCTTTTACAAAGATGTTTTGGAAGAAGACACCACAGAGGGAAAATACACAAATAACCAAAGTCTTTTTATGTGAACCTACTTCCAGGATAAATTTTAATAAATTGTATCAAATGACTTCAAGTCCAGGACCTAAAAGAATAGTAACTCATGTGTAGGTCTTCCCAGATTTACACCCTCAAGAGAATAAGGCAAAGAAGATTAAAACTGGTATTTTTTTTTTAATCGTTTTCTTTTTCAGACTACACTTCCCTTCTTCTCAAAAACCTAGGTCTATAAATCTTCAAATAATCAGAATGTTACAGAATAGAGAGCTCCTAATATCAGAGCACTTTCTTTACCTCCTGACCTCCCTTGAAGGTGCCTGGAATTAGCAGAATACGTATTTGGACGTGTTGTATTCATTTACCAATAGAGGAAATAGAATTCTAACTCTATGAGACCTCTAAGGGTAATACCGATTGTGTGATTTTGGCCAGAGATGCTAACTTGAGAAATTGATTCTGGGGAAGGATGCAGCTATAGTTTACAATGACGTCTTGAAAGGATTTTGGTTAAAACATTATAGGGAATACCTCACCTGCAGTTTTCTGCTATAGTAATTATTCTATCAGCACAGAGGTCGCTAAATGTCCTTCTATTTGATAGTGTGTTAAAAATCGATCTTAAGCATTTAATCTTAAGGCTGGAAAACCCAGTCTCTCTCTCTCTCTCTCTCTCTCTCTCTCTCTCTCTCTCTCTCTCTCTCTATATATATATATATATATATATATATATATATATATATATATATACACACACACACACACACACACACACATATATATATATCACATTTTTTTAAAGAGAATGAATTTTTTTCAATTGAGGAATATTGGGGAACAGTATGTTTTTCCATGACTCATCAGCTCCAAGTCAACCCATCATTTTCAATCTAGTTGTGGAGGGCGCAGCTCACTGGCCCATGTGGGAATCGAACCGGCAACCTTAGTGTTATGAGCACCGCGCTCTAACCAACTGAGCTAACCAGCCACCCCCATCACTTGTTTTAAAAGTAACAAATCTTCCTCATATTCATCCCCCAGAATATATGGCATAAAAATCAAGCCCAGTGGAGTAATCTACAGCTATTGATTTGGTGTCACTAGAACTTGTTAGGATTTGGTATAACTGAATGTGACGGAAAAACAATGTCTTAGACAAGACAGAAACGTATTTCCTGACACACACACAGAAATTCATTAATAGGCAGCCCAGGGCTAGTAAGGTGGCTCCACAAACAGCAGAGACACTGCTTCGGCCCTTCTTCAGTAGACAGAATTGCCGCCAGAGCTCCAGTAGTCACATTCCCGTTCCAGGCAGTGGAGGAAGAGAGGGGCTACAAAGGGCAGAGGCACTCCCAGAACCTGCCGGGTGAAATGTTTGCTTACACGGCCACATCTAGTACAAAGAAAACTGGAAAACCCAGTCTTTATTAATGGAGGTTCTCTCTCTTAGGAAAAAAAGAGGAAAGAGGTATTAGAGACGACAATATGCCACCACTGCTATACATGCATGCTTCGATGCTTCTCTAAACTATATTTATGAGCCAATAGTAATCATTGTTCGATGAAAGCTCATATAATATACCAGCTGTAATATCACCAGCACCTACTTTAATGAGATTTTGCTCAGTGGTGTATTCCATTCCCTCAGCTATCAAATAGTAACTTTAAACTATGTTAAAAGTACATGTTCATTGTCAGGTTTCAATTTATTTCCCTGAATTTTATCTTTAAAAGAAATGGAAAGCCTTATTTATATGCTTACAGGGCTGTGTTTCAAGGTGATATTATAACTTTGTAGGGACAACAGAAATATTTTATAAAATTTCACTATACAAAATGCACTGAGGACTTGAGTAATTTTTTTTTCTTTTTGCCATACAAGTTGAACCTCAAGTACAAATAAATGTCGCATTTTCACATCCCCGAATGACTTGGCGCGAGTTTCTGCACATCGCTTACAGTCTAAAGTGGGGCGGCGGCAGCAGAGGTGGCATTGGCTGGAGGGCACCCCTGAGCCCTGTCTGACATTTTAATAAGTTCAATGTGTGTGTGCCCTACTGGGTACTTACCTGATAGTACAAATTTAGCTCGGTGACTCTGTGAAGACTAGACTATTTAACTTCTAAAACAGCGATAGTCTTCATAATTCAGTGTTGGCAGGAAAAGCCTTCCTTTTATTTAGATCTGTCCCCCAGAAGTTAGCCTAACAGTACCAGCGACGGCACTGGTGGTCTCCAAGGTGTGGTAATTGGTACATAACCTACTTTGGAAAGTGTCCGCTTTAATTAAAGTTTTGAAATTGTTTTAAAAAAAATTTAAACAATTGACTCATACACATATAGACACTCTGAAGTATCTAAGATTCTGGGAATTCAGCTTAAATAAATGCCATAGGTCTAGCAAATAAGAACTGCCTAACCCATTAGATTCTCGTTTGCCTTTTTTGATCTCATCTTCCACACAACAAATGTGAACAGCACTATAACCCCCATTTTAGCAAATCTCTCTCTCTCTCTCTCTCTCTCTCTCTCTCTCTCTCTCTCTCTCTCTCTCTCTCTCTCTCTCTCTCTCTCTCTTTCTCTGCCTCCTCCCACACACACCCACCATCTCTCCCTCCCTCCCTCTTTTCCTCCCTCCCTCTTTTTCTTCCTTCCTTCCTTCCTTCCTTCCTTCCTTCCTTCCTTCCTTCCTTCCTTCCTTCCTTTCTTTCTTCCTTCCTTCTTAGCAAATGGTAATCTAAAACAAAGAGAGAGTGATACCACTTTCACAGAGCAGGTAAGAATGCAGCAAAAGAAAGCATAAACTCCTGCTTTTCTGCCACCTGGTATCATGCCCCCAAAATCACCTTAGTGCTTTGCAAGCACGCAATCCTGTGTTTGCATTTATGGCTTTACACTTACCAGAGAAACATTCTTGCATAGTAGTCACCTTGTGAAAAGAGAAACTTCTGGTTAGGTGAGAGCTCTCTGCCACGTTTCCCTCCAGATGAGCTGAGGAAGGGAAAACAACAGGGACCAATGCAGTTAAGCCTCTAGTGTGCCTGTGGTGGTATTTTTAAGACAAGCTAAATATGTTTTGTTGTCATTGTTGCTGTTGATCTGAATGTTATCTCTGGGCTTTTGGATGCCAGCTGCCACACCAGTTCGTTAGACCAGGCCCTTTAAGCTGAATACAACGTGTTGGAGGTCAGGGATCCCTGTGAATGGAGAGTTCTCAGAGAACTGCAAGTTGAAAGACGTTTTGTTGACTTTCAGTAACCACAGAGGTGCCCGCATAACCTGGGAGTAAAAAGGACCCTGGCTCTTTTGTTAAAGAGGTATTATTGTTTGTTTTCTCTTGCTATCCTGCTCTGTTGCCATTTCAAGTAGACGAACTTTGACTTCATTGCATCCCACTTCCTCTAAAATAGTCTCATTCTTTCTCTCCTTCCATCTTTCAAAATAGTGTCCCTGTACATATAAAACCAGAGGAAAGATAGTTATTATTAAACATAATAACACTAAGGTGGGAGTAGTTTAATAGTCTATGGCCTTCAGAAATAGTCTTATTTTTAAAAGGAGATGCATCAGAGAAGGAAAAGAAAAGAAATCAATAATTACTGAGCCATGACTACGTACCACACATTATCGTCCATAAACTTTACTTATTTTACTACTTGTTTGGAGGTGTCATTAGCCTCATTAGTCTGGAAAATTAAAATTCGAAGAGGTTAAATGTTACCACACATACAGTTAGTAAGTATTAGCAATTGTAAATAAATAGAGGGCTCCAGTCTTTTGTGCCTATAACATGGCAATTCAAATCCATCATTAGGATGAACTGCTCAGAAAAAAATGGTGGATAAGGGAGATATGAATAAATACACTCTATGCCTGCAATTTCTAGTATGATAGCCTCTAGCCACATGTGGTTATCTAACTTGAAATGTAAATTAATCAAAATTAAATAAAATGAAAACTTTAATTCAGGGGTGTCCCAAGCTGCGGACCGCGTTAACTGCAGCCCGCAATCCATTTTTAATTGGCCCGCAGCAAATTCCAAAAATATATTTAGTTTACTTAAATAAACCAGGGAAGGCAATACGTACTTCACCTCTAGTGAGTGGCCCAGCTGTTTGTATATTTTACCGCATATGGCCCTTGGTAAAAAACGTTGAAAAAAGTTTGGACACGCCTGTTTTAATTTGTTGGTTGCTTTAGGCACATTTCAAGTGCTCGATTGCCACATGTAACTATTGGCTACTTCCCTAAACAGTGGTGAGAAGTAAGGTATACTCTTACTCTCAATTTTGAAGATCTATAACAATACCAAAATGAAAATAAGGTGTGTGTGTGTGTGTGTGTGTGTGATGTTTTCATTCTTGAAGGAAGAGAAAGGATGAAATAAAGTGAAGAAGAAGAAGAGTCTTTCAAAGTATAATGAGGGAATTTACCACAGGCTTTGTTTTGGATGGAGGGGTGATGGAAGACATAATTGCAGCTTGCAAGGAAATACTTTCTTGGATAAGTAAACAAACTGTACAAAGGAGAGTTTAAAAGAGTTTAAACTCCAGGGACTTCCACTCTGGCCTTTCTCCTTGAAACAACCAAAAAACAACAAAAGAGTAAAATATATGAAACCACTCTTTTCAAGACACGAGGCATGAGAAAATAAAGGACAATGATTGGTGCAAAAATGGAAAATAGATGAAGTAAACTCTACAGTTGCCCCCAGATTACAGCTTGAAAGAGATTCAGGTCATGAGTGAAGAAAAGGGAACCCACCCCCACCTTTCACAGGTTTTCATCCCTAATAAACATTTTGTGTGCCACACTTTATCTGGGGATATGCTTCCAGAGAATCCAACCTGGGGCTGGAGACGACTGCAGGTTGGCAGCTAGTTTAAATCTGGCTTGAACAACTATATTGAGCTGAGAATTACTTCGAGAAAAATAAGTTGAGTGTATGAATGTGTGGGTGGACATAGTCTGTTTGATTATGTTATGTTGAAGACGCCTATTCGATGTCCAAATAAGGATGTGAAGACAGGTAGCTATGCGATTCTGAACCTCAAGTGAGAAATTAGATCCAGAGATAAAAATATGAATATCACCACCACTCAGACCTGGAACTGGGTTGAGTCTCCCAAATTGCTTGAAAACACACTAGAGGTCCCGCAGGTATTCTGACATATTTAATTGAGTAAAGGGAACTCTTGCTTATGTGAATTTTTCAGAAACATTGGGTACTCTACCCCTCTGGGGGAGACCCACAGTGCATGTTTATTATCAAGGCAAAGATTTTGCAAAGTTCTGTTAACAAAGAAACCTATTTACTTTGTTTCACTTGGAGGTCTCCATATTTTTTTGCCATAGGAACTTTTCTGGTAGGACATCCATCAATTTTTTTTCTTATGAATCACAGTTTGAAATTGTTGATCTAGACTAAAAGTCCAACATAGAATTTTCATGTAGATTCAAATGTATAAAAAATTAGGCTACATTTTAAAATTCTACAACATTTGTCTACATCTATACAGACTGTGCCTCTTAGTCTGTACTTTTTCAACACTAAAACTAGATAATTTCCCAGCCTTGCTATTTACTGACTTTGTTCATCTATTCTCTTCATCACAGCTGAGCCAGAACATATGTCTGAAAATAAAAATGTCTTTGACAGTAAGTCAAAGACACACACTGATATTTAGTGGACAACACATGGCCCCCTCAGTCATAATACTCAGTTCTCGGCTCTGCCTCTGACAGGTTGGAGATCCTGCTCAAGCCACAGCGCTGATTCTCAGTTTCCTCAGTGTAGAAAGAGGAAGATGAGCAGAGGAACTTTAAGGCTCCTTCTAGGGTTCGCTTTGGCAGCACTGAAATGATATGAAATGACATACATGACAATAAGGAAAAGAGAGAGCAAAGTATGTTTTACAGGCTTTGTGTTGAACATCAGTATCTAAGCCTTGTCTCCTTTCTGTAGCCCATCGTGTTCATTTTGTTAAGACAATAGACGATATTCCAGACTCATATCTTACTCGTAGTTCTGAGCAGACATTTTTCTTAAACGGTAAGTGGTTAAAATAAAATTTGCCGACTAGTAGATTTACATCCTTCTCCACATTACAACAAAGAGAGGAGAATTACTTACGAGTGTTTTCCAATTAAAGCTTATTGTTTTCTGGAACTCTGGAGACACCTATATTTCTTGCTGCTAAGTATAACGTCAAACTTGTGGATCAGTGAAATAATTTTCCTTCAGCTTCAACAATTTTCATAGGAGGCCTGGCATTTAATAGCGAATATGTTCTAATCCTTTCAAAGAGGATTAATACTTAAGAAATGCGAAGAACTTCTATATTATAGAAGATAAAGGCCTTATCAAAGGATATCCTACTTTAAACCTGGAAGCCCCAAGAGCCAATGCAAAGACATACATGAAAATTGAGATCATCTGCATAGAATTCATCGATTCCAGGGAAAGGTAACCCTCAAGTACAAGGCATCATCCAAATCCTCATATATTTTCTTTAAAATCAAAAAGGGTACAAGTACAGGGGGTTTTCCTAACACTTTATTTTTACTCTCCTTTGATAGATGGATGGCCTGACATGACATATCAAGTATGATAAATCAAGTAAATGAACAGAGACTAGAGTACAGGCCTTATCTATGCAACACAGGCATAAAAGTGAAAAACTCATCTCTACACTGCCGATATGCAAATACAGAAGTTAAACTGGGATTGTTCCCTGACACCAGGCCTATCAGGGGCAGGGGTGTTGGTGTTTATTTTTGTTGGTTTTAATTGAAAAGGCCACATCCATTTGTCCAAATGACATTTACTCTATAGAAAGCCATGATATTTTGGCACCATGCAGCCTCAGCCTAAGAGAAACGAATGGCTCAGAGAATAAAATTAAGAGGACATTTCATAGATTCAGCAGAAAACGTACATGCTGGCCAGCAGGGGAAAAGCCCGAGGCAACCCAAACCTAAAAGACCTCCAACAGACTTGTTCATTTTGGAAGAATAATTGCAAATGGAAAATGTTTCCCAAACCCAAGGTCACAGTTTATTTTGTTAATAGGGAATTAGAGAATTCTGGGAGCCTAAGCTACACTAGTTAGATGGGGAAACCATTGCATGTTAGGATGGAGAAAGCATTCTCAGCTGTGCATGGATAGAGATGCTAGTGGTGGCACACAGTGGATGGATGGCCACGATCCCAGAAGGAGGCCGGAGACATCTCTGGGTTGAAAAGGTCTGAGACCTCAGACAGCAATTGAAGGAAGAAGGTGTAAAACTAGCAATGGCCAGGAATGGGTTGGGTGAGAGAAGCTTGCCAAAAATGAAGTGATCTTTAGAGGATATTTAGCAAACTTCCAGAAAAAAAAATCAAATCTTTTGCATCTCCATCTCATTAGTCAGCTGTGCAAAATATCTCAATCAAGGTTAATAATGGAACTGAATTTAGCATTAGGATTTTAGAAGAAAGCATTTTACCTTAAAGCAATAGAAATGTTTTAAATGTATACTTGGATTTTCACTTTTTGCTCTCCATAATTGGTAAGCAAAGAGAGCTAATATGCATAAAGTTTTTTTTTATTAAAGCATTAGATTATAATGGCAAAATAATTTCTTAGGAAACAAAAACTCTCTCACACTTAACCCAGTAGTAATCTCAACATTTCAGAATTCTCTGTGACACTTACAGAAGCATGAAGAGGAAGTTTGGGGTTTAGGGTGGAGGTAAGGGGTAGCACAAAATATATTATTATACTATCTCCCATATGTCATATCATCTATTATAGTTATATCCTATGTTATATAATATGTTATATGTATGCAGACACTTCTCTGTTTATATTTCAGTTAAAACATGAGACGTATACTTCGGAAATAAAAGCTGGCAGATTTTTCTCCATTGGAGCACCCAGAGCTGAGCTGTGATTTAATAAGCTAGCATGTCTGATATCTAACTAATGCATTTTGATAGAAGGAAATAACCTTCAGGGTCTCAGAGAAGTTTTCAAAGGGAAAAGTGTTTTTCACCAGAAACATAATATTAACTTAGAAATGATCTGTAACACCTGTCATTCATCTGCGCTTGGGGAAAAACTAAAAAGTTAGGCAATAAACGTGTAAAGCCTGTGCTGCATGGAAATGACATGTGTGCTCAGCTAAGAAAAGAGGCAGGAGGCCCTTCAAGTGCTGACAGGAGGGCAGAGGGCAGACAAACGGACGTCGTCATAAGGAGAAACACCCAGGAGGCTGCACTCAGTAAGCGCTGAAAATACCAAGTACAGAGAGAGAGAGCGAGAGAGCGAGAGCGAGAGCGAGAGCGAGAGAGAGAGAGAGAGAGAGAGAGAGAGAGAGAGCTAAGAACATTTCCTTATACGCGTACAGTACTTTAAACATATCATTTCATTTGAGCTTAAAAAAAATTAGCTAAAATGAAGTTATGATCTCCTTTGTACTAATGAAGAAATTTTGGCTCAAAGAAGTTAAGTGATTTGTCCAAATTCACACAATTTAAAAAGTCGAAATGCCGAGGATTGGTGTATCCAGTGTTTAAGAATATTCAATCTTTCAAAAGCCCAAAGCTCTTTGTACAAAGCCATATATAAATATGAAATATTAGTCTTCTTGAAGGTCTTTTTAATTAATGAAATGAAATTCTTGGAATTTCCGTTTTGAAAGGAATGCCTTTTCTTTCTCTGGGGTCTATGAGGGGGGATTGTTCCTAAGCACCTCACACCTCTGTCATTCCTTTGCTGCCTCTTCAGCAGGTGACAGATTTCTGATTTGAAAGCAGACCTGGAGGTAGAAAGCTCAAGTTCAGCCATATGGTCAGGACAGCTACGTGAGGCAACTTCCTTGTGTAGCCAGGCCGGTAACTAGCGGTACATCTGCCAGATTCTGGGTTTCAGTTAACAGGCGCAGCTGATGGTCATGCTAAGCCATCTCTGCGACTTTGATTCTATTATTCACAGGGGAATTATTTCAGACTCAGTTTCTACTTTGTCTTGTTTCTCAAGTTGTTAATCCGAGAGGGATGCCATTTGTGGAAGACCTTCTCAGAAACCCCAGTGCTCCCAATAATGCTTTCATTCTAAGCATCAGTGCCATTAATATTTTAGATCCAGATATCAGGTTCTTGTAATAGTGGATTGAGTAATTTGGTCCAAACTCTGAGTAGAAAGGCTCATTGGCATACTATTTTTTTCTTTAGTCTTCTTGAAGAGTTAAAATAGAGAAGCATTGCCCAGAGGCTTAGAAGAAGTTTGGAGCTGCTTTTTTCCCTTGCAGATTCCAAAAGAAAAGTCAGAGTAAATAAGAAACTGAATTGTACGTTGTGAAGGCCTTCTCAGAATAGAAGTATCAAAATTAGAGTTCAAAGCTTTAAGAACTGAAGGGAGGGACCAAGAGACTGCACCCTAAGAGTTAATGTAAGTCAGAAGCAGTTAGGCTGTTGTGTAGATTGTGGCTGAGATTTGAATCACTACAATTTTTGAAATAGAATTGAAATGATTCTGCATTGCTTAGAGCCAGCCCCCAGATACCTGGAAGAAGCAAACATAAATCTGTTCTGAAGAGAGATAGCATCACGTTATAAACCTTACATTATTTTGACAAACAACTTTGCAATTTTAAGTCCCAACACAATCGAAAAAAAAAAAAAAAAGCATGGAACAAATTGACAAAACAACAACAAAAAGAAAATGGGCAAAATTATGAATTGGCAATTAACAAAAGAACATATCTGAATGGCCAGTAATTATGAAAGTATACTCAAAATATCTAGTAAAGGGTAAAATATGAATTAAAAATGAGATAACACATTCATCCATTGGATTGATAGACATTTTTAAAGGGCATTTCTCTGTTCACAGGGAAAATCAGTATACGGGGAAGAAAAAACTTAAGTTAGAAATGTTAAGTTCTACAGCCTTTTCTGGAAAAGAATTTTTTAATATCTATTAAAATTGAAAATGTGTTTACTGCTTGAATCAGCCCATTCATGGGGACATTATCCTATAGAAATAAAATTATCAGTATATAAGGACATCTATTAAGTGTGCTTGTTGATCTGTTGTTCTTAGTGGCAAAAAAAAAAAAAAAGATTATAATTCCTATGGCGCATATCTAAATAGCCAGCAATCATGAAAACATGCTCAAAAATCTCTAGTCAACATCAAAATTACAACTAAATTATAGAGTAACCACTCTGAGCACCACCTGAGCACTAGGTGAACAAAACTCTTATAATTAAGGATGTAAAGAAGAAGCCACATGGAGACTGGATGTGAGCAGCGTGTGAATGGAGACCTCTGCCTACTTCACCTGCTGCTGTGCCCTGGGGTCCGGAACCAGCCGGCATGCAGTAGTGCCTGTGCATGGGCACTGGGTGAATGAACACAGTAGATCACAGGCAAGAATATTTCAGAAAGCACAGTAGAGTTTCCTGCCCACAGTTCCCTCCACTCTCTCTGCCTCTTGACCAACCCTGGTGCTTCCCTGTGTGGTCCTGCATGGTGTGGCATGGCCCTTCCTCTGGGAACTAGGAGGTGCCCTCATGCGCACAGGCCAGGATGGAGCTCTAGCCCCAGAGCTCCCCTTTGCAGCAGCAGGACCGAGGAAGAAGCAGAAGAAAGGGCCTGCTTCTCTCTCTGAGGAAATATCCTGGAAGTTATACAAATGGCTTCCCTCCCCATCCTAGAGGGAGAGCCTGGTCACATTCCCAGCATAGCTGCAGGGGAGGCTGGGAGCTCTGTTGTCTTGTGTAGCCATGTGCCTAGCTGTAAGTCAGGTATTCTGTTACTCTGAGAAGTGGACAAGGCTATTGGGAGCCATCTGGACGTCTCTTCTAATGTTCACCCCTACCACCCAGCCACTCCCTAAACTGAGTGTATGTTTTATGAAAGATTGAAAAAAAAAAAAAAAAAAACAAATAAATAAAAAAAATTCTAGTCAATGGAGAAATGTATCAACTTACTAAGCCAGAAAGTTATTTCCCAGAATTCTCTTTCCTGTATGGTTGGACATTAGTATGGGCCACAGGACAATTTCCCCAAGATTTGAAAGCCAGAGCTGAAGCCACATTCATTACCTTATGAAGTTCTACATAGGTGGTCAGATACCATTGTAGCTTGCACGTGGGTGTTGCTGCTCTGTTGGCTCACCTTGCAGGCCTGGGGCAGCCACCAGACCCGCATCTACTTAACTCCCATGGAATCTCTTCTTGAGCTTCTCTGAGGCCTGGGACAGGCACTCGTACAACCCCATGGTGAAGATCACTGGTTTTTCTTCTAGTCAAACGCACAGTCAAGGTTAAAGGCAGTGAAAAGCAGATATGGCTTCCAGTTTGACCTCAGTGATTCTAGAAGTCTTCACAGTTTCCAATGTTTCCTTACTCTCCCCTAATTCACTGTCAGCATTTCTTCCTACCTGCTGGCCCTCTGTCCTACCTCAGCTTCACACTCACCATCTGCAGAAGTAACAGCTTCCTGTTAACTTCTGCACCAGCTCCCCAAAATTCATTGAGTCTAATCTCTATAATAAATCCCTTTCTTCCCATCAGTTGTGGCCATTCTGCTTCTCTGATCAAACTAACTGATACAACTCCCATTAATAAGAAAGTGGCAGAAAGTAAAGCAACTGCAAAACAATGATAACAGTTAAGTCTATGCAAAATTATGGTTGTATAAAGAAATTATTTTTTTTTTTTAAATTATACACAGAAGTTGAAATATTTTCTTCATATATCCCTATAGACAATCTTGTAAATGTATAACCATGTAAGAGCTCTGCTAAAAGGGATGAATTGATGAACTATCCAGTATCTCTTGTCTCCCTTTTTTCTAACTTTCTTTATCTGGATCCCTAAGGATTCAGCTAATAGGGAAAAATCCAGAGTTTGTGCGACCTTAATCGTATAAATTTGGGGATGCTTTTTTAAGGAAAACAAAACAAAATTGGGTCTTGAATATATATGTATTAGGGAGAATATATTTTTAAAAATTACAAACTTTAAAAAGCTGACAACACAAATGCTACAAAATCTAGAAAAGTAATATAATATTTTTACTAATGAACTTCCTTATACACTTTCAAGTTACATTTGGGGATACATGCTCATTGATTATCTCTCTATATACTTCAATTTTATAAAATCATTTTCTATAGAGAGACTAGGAAGGCAGTTCATTTTTTTCCTCTAGCATGATTGACGGAAGTTTATTTATTATTTATTACTGATAGGTTAGCTTCACACCTCTTGTCATGTAAATTTTTAAGATTGTTGTCAAATTTGGGGAATCTTCTACCAAGTATCTTTCTTTCACATATGTGACATAAAATTTTAAGGCATATACAGGCTGTAATATTTTAAGGCATAGCAATTGTTATGGTGCTGTGATGACCTGAATTGACCTGTAATCTGAATTGACAGCCCTCGTAACCAATCTGTGGTTGATATCACTGAGTTCATTGGCTCACAAGGATGTAGAAGAATTCTTGGAAGCCATTTGTTCCTTCACCCTGACAGCTATACACAATGTGACTGCAAACCAAATCAAAATAATCCCACTAAGCCCAAACTTAAACATATCATCAACTTAACTTTCTCTCAGGCAGATGTCAAAAACAGTAACGCCAATGCCGCCTGCATAAGGTGAAATATGACTAGTGGAGGTCATAATTTGTTCATAGAAGCTGTGGTATTGACTGTGTTCAAATATTTTGCCCTTATAAATTTTATGAAATATGTGAACACATTGCTAAGGCCCATTTTGAAGTAGCCTATGCACTTGCTGGTTCGGAATCTTAAGTTTTGCTAGCTTCATGGTAAAAATTCTGTCAGATATCAGCAAATTCTGATTTCCTGGAATCTGAGAACAAAGAAAATGCCTCAATTTTCCGTATTATGAGAGCAAAGCGTGATTCGTGGTCTTGGCGAAGGTGAATACTGTCTCTGTTTTATTCCATTCAGCTTTGCACTTGAAGCAAATAATAAAAAAGCTGTTTCTCTTTCATTTACACAAAACAACTCACAGGAACACAATTTGCTCTTCTCAAATCACCCTGGGTGACGGCATCTTAATTAGGAGCAGTGAGCAGATTGCTGTTTAAAGTAAAATGAAAACCAGAACACCTAGAAAGCAGACAACTTCCACTCTTTCATGGCTGACAATTACAAGGCTATCACTGCTTCACACTTAGAAGCATCACAAAGAAAGCTACAACCAACAGCCAGTCTTAGAATTCATGCTACCGCCTAATGTAAGTTGAACAATGTTATCGTGACATTCTCCTGTGGAATGGAACGTGAATATTGGAAGGATTCTGTTCAGAGCTTTATGACAGGCTGGCAACCAATTCACATAATGGGGAAGTGGTCCATTTGATTAGTTAGCACTGAAATTCATTATCAATTTGTCTGGATTTTGACTTTTTATTGAAGTAGCATTTATGTGCTAAGAGTAATAAAAAATTTATCTACAGCATTTGCTAGATACCAACTGAAGATATTCTGATTCAATGAACTAGTTATGTCCTTTAAACACCTCAACAACAACAACAACAAAAGGTGACTTCACCAAATGTAATATTCTCTGTGACCTATTTAACACATACCTCTGATTTTGGGATGTTCAGGTTACAAATTAATATAAATGATTCAATGATCTCTATTGTTCTCAACTAAATTAATGTTTTATGTAAATATGTTGGAAATATTAATGTGTCAAGGAACAAATTATGGCAAGGGGAAAAAGACAAAGGACTGATATAATCAATTTCTCTTCTTCATAATTTATACAGCTATTAAGCACTAGCAAAGCTATGATTTGAACCTAGGAGTACATGGCTCTTGGAGGTCATGCTTAGAACTGTTACATTATACCATTTATCTTAATAAATGCTTTGACTTTTAAAATTTTATTTTCAAATCCCTGCACTTGCTGTCATTGGATTTCTTGTCAATCTCTAACACACACTGTAATCTATCTACAATAAGCCATTGAACTTATGAATTTGATACTGTGGGCTTGGCCATTTATGATAAAAGACATATTTTTAAATGGGAAAGTAGATTTTTAACTACAATAAAAAATAGCTGCATGTAATTTCTACATACTGAAAATGGAAGAGAGAGATTGAGAGCATCCAGATATTCAAGATAACACAGGTAGCTAGGGATGGAACCTCACGACAGGAATCTGGTTTCCCTTTTCCTAATTAAGACCACAACATTCCTCACTCACTCAGCAGTTTTCCTCCCATACTCTCTGTTGGTTTATCTATAATTTGCTTCCTTTTCCCCCAGTGCCCATCATCAGCATGGACTGAATATAAACCTAGACTTTAAAACATGTTCCCTCATAATTTACAAATTTCAAAAATATTTAATCAATAACAAAGTGTTCCTAAATTGTCTAAATAGCAAAAAGTTTTTTTTTTTTAGTATGTCTATATATATTTTTAAGAAAAAAAGTCTACAATGTATCACTGACATACTATTCCTTAGTAACAAACAACAGATAAGGATAAATATACTTGGGAGACTATTATTAAACACTAATGTTCTTTGTCAAAATTGGGTCCATATGTGTGTGTGTAATTCTGTTGTAAAATAATTTGACCTTTGTTCTTGGTTGCTGGGACTCCCAGACCTTGCCCTATGCATCTCTTCATTTCGTGGGTCCTCCTGATTTTTATCCTTTGTAACGACACTGTAATCATACGTATAGCACTTTGCTGAGTTCTGTGAGTCATTCTAGGGAATTACCAAACCTGAGGGAGTTGTGGTAACCCCCAGCCTGACACCCAATAAGTCAGAAATGTGACTGGCCTAGGGTCCCACCTGAGCTTGTGAGTGGCCCCTGAAGTGGGGGTGGTCTTGTTAAAGACTTTGCTCTTAGTCTTGTGGGATCTGACACTAACTCTGGGTGGTTAATGTCAGAACAGATTTTCAGTACACCAGGGGGAATTGGAATAGATGGAGTAGAAATAGGATGCATTCTTCATATTTTTAATCAAGAATGATTACTGCTGTGTCAGACACATAAATATTGTATAAAATCTGATTTGGAAAACGTAAGATGAATAGAAAAGCCAAGAAGAAGCGTGGTTCTAAATGTTGGTACTTGGCTGCCCACTGTTTGCGTTGTCTTACTCACTACTAGTATGTGAGTCTAAAAGTTGACGGATTCTCTTGGTTTTTGAAACAATTAATTTTATAAAATTGAAAATCTCTTTCAACGTTGAGTAGCATGGTAGCTTCCAGCAGGCCCCTTACTGGTCTGGTCTTCAACAACTAGAAATTCTATAAGCCAGAATTTTGCTTTCATCTTTCCTATATAAACACAGAATCTCAAAGAGACATAGCTACTCAAAAGGGACTGGGTGTCCTAATGTTTAGATACAGTTTTTTTTTGTTTGTTTGTTTTGTTTTGTTTTGTTTTTAATTTATTTTATTAAATTTATTGGGGTGACAATTGTTAGTAAAATTACATAGATTTCAGGTGTACAATTCTGTATTACATCATCTATAAATCCCATTGTGTGTTCATCACCCAGAGTCAGTTCTCCTTCCATCACCATATATTCGATCCCCCTTACCCTCATCTCCCACCCCCCACCCCCCACCCCCTTACCCTCTGGCAACCACTAAACTATTATCTGTGCCAAACAAATGAGAAACGGTTTTTTTTAAAAGAAGGAAACTAGACCCATTGTTCACCTTGTGTACACATACACTGTAAGCCTGAAGAGTCTTTATTTTTTGATATGTTTAAGAACATTGACTTTTGAGTTGAAAATCTATTATGATAACAGGTAGCCAGCAACAACTTGCCAACAACAACCTGAAACTACTTGGAAAATAACTTGACACAATTTTAAGAGACTTTTATAGCCAAAATAAACATACAAGATGTTCTAGTTTTTGTTGTCCTACTTGTTGAAATTATGACGTTTTCTCTTGTGATTAGTCTAATTAAAGACCAATTTTTGACTGGCACTTTGTACACATTATCATTTCCAATAATTAAAACAAATGAAAGGAAGATATTATTAGTCCCATTTTTTAAATAAGAAAAGAAGAATTAATAAGGCTGAACTAGTAGTGGTTGCATCAGGATTTAAACCCAGGTCCCTGTGCTTCCAAGTCCATTGTTTTCACCAATTACATCATGCTGCAATGCACTTTTGTTATTTACAGTGATAAAGACCTTGGATACATGCCTAAATATGGCTTAGATTTTATATCTTTATAAAATATTTTATTCTTCGTTCAACTAACATCTATTGTGTGCCTATTTTCCCAATGTTATTCGAGGCACTGAGGATAGAGTATACACTAAGCTAAGAGATATTAAACACATGAACAAATAAATATAAATCAGGTGGTAATAAAAATTCTAAGAAGAAAAATAAAGCAGGATAAGGGATAGCGAGTGAGTGCTGAGATGGTGAAGAGTGGGGAATTGCTTTAGACCACATGATCAGGGAAGGACTTTTTGATATAGTGACATTCATATAAACAGCTCAACAAATAAAACTGTGTATGCAATTATTGAACCCTAAAATGTGGCCATTTATATAAAAGTTTGAAGTTCAAATCAAGGATATCTTCCAGGAGAGGGGTTCCTTTTGCTCAGAGGCAGTGGAATAGAATCAATACGAACGGGATAAATAGAACAGAAACAAAAGGAGACCAGATGCCACCTGGGAACAGGGGCATCTGATATTTGGTGTCCTAACTTTATCCACTGCCTTGGAGAAGAGTGTGGGAGACCACAAGAAAGACGGTTAAAGATTTCTGTGGTCTTTGAAGTTTCTGAAAAGGCAGCAATAACCCAACCCAAGATTTCTGAGACCCACTCTTTCATTATGATACAATATCATCTGTTTCAAATCTCTTTGAAAAAAAATATGGGACGGGGATCACTATACAACTGCCATTTTGCTCTTTTCATATAGCAAAAAGGAAAAGTTGGTGATATATTTATGTTGAATGTTTGATCATAACGAACTCCCGTGTATCGCTAGATATTGAAATGTGTACTTCTTATCTTACCTTGACGGGAGTTACTTTCTCCTTCCCCTATTTTCCTTTGCAAGAACAGCCTTTAAATGCTTTGAGACAATTAAGTCAATAAAAACATACAATGTTTCTAAAATAGGCCCAGGATATAGTGATGAAAAACATCAACAAGGTGTCTGTTCTCATGGTCCAGAGAAGCGCTCACACCCGGAGCCATCACTGCCCGTTTGGAATCAACAAACACCCAGGTCCACTGACTCCAGCATCTCTAGGATGATTCTCTGACCTCAACGATATAATCCACCCGTTTAACGTGGCCTGAAGTTCTATATGATACTTTTTATAAGACCTTCGTACCTAATCAGTGTCAATCCATTGGAGAGAAAAATCCTCGAAATTTATATATAATGCGTTCATCAAATTCCCGTAAATTTGTGAAATCCACTGATTGAGAGCAGGAAACAAGTTTCACTAATCTTATTGGATGTTGGCCCTGACAAATTAGGCAACTCGTTAAATAACTGAATTTATACCCAAGAGCGAGTTTCTTAACTTTTCTGAGAGATGTTGCCAGGGCAAAAGGGGGCCTAAGAGAATAATAGGAAAAAAGCAAAGATAGAAAAAGAAGAAGATGGAATTAGTCTCTGCATGATGGGAAACATACAACCTAAACGAATATTTTTTTTCTTGAATTTCTGGAACCATTCCCATCCTTTCTTGCCAGTGTTCCCTAATTTATCAAGGCCCCTTGCTCAAAGATCAAACTGCAGCTCTTGGAAATACTTCATAACTGACCAGTTTCTGTGATCATTTTGAGCTGATATTGATGTTTTTCCTGCTTCCTTTCAAGTAAAAAATCAGGGCAGCCCTGATTTTAGCACTGGTAATGGTAACAGGGGCTACTGGAAAACAGGGACACTGAATATATACTAATTAATAAAAGCAGAGGAGATAAAGTTGGAAAGTTGGGTGAGGGAAGACTAAGACGGCTAAAATGCTCACAGGCTACAGTGTCTGGAAAGTTATAAAGTAGGGCTGGTTATGCCTGCAAGAATGTATGTAAGTATCAAAGCAACGGCAGGTGACACCATAGGAAATGTCTGCCTTGAAATTGGTCCCATTGTAGCCATTGTTTTTAATCTGACTACAAATGATATAACAAAGACAAGTGTCCCTGGCGGTGTATCAAACATTTTGTGGAGTATGACTCTCTTAGTTGAATCTGAATCTGAACAGAAGCATAATCTCCCAAAGGTTCTTCTTAACATTGATGTTTTCTTGGGAAGTTGAAAATGAATCCTGCAGCCCATATCTAATCCTCTCCTGTGAACACAAACCACTTCATCACTTTCACTATCAACCTGTTCCATTACACTTGCTTCCTCCTCTCATACTGTGCCTTGCTCTTCAACTAGGAGAGGGCAGTCCTGGGGAACCAGCCACCTCTCCACAATTGTTGCTTTGATCTAGGCACAAATGTCTTTGGTGGCTACTGCGTAGTGCAAGTAAAGGGAACAGAGACAGGCTAGCCTACGCTTTGAGTAGAGACATGCTAATCCTTCCTTCCTTCCTTCCTTCCTTCCTTCCTTCCTTCCTTCCTTCCTTCCTTCTTCCCTCCCTTTCTTTCCTTTCTTCCTTTCTTTTTACACTACATTAATTGAATAGTTACACTGTGCTAAGCTCCAGATGAAATTTTATCTAGAAAGATGATAGAAAAAGGAAAACAAACAAACAAATAATAAATCTTTGCAGCAACAATCCTATAAAGTAGGAAATAGAATTAACTTCATTGACTTACCCTCCCAAGCTGTCCCTCCTCTCCCCTCAGTTTTTATTTTCTCTTTTTGTTTATCATCTTGCCGTCATGTCAGTTTCTCAAGTTTAAAACTTGCTATAATGTCTGATGTCCTTGAGGAGACTGGCTCAGGAGGACTCCTCCAGGATGGCACTGAGCACCTGAGGATGTCATGAAGCCTGGGCAGTGGGACACTCAGGGATCTCCTGGTGGTGGATGGAACTATGGTGGAAAGTACTAGAGGAGAGGAGGGGACATTAGCTAAAAGTAACCTTACTGGCTTCTCAATGTTGTGTTTCTCTATGTCAGGTAGCATTCTTAGTAAATCCTTTTAAATAAACCAATCCCTTTAATCTTGGCAACATCCTAATGTATTTCCATTTCATAGATGAGGAAGCCGAGACCCGGAGAAGTTAAATAATTTTCTCAAGACAAGATGGTTATACATTGAAGAGTCAGATTTCAAACCCGGGAAGTTTAGCTACAGAGCCTGGACTCTGAAAAGCATCACCCTTCTTTAACAAATATAAATTCCATAATGCTAACTTTTTCTTCACAGTAAAAAATTGTAGATGTAAAGACATCTTGAGGAGAATTAAATAAACAGAGGCATATGGTATTTACAATTACCAATTGTGGAAAGCATTTATCATGGATCACTCTGAAACTGGTTATTAAGAAGAATGTTAAGAGCCGCTCTAGCAAATCCTGCCAAGAAAATGCTAAAACCATAGAAATCAAAGAAGAGTTCTGCAGAGAAGAATAAGCTTTAGTGGGACCAAAAACACGGAGCTCAGATCCTAACATCTTTTTAAAAGAATACGGAATCTGCAGAGTAACAAACTAATGAGCCAGACTCCAAGTCTCCTTTCTCAGTTCTAAGGGGAGATGGGTGCACTGTGAATCCTGCTAAGATGTGCCACTCACTCAGATTCCTGAGGCATCTTTTGTTCCAGAACATTGGAATATGTAAAGACTCTGATCTCATTTCTTATGTGAGTGTTTTCAGTCATCTGGAAGTTAGAAGGAGTCCAGATTCAACAGATAAAATCTGTTTATAAAACAAAGTTGGCAGGAGTGGCCGGTTAGCTCAGTTGGTTAGAGGGTGGTGCTCTTAACAACAAGGTTGTAAGTTTGATCCCTACATGGGCCACTATGAGCTGTGCCCTCCACAGCTAGATTGAAACTACTATTTGACTTGGAGCTGATGGGTCCTGGAGAAGCACACTTAAATAAATAAAAAAATGATAAAGTTAAAAAAACAACAACAATAAAACAAAATTGGCCAGTTGGGAGCATGTGTTTCTCCAAGGTAAGCTGAATTGTAGTGAAAAATTTGCATTGAAAAAGGCCACCGCCATTTCCTCAAGTTAGTTGACAAATTAGTTGACAACACAAATCTGGGAGGATATTATAAAAAGAGGTTGTCAATCCATGTTGTAGAATTGTTAATTATAACATGTGTTATGGGCTAAATTGTGTCTCCCCAAAATTCATATGTTGGCTTAATTGTGAAAAGACGTTCCTTTTTCCCTTAAGAAGGACTATAATCTATTTTACGAATCCTTAGACTTTTGTCACTTGTTTTTTTATTCATTCAATAAAAATTTGAAGCTTATGTTCTATCAGGAACTGTGTAAAATCCCAGGGGATAATGGAAAATGAGACTAATATAATCACTGATTCACTTAATAATAATGAAGAAACATTTTGCATTGTGGTTAGGTGTGTCTCTTGAAATTTAAATGCCAGGCCCTTATCTAGTTGAGTGGCCTTGAACATGTAGCTAAAGCTCTCTATGCTTCAATATCCTTATTTTTAAAAGTAGAGATTAGGACCTACTTTGTAGTAGAATTTTCTTTTTAATGGGTTAAATAAAATAGCATATGTACAATATGTGGCAATAGTAAACAGTCAATAAATGTTATTTTTTAATTATTATCGTTGCTATTATTATTATTTATATAATAATACAGAGCCATTTTACCACTAACTGAAGTTCTAAAGTAAATAACATAAAATTATTCCAGGTATTTTAATCCCTCCTTATCCATTTTAAAGTATAAGTGTTAAAAAAAGATTTGTGAGGAAATGTCGGAAGGAGCAGTTCCCCTGGGTGGGTCTGCACTCTTCTTCAAGAAGGCAGCAAGCTGCATTGTGAGAGGCAGGAAGAGTGAGTAAGGACCAGCATTTCTTCCTTCCCTTCAGCCTAAGGAGAATATGTTTCCACGGCACCACTCGGAATTTGTTGCCTGTAATTGGGAGATTCTGTGATGCTTGGCACACACCTGACACATGGACTAAAGAGGGAAAGGACAAGAAGAGTGTTTGGGAAATAACTAGGCTTCTCCCACCAACAGCGGGGACAACAAATGAGTGACGGTTCCTTGTGGGCTAAAGGAAAGAGAAACTGTGTGCCTGGAGCCATTTCAAATTCTGCTAGGATGACCTGAAAGGGTGATGGGGACTTCCACAAGGAGAAGGCATGCAAAGAAGATGCCCACAGAGACGCTGGCTAAGGGAGTAGTGGCCCGCTAGAGAAAGAACCGGCTTTAAACATTTCCTAAAGCCAGGGAAACAGCTAGTTCATGCCAGATTCAGTCATCAGTCAAGAAAGAACTTTTCTGTCATATCCCCTATTCTCTCCTTCCTCCCTGATCCATCCCTGGTGTGGTCTGACACAGCAGAGGGGGAGCACGGAAAGACTGCAGGATGTCTCACCGAGGGCACACGCTCAACCAACTGCAGACCCCAGAAGGAGCAGAAAGAAGAGGAAGAAATTATACCTTGGATGGAAGATGAAACATTCATGCAAATTAGACAAAATGCTAGATTTGTGATTTGGCAAAGCATTTAGTGCCGTACAGTAACCATAATTCTGTGTTTCCTTTTCCTTTTTCTTGCTAAGAATAATCATACAGGTCATGGACCTACTCAGTTTTCATCTAATGATAAAAAAAAAAGCTCTTCTTGATGAGTAGACCATAAAGGAGCAGCAGTCAGAGACAAAATAACTTTTCATTATGATTACAGTCCACACATCATGTTTCTTCCATTCACCTTCTACACAATTATCAAAAACTCCCTCCATGCTCGGCTCTGTGCTAGGTATCACATTACTACTAATAGTATTTAATATTGAGGGAGGGCACTTGGCACTATACTAAGTTCTTTACACGGACAATCTCACTTTCTCCTCACAACAACTTTATGAAGGCCCCATCATTATTACACCAATTTGCCCAAGTAGGACAATGAAATACAAACATCATGCTAGATAATTTTCACCAGGTCACATAGTAAATTAAGTAGTTAGGATTTTATTTAATTTCTGTAGCAGAGTCATTTACATCTTTACTGTTTTCCCAAAAGGTCACTTTTCTATTTATCGTTAAAGTTTTCATTCTCAGAAAGATTAGTGTCAATTTAACCAAGGCCTTACTAGCCTACCTTTTAGCAATCATTTTCTAGCAATTTCCTATTATGTGTCTAGAAGTAGTTCCATAAAATTTGATCCCATTTTATCAAGGAGCTCAATGTTCTAATAAGATAATTTGAGGTTGGGTTGTACTAAACCCTCAGTGGATTGAGAAAAGACAGGGTTAAAGTAGAATGTCAAGAAAATACCACTTCATCTAAAGTAGAAGCGAATGAAGGAGTTTTCTTTCATCTGTGGGACATGTGCTGTGCATTCAGAGTTCAAACAAGGAACTCATACTTCATTGAGCAACAATTAGAACAGCCAAGTAAACATCTATTAAATGGTTACTGCATGGATATGGCATGTGAATAAATGACATTAAATCACTATATAATCACTGTATACTAGATATGATCACTATATAAAACAATCCTATAAGGCACATGTAGAAACACATATTTCCAAGAAAGAGGCAGTCAGTAGGGCTAAACTCCAATGGTAACTTCCTCTCATTAACACAAAACTCTCCAACCCAAATGACACATTTAACTGAGTATTTAAAGAGAAAATTGTACCTTCATCTCTGGCTGGTTGTGGCCATTAATAATGAAAACTGTGTTTGCATGACACAAATATGTTCCACTTCCATTTTTAGGCCTGAAGGAAGAGTTTGTTGTTGTTGTTGTTGTTGTTGTTGTTGTTGTGTTTCTTGATTTTTTTGGGTTTCTTTTCACACCAAAAGTGAAAGCCTAAAGCATGACTTAAACATTTAGTTTCGGAATTAAAGTCTGAGCAGAAGAATAATTCATGAATTCATAAATCATCCATTCCTATTACAGCTATTATCTGACCATCAAATTAGATGATATATTAAAGAAGTAATATGTTTACTTATGTGTCACAATTTTATTAAATTATTAAAATAATGTGCCTACCACTTGAAGTTCAATCTTTATTATTGTTTTCTGCTATAGCTTTTCATTTAGCCTTTGGAGACCATCCATATTCACAAAGTGCTTTGTAGTCATTTTGTACTTCTTTTCAGTGGTCGCCCTCTAAGGCTACTGATGACATTGGAGGAGAAATCTATCCTTGGGCCTTAAAGAAGGCTCAGGAAAGCCAGGGGAGGAAAAAATAAAACTACAGCCAAGAATGGTTTTCCATTATTTTTTCTGTGCTCACAAAATCTGAAATCCGTACGTTGTCCAGTAAAGAAAAGCAACAACAAGAACAAAACCCCTCTATTTTGTTTAGTCAACACTTTAAAAATTACTTGTAAAGGTTTAAAGCAAAGAACTCTAAGTATATTTCAGTATTTTGAATATGAAGTTGATAGTCTGAACTCTATGATCGGCAGTTTCTTGATTGATTTCTATGGTGTTATTCAGTACATGATTTTACATGTTCAACTCCTCCAGGACTAGCAGACAAAGCAGACGGCACCCCCTTTGGAAACTGCCTTCATTCATTTAATAATTTAGATGATACTTGTGCTGCTGTATTAAAACACTAACGGAAGCAACTGTGTCTGAAAAAAAAGCAATCTTTGTTTTTGGACTAAGGCTTTCAAAGCCAAACTTCTTTTATTCAGATTGTGTTGCTGACTTTCTCAGAATCCACTAATAGAAGCTAATGATAGGCACTTCCAGGGTCTTTGCAAGCCCTTGAGTAGGCGTGCCGCCAGGCAAGGCCTTCAGGATCATCTACTAGCCCCACTCCTCCATTTTCCGTGGGAGCGATACAAAGCTCGGAGGCCATTGCTGTTCTCCTGATCTTTCTTTGGTCTCATCCTGCGTATTGAAAGAGTAAGGAATTCACATTGAATCCTTTCCTTTACCAATTTGATATATCATCTACTCTTAGCACTGAAATTGAATTCTTACTGTAAATTATTGAAATAGAGTGGTTTATCCCTGGCTCCCCGTAAAGTACTAAATTCATAAGGGTAGATTAACTTTTCTCTAAGTCAGACTGATTACACTTACATTACAGTTTATAGGCCTTCGTCTCAGAGGCAGTTAAAACACTTACTTACATTGTCCTCATTCGAAGACAATCTGAATAAATGATCTCACAGAATAAATTCAAGTCAGCACCCGCCATAGACATAAATGGCTTTACACATATCACCCTCTAGTGTTTCGAAGAAGCAATTTGCATTCTGGCCATAGAAAAGTTCAAATCATTGTAACTATTGGAGACTCAGTATTGAGCATGATTGGTCCCTGGCCTGACTGGACAGCATAATGAGCTGTATTTACTGTAATCCAGTCCCTTCCAGGAAGAAACTTGTTTCAGTGTCTTTGGCAGGATCTCAAAGTTGTTGTTTTTTTAAATAAATGAATAAATATGAGACACTCAAGCTGATTTCACATTCTACATGGATGAATGCAATAGCAAAAAGGAAGCATGACCCAGTTTTCTTTGGCTTCTACCTACCTACAAAGCAGCATATAGCACCATCCATTGATTAGTAGACACCATCATTTTAAAAATGAAATACAAAAAGAATCATTTTTTTGCCTAGCTTTTAAGTACTAGCACTGAACAAACTCCTGTGATGTAAGTGCTAATGTGTTAATAAAAGTATCTTATAAACACTTGATAGAATAAATAAAGTATGACAGCCTCATCATCACATAGATCAACATAGCATGGAATGCAGTGTATATCGGATCCTTATCAGTATACTATAATAAGAATATACAAAAAGGAAAGTAGCACATGCACTTCTTTGCGTCATTACCTGAGTAATAAATTGTCAAGCTACATGGCTCAGAGAGCCACCACTGATGTTTCACTCTGGTGAGAAATCAAATCAAGTGTTTATATGATGTCACTAGATGCCAAAGGGCATTTTCTTGGAGCGACATTTTCAGAAGGTCTATATAACATTTAACATGTATTTCTTTCTGTTGTATATGTGCCATTAGCCTGGGCATTCTAGGCTAGATCAGATAAAATAGGATCATTTCTTTCTTTCCTTTTTTTTTTTTTTTTTTAAGGAGGGCACAGCTCACTGTGGCCCATGCAGGGATCGAGCCGGCAACCTTGTTGCTACCGGCACCTCGCTCTAACCAACTGAGATAACCGGTCATCCCATGGATCATTTCTTTTAAAAAACAAATTGAGCACTAGCTAATGGGTAAGTAAAAGGCAAAAGCACAAATAAAAAAACATAAAAACAACAGACAGAAAATGTGCATTTACGGGAAAAAAAAAAAAAAGGCAATGTTTTTAGCTTCAGGCCCGAACAAATTATGCTCAGGTAAGGGGCCCAGAAGAACGCACATGGTAAGTAAGACTGGTAGATGGCCATCAAGCAGCAGATGGGGAATTTAGAAATAGCTACAGCATGGTAAGAGAAAAGGTAGGTGACAGCACAGGTGGAGCTATGCAGGGTCCAGCTGAAATCAACTGGGCAGAAAAACAGAACCAGGTATAGGTCAGATCCAGAGTCTGAAAAGAGGAGACAAAGTCGAGCCCAGGACTTAAGCAAAGAGTTTTTTATTGGGTTCCTTCAGCCTTGTCTATGTTGGGGAGGGATGCGTGTACCATTAAGTAACCCTGACCCTTTCATTTCCCTCCCACCCAGATGTTCTTAATTGAACATATAAATATGAAGGACAACAAGACAACAGAACGTGCATTTGGGTGGACTTGAACACAAGTGGAGAGACAGTTCTGAAAAGGTAGGCATGGGTGAGACTGTTAAATTTGTGGATTTGGACATTCATGAGCAAGGTACCTTTGTCAAAGTACAAATTAAATGTTTGCTATTCTCTGACCCTCTGGTAAGTTCTGCTTTTGGAGCACTTCTACCTGCAAAGCCTGGACTTTTGAGGTTGATTTTGGCCCAAGCCAATAAGCATAGAGTGAGATTATTAAAAAATGAGATGGATTTTTTGATACTCGATAGTACATAGAAATGGTTTGATCCTTCCGATTGCAGGCAGCCATTAGTTCCTAATGATTTGAATTCTTATCATTGATAGACAGTGCTCAGTCAAAAATACCATATTGTTGACATGGGTCACCATATTTTTTAAATAAGTAGGAGGTATTCATTTTATTGTTCATTTTGACTTACAATTTAAGTCAGTTCTTTTAAATACCTACATTTGCGTCATTTAGAAATTAGTTATGTTGTTCACAGCAATAATAAAGCAGAGTTGGTTGAAAGTGGCAGTTGCCCATTTCCACAGGCCTAATAATAGTTGTCATAGAAATGAACAATGAGTCTGACTTTCCCTGTGTTCGTCATGAAACACACTTCCAGGCTTGGGCTGGCCTCCTCCCCTCGTCCTGCCCTGCAGCCTTTCCTCACAGTTGCAGATGCGTCCACCAGAGTCTATCTTTGGCACTTCTCAAACTCAGCCTGTTGTTTGTTCTTAAAGGGCAGAGGGAGGAAAGAGGAAGAGGAAATGAACTGAGTGAAATGGGAAAGGGCAGGGGTTAGGGAGGGAACGCACAAAAAGAAAAGAAAATGATTTCTCTTGTGTGTCTGGTACAGTCTCTGAAGGCGGTTCTAAAAATGAAGCTCGAGGGTAGTTCAAAGCTCTCATAGAGATGGAGAATCACCTTCTTGTGATCCCTGCCTGTTCCGACTCCCTGTCCCTCTGGCTCAGGTCTTTCCCCTGATTTTGGTGCCTCCCCCCATGCCTGGATCCCCAAACTGCAACCCAGAGAGATGAAGTGACATGTTTAAGACCACACAGCTGTGTTTCTCATGGGCTCAGCAGGGATGTCAGACCCAGGGCCAAAATGATTCTCTCTTCTTGGAATCTAAAAACAAGGACACAGAGATTTCATTAGCCAGTAGGAAAACTGGAACTAAAAGACCAGAGGGACTTGGGAATGAAGCATCAGTAGCCCATCTGTAAAAATAAAAGAATGAAACTGATGTACATCCAAGATGAAGGACGTGTGTGTATAAAAGAGAAGAGACAGAAAGAAACTTGATTACTTTTTCCTTTCCAGCTTCTGTGAGGAGCAACTTCACTTGTTGCAAGTGGGTCTTATAAAAGTTCCTACTGTGTTTCCTGAAAATAAGACCTAGCCAGACAATCAGCTCTAATGTGTCTTTTGGAGCAAAAATCAATATAAGACCCAGTATTATATTATATTATATTATATTATATTATATTATATTATATTATATTATATTATATTATATTATTATTACATTATATAATACCCGGTCTTATATTATAGTAAAATAAGACCAGGTCTTATATTAATTTTTGCTCCAAAAGACACATTAGAGCTGATTGTCCGGCTAGGTCTTGTTTTCAGGGAAACACGGTATGTTCTCACTCATCCCCGACAAACCCTCCTTGATTTAAGTTAGTGTTAAAAGATAAAAGTTTTGAAAGTTTATCTGAGCAAAAATTAATTCCAAATGTGCAACGCCAAACAGGAAGTGGGTAGGAGTGCTCTGCCGACAGGACCAGGGGCAAAACTCATACAGAGAAGGTGAAGAAGCAGAGCAAGGAATTAGTGACCAGCTGTAGCTTCAAGCTCGCTCGGCTGTTTGTGACTGGTTGTCCTTAACGATTTGATCTCAGAACCTTGAGGTATGTAGAGGCCAAGATTTTGGGTTGCTTAGATAGGTTTCCATAGCAGTAGAGCCACCTCAGTCTAACGGCCTCCTTGTTTAATTAATTTAACAGTAGTTTGAGGAAATTTCTGTTTCTTGCAACACGTACTTTAGCTACAGGCCTTTGGCCAGCTGAAAAGTAAGCTGTTTTGTGGGGGAAATAATAAGAAAATGGGACTCTGGCCACTGCTAATATTAGCAGCGTTCTCTATCTCCAAGACACCAACGCGGCAGCAGTCTTAGTCCAATAATCTTTTGTTGAGGTCAGTTGCAGATCTTTCTCTGGGAGGGTCAGCAACCACTAGTGGTCGGTTCAATAGTCTTCATACACACACCTCCCTGCTGACCCAAGGCTTCCAGACGACCAAGAAACATCTTCTTTCAGCAAAGGTTAAATCGGAACCATCCTGGAAACCTGCTGTTCTAGATAATCAGCAGCATTCCTTGCTGTCAGTGAGACCACTTTTTTTCATTTTACCTTCATACACACAAAAAAAGATTTTGATAATGTGAAGACACACTGAAGTTGTCTTCAACAGCAGTGAATTTGGTTTTGCAAAGGAATGATTATTATTCTAAAAGTAAAGAAAGCTTCTGAATAAAGGGATGTAAATGGGGCCAACATATACATGCATTTCTCAATGGCATTTTTATTACTTAAAAGAATAGTGAATCCTGACTACTTGTGTTTAGAATCTCAATGTATACTTTAGCAGATAAGTAGATGGGACTGATGAGTGAGCTTCTCTCACACAGAAAACTGTTAGCATTGGCCAAAGCACACTTTAATGCTGGGGTATTATCCTCAATCAAATGTTAAGAGTTAGTGGAGGAGTCACTCAGCTGTCTAACTCCCTTTTTATATCACCAGCTCTCCTTTTAATACCTTGCTGACATTCAGTTGAATGATTATATATAATAAGAAGAGTTATGAAATGAAAACTTAAATTCTCAGAAAAGATAGTCAGAAAGATACATATTGAAAAATCATCAGGCAGACTTTGGATGAAGAACAAGAAAATAGTTCCCATAAGTCAGGTTACCAAACAGTTCAAGTACATTAAGAAGATAGATGATGCTTTCTTCTTGAGAGAATCATGTCACTAATGAAATTACAGATCCTACAGAAAAACCTGCTGTATCTCCAACCCAGAATAGATACATTACAGCAGTGATAACTCTCCTTAGAAGAGCTGAGATGTCTATCTAGTCACAGTGCCTCTAATTTCACAGCAGCATTTTCTAAATACCCGTTATTTTTAAATTAAATTCTTTCACATTTGAAATAATTGCAACTGGACCAGATCAGAATGTCAGTACTGGTAGTGATCACAGTGCTACGCTTTGCCATTTTCTGTGGTGACTTTGACACCAAGTCACTAATATAGCACATTTACCCACCTAAGATTCAAATTATGGCAGAGGAAACATCCTCTTTTCAAAGTCAAAGCAGAAAGTTAAGCAGTCAACCACAGCAAGACTTGGGTGTGAAGGAATCTTCAAAACCAAAGTCTATCCTGCCATTAAAAACATTAAAAAATATTTTCCTTTGGTGTTCTTTACCAAGTGACTTGATGACAACCAATATTTCTGGGACCTACAAGTCAGTCAGGAACATCACTGAAATGTTACCTGTGAGATTGTCTTCAAAATGACATCATGTTACATTTAGGATCTTCCTTTTTCTCATCCTATGGAGTGAGATTTAAGGGGTTCAAAAACCCCTAAATCATTCAAGAATGATTTATATTATTTTGATTAAGTGAAAGACAGTTTGTATATTTGGAGTTAGAGGTGGTACCCTAACATAGTGACTTAAGATGTAAATGAATACTTGTACCTTTGGAGAAGTGGGTAGGAGAAATATAGTAGGAGAGCTCCTAATGGAGTGGATGAAATATTCTCCGGGGGAAAGGGAGAATTGTGAGGAAAATTAGGCTAGAGAGACTTAAAAGGACATTATTATATTGTCCAGGATAAACTCTATTTAGTAAGCTTATGATTCTTTAGAAATGAATGGCTTCAAAGAAATCCAAAATAGTCCTATCTTACAGTATATGGCACTTTATAAAGGATTATATTATGGCAAGCCTCAAAAGCGTTAGCCTAAGTCATTTTTCCTCCCATAGTCTTCTAGCATATGTATTCATGACATGCTTAGCATTTTAAAAATCTTGCCTCGTGCTCTATATGTCTCAGTGAAAAGGTATCCTTCATGTTATTTGGACCAAAACAAAATATTATTTGACACTGAGGGTAGCAGACTAGTTACAAAATCTGTGACTGGGCAGCACATCTTCTCGCTGCCATCGTTATTAGTGTGGAAGAATATTGGGGTGTCATGACAGTGATGTACTCACAAAAATGCACATACACGCACCATGGAGAATCATTGTTAAACTATAATGGCCACAAGGATTAGCGCTTCAAAGGGAGTCTCGTTGATTCAAATTATTTTCCTAAATGAACATATGCTCTTTGATAAAGAAAGTCAACTTCTCTGTAGATTTCCAAAAGTGATTCCTAGTCTGCTTACCCGAGAAAACATAGATGAGTGATGGAATGGGGTGGTTGTAATGGAAAAGTAAAAGGCTAGAACGGAAATGATGCAGCAAATAAAAGACGTTTTAAAATGATGTCATTTTAAAAGTATATAAGAAATGTTAATAGAAGTTACCTTTCTGATGTGTGGAAATTGGGAGTACGGGGGTAGATGAAGGGAGAACACTTTTAATTTTTACTTTAAGGATTTCCATCCTAACAATTTTTAACTCTGTTCATGTATCATTTTTATAATAAAATCAAAGCCCACAAAATATACCAAGGAATATCTTTGGACATTGAAAAAACAGCAGAGCTATTTTACAGAATTCATTTGGATGCCAGTAACATCCCAGGGGAATTTCTTTGAATGTTTTTTTTTTTTTTTTTTTTAAGCTGGACATATAGCCTCTGCATATAAAATTGTCATTGTGTTAGTTAAAAAAAAAGGGGGGTGGGGGGCAGAGGAAGATATTGGATTGACACTTAATAGTTTTCCCCAGAGTTCCTAGACCCATGGAATTCTCTGAGGGTAACAGGGAGAAAAGATGGGTCCTTAATAACAGTAGGGAACTGGTGACCCAAATTTGGAGCTGCCTCCTTCCAGAATGTTTGTGTGCAATTGTACTGCCATTGTTTGAGCCACTTTATTAGGAGATTCTTTTATTTGCAGCTGAAAGCTAGAGGAGTGCTATGAGCAAGTGTGATGAGTGTTCTGAGACTCACAATTCTGAAGGAATTAGGAAAAGTTTCTTTACGAGGATATCACAGAGCTGGGTCTCTCAGGTTTAGAAGCAGCTGGCAATGGACTATGTGCAGGGTGTGCCCTGAATAGGGACAGATTCTTTGATCTTCCGAACACTAGAGAATAAACTCTTCATATACAATGATTGACAGACCTACAGTCTCTATTCTTGAAAATTTGAAGAAAGTCATTTTATATAAATCAGAATTACTTTAAGCAGTGAGAAACTGATGGGAAAATCTGTAAAGTAATAATATAAAGCAAAAGTATAATAAAAAAGTGTGACTGCCTATTTATTCTCCATTCCATGTGTATGAAACTACCTAGCTGAGGAAAATGTATATATAAATGTATACATATCACAAAACATCTCACTTTCATGGAAACCTAACATATATTAATCACAGTTCTCCAACTCGACTTGCGTAACCCTAGAAAATAGGACCTGCTAACCTTGCAAGGAATTCCCCAACCTCCTAGATAATCTTGTTCTGTTTCCGTGTTGCCTCTTCCAATGCTTTGTAAAACGCTCTTGCCCAAAAATCTCTCGGCAAGAGGCTTCCCTGCTTGTGAGGCTCTGCACTCCCCCAATGCAAGGACTGTTTTCCCTTGAATAAAGGACATCACGTTTGTTGCTAAATTATGTTATTTGTCATTTGACAATAACAAATGAGGCTGTGTTTTTACGCCTTCTGTTCTGTACTAGTGATTAGAATGCAAGAGGTCCTCAAAGATAGAAAATGTGTCTTCTATTTAGTTACTCTCTTGTACAGCATTTCATAAAACGCTTATTTACTAAATATTTAGATTTCTATCCACCTGTCAGTCAGCCCTTTATTATTTTCACTCTTTTATTTTTGGTTGTTTCCTGTTTTACAGCCAATCTTGAGATGTTTATTTCTCACAGGTTGTGATAAGAAAGAAGTGACTATCCACCTGCAATATTGGTACCTCTCTTCCTTCAACTATTGTCTTTTAAGTAGAGACCTTTCAAAGACAGAAGAATATTGTTCCTATGTTCTCTTACATTACAAAGAAAATAAAATTTCATGGCCTTTCAAAGTATTCTGGCATGAGCTGGTTTCAAACATTAGTGGTTTGATGCTTTTAGTTTCTTATCCACAGACATCTATCTTCCCCATGAGTGTAGGTCACTGAAGAAGGGAGTTGACCAAACTCACTTCTGAACAAGACTTGCATTTGTGGTTGTGACAGCCAGGATTTGTGGAAATGGTCCATCAGATCAATAAATGGAGTTTTACAGTTATGGACATTTGGAGGCAAAAACAGTGCTTGCCTGTGGTTTGGGTTTGGTTTTCGTTTGTATTTTTATTTCCATTTCCAAAGAGACTGACAGCTCCTAAAAGGCAACAGAGATGAAACTATGTCTGGGCTGATGATTAGCCCTGCGTTCAAACATCTAGTGTGACTGGATGGATGTAAATCGATGTAAAGTTCCCATTAATTACACAAAAATGGGGATATGGAGGACAAATGGCTTTCTGAAAGACACGTTAGACCAAATTATCTGACTTCAACAGTATCTGTACAGCTAAAGAGCTCCCCTCCCTCCCCATCCCCTGCCCTCAGAAAAGAAACCCACAGCTTTTAAGGGCAAAGGAAAAAAAATTAAAGGGCATTTAGAGGGGGCAGCAGAGACTGTATGTTTCTAATTATCTTTCTCATTATGAAGAACTGTTCCTTTCATATTGTTTTGTATCAGCTTTTAGTGAGCTGAGTTGCAAAGCAGTTTCTCATTGCTTTAGGAAAATAAGAATGTGAATCCCAGTTGAAGAAAAGGACATGTGTACAATCCATCATTATTTAAGCACACCTCTAGTTCCGGTTCTGACTAAAAATATGAATAGCAGAAAAACACAAAAGAGTCTATTCTTTGCACCCATTTGAAACCAGGAAATGATGATTCCCACTGGAGAGAGCTTGTTTCTACTGGGTTCCAAACCCAGTTTTCAGATGAAAGCGCCTTGGAGAGGTAGAGTGAAGCTGTGCTTTGTTAAGCTAATGGTCGGCTTACCTCCAATGCTTCAACCAGCAAGCCTTGTTCTTTCTATTCTGTTCTGAACCAGTTTCAAGAGCAAAAGGATGTTTGTTTTTTCAGGCCTGGATGCTAGGAAGGACCTTTGGAAACCAAAGAGTCTCAAGTACATGCTCATGAATACCAATGTCTCCAGAATTCATCTGGTTTTCACAGATAATTTAAAGTTGTATATATCCTAAAATAGTTGAGTATGTTTAAACTCTTGCCATAACACTTGAATTTTAAGGAAGCAAAGTAACTAAACATTTTAAGAACCTAAAAATTATGATAACAAGTAAAATAAGGTTGAAAATAGGATTCTAGGTATAAAAAGAAAAAAAACAAGAGTAAGTCTCCTTTCCATTTTCTCTATTTTGGAAATGAAGATAGCATTTTTAAAAAAGGATAGAGTTGGATGGGAAGGAGGAAGAGTAGAAAATGTGAGAGACTCACAAAATCCAGATAATGGAGTTGTACCTAGATGAATGAAACAAATATAAACTATGAATAAAACAATATAAAACATTTTCACATTATTCTTCTTTACCTCCCTCCTGCATGTCAAATGTATACTGATATGCTACCGTGTTTCCCCGAAAATAAGACCTAGCTGGACCATCAGCTCTAATGCGTCTTTTGGAGCAAAAATTAATATAAGACCCAGTATTATATTATAGTATAGTATAGTACAGTATATTAAACACCAGGTCTTATATTATAGTAAAATAAGACTGGTTCTTATATTAATTTTTGCTCCAAAAGATGCATTAGAGCTGCTTGTCCGCCTACGTCTTATTTTCAGGGAAACATGGTAGGGTTTCTTGTGAATATGAGTAATTTAATCAGGAGCAGACCACTGGGGAATTGAGCCCCAAGAGTTTTCCAAAGTATAAATCAGAATATATAAACTAACCAAATTTCTGTCCAAAATCACCTCAAAAACAATTTTATATACATGTTTTTTCATTCTAAACTCTAAAACCTTCACCTACTAGTTAATTCACTACTGCACTGACAAAGACTCTCTAACCAAAAGTTAGTCAGTCTCTTCTGAGTCCTTCCTCTCCCCCTCCCCCTTGCTGAGTTCAGTTTTAGCAAAGAATGTAGCTAAGCCAGTTTATTCAGAATCCTCACCCCTGATATCCATTCAAACTCCTTTTCCTCCACCTTTCGTATCTATTCAAGTTCTTCCCCCTCACCCTTGACATGTAACCAAGTTCCTCTTAGTAATTTTCCATCCATTCCATCACCCTACCCACTGGCTATACATCCCCATTGGTCCCTATTTCATTGAGTTCAATCTATCTCCCCTATTACAATAGTCCTGAATAAAATCTTCTGATATGCATGCTATAGGAAGTCCTATCTGGGTAGTTTTGCAATCACCCCACTTGTCAGAATCTTCCCCTCATTTTGGCTCAGGTGGACCAACCTGGATTGCAAGGAACCAGTTTACTACTGCAGGTATGCAATCTAAAGATATTAATATTCTAAAATAGCTGATGAAATGAATCCAAGCCAGAGTCCTTTACGTAGAACTAAAGAGCAAAGACAAAATACAAATAGAAATGCCTAGTACAAAGGGCAGGAAAAAGAAAGTTCATAAGTTAAAGACAGTGTTTGAAATCTAAAACCCACACTTCAGTTAATGAAATACTTAAAGCATAAACAATTGAGGCACAAAGGCAAGAGAAGAAAAATAATAGGATATTCCTCTTCAGGACTACTGTATGTATATACAGAGCTACGTGTGCATCTAGAATAAATAAAACCACTATTTGTTAAGTTTAACTATTTCTGTAATTAAAGAAAAAAGCAGAAGAAAGAGGAAGCCAACTATTAGTTGCTAGTTATCACACACTATGTCTGCAAATAAATCTATGTTGCAGAAGGCAGACCTTATAAATTCTAGTTATAGGCAAAGCTGTTCAGAACAACTTTATACCTGATAATCCAAAAAATTCCCAAATAGCTGCATATTATGGCACCCAAATATCATATTATACCAGGTAAAAAAAAAAAATCGTTTGTTTGATAGGTTTATCAAAGGTGTTTTCTCAGCAAATGTATATATCTTTCCTTTTTGTAAGTAATTTACAGTGACCAAGTAATTGTATCAATTTGACAATCTCCTGTTAAAATCAACAACTTTAACATATATGAGTATCTATGGTTGAAAACAATATTTGTCAGAACTAAACAGACTCATTTTAACTGCAATTTTTTTAAATTGTGACCATTTGAACATCAATGCTTAATTGAAAACAGCCTTTGAAGCAGCCTGAGTTGTTCAAACTGTTATTTAAATGTTTTTAAAATGTTATTTTGTGTCTAAAAGAAAATCCCTGCTTTTGAAACATTTATTTATAGCCATAATTCATTGATTTTACCTGCACACTTTTAGAAAGCAATTTTTTTTCCCCCAAGATTTACTTACTTCCTCACGTTTTTTTCTGAACTTATACTTGTATATTCTTTGTTCTTTACCTGTTAATTAATTGAATACATGTTTCAAAAATTACTTTTTTAAACGTTTTATTTGCAGATAACTGCTTAAAACTACAGTTATACCTATTATATTGTATCATTTAGAATTAAGGAAAAATTTTAAAATCAAATCTTTGTGAATTTTAGCGCAATCTAACAAATTTCAAAAAGCAATATGTAAAAGAGATTTTTCATGTCATGCAGATACATTCTATTAATTTTTTTAATCTTCTAATTTGTCAATTTGAAATAACCTCATACATATTTTTAAAAGCTAAAAATACTACAATGTATTACCAAATTCTTAGGTATTTGCATTTTACACAGCCAATACACAATCATCAGAGTATGTTTTTCTCCATCCATTTACATTTAACCTATATGTGTCTTTATATTTAAAGTGGGTTTTTTGTAGACAACACATAGTTGAGGAGTGTTTTTGATTCACTCTCACAATATCTTTTAATTGATGCATTTAGACATTCAAAGTGATTATTGATATAGTTGGATTAGTATCTACCACATTTGTTACTGTTTTCTATTTGTTCCTTTTGTTCTTTTTATTTGTCTCTTTGATTGTCTTTTTGCCTTTTTGTTATCAGAACCCCACTGTTTTTCCTTGGGTCTGCCTACCTGCGCACACTAGCTCAAAAAAATGCAGGAGTGGCAGTTTGCCTTACAGAAAGAAAAGATAGTTTACTATTGAATTGGTCAATATGGAGAAGGGAAGCTTGTGCTCCAAACAAACCAACTCCACAATGGCACATAGATTACAGATTCGGTAGAGCAAAATCACAAGACACTGTGTTAGGGGTTCTGGGTCTTCCTGGGAGCTGATTGGTCAAAGGTCAGGTAAGGATAATAAATCATTTCTTCAAATCTTGAGGACAGCTCTGAGGTCTGCTCTGGCATCCCTCTCTTCAGTCTCATGGGAAAGTAGCCAGAGGGTCGTTCCACCTTAGGGCTCAGGAACTGAAACATAACTAGGTCAAGATGTTATCTTTGGCCTGCCAGAGGTCCAGACCATGTGGCCATTAGTCAGGTCTCGGCTACTCTCTTCTGCTGCTTCTAGGGTTGGTGATTACCAGGAGAAAGGCTAGGTCTCTGGGGGAAGGTGGGGGCGGGGGGGGGGGGGAGAGAGAGGAAGGTGATTTTCAAAGCTAGGATTTAAAGCTAAATTTAATCAAAGTCATAAGTACTTTCGGTTTCATGTTATTGTTTTCTTTAAGCATTTTTTATCATTCAGTTTTCTACCCTTCCTTAACATATCAGTTACACTTTTTTTTAGTGGCTGCCCTGGAGTTTGCATTATGTATTTACAATTAATCAAATCTATCTTAAATAACATTGTAGTGCTTCACGGGCAATGTGAGTATCTTATAAAAATAAAGTAATTTTAATTCCTCCCTCCCATCCCTTGGATCGTTGCTGTCATTCATTTCACTTGTATTTACTATGCGTACACAAGCATATATATGATATATACATAAATGTACATAATTGAATATATTGTTGCTATTGTTATTTTAAACAAACTGTTATTTATTAGATCAATAAAGATTTTAAAAAGTATTTTACCTTCATTTTTTGTGCTTGTTGTTGTTGCTCTTCCTTTCTTAATGTAGATCCAACTTTTTGACTATACATCTTACTTCTCTCTAAAGATCTTTTAAAATTTCTGGCAAGGCAATTCTACTGGTAATAAATTCCCTCGATTTTTGTTTGTCTAAGAAAGTCTCTATTTTTCCTGCACTTTGGAAGAATAATCTTGCAAGGTATAGAATTCTAGGTTAGTGAATTCTTTTTCTCTCAATATGTTAATAGTTCACTATAGTCTCTTGTTTGAATGGTTTCCAAGAAGTCAGATGTAATTCTTGTCTTGGTTCCTTTATAGTAAGGTGTTTCTTCTCTGGCTTCTTTCAGGATTTTTTATTTATCTTTGGTTTCTGTAGTTTGAATATAATGTGCCTAGTGTTAGTTTGTGTTTGTTTTTGTTTTTGCATTTATCCTGCTTGGTGTTCTCTGACATTGCTGAATCTCAGGTTTGATGTCTGACATTAATATGGGGGAAATACTCAGTCATCATTGTTTCAAATATTTCTTCTGTTCCTTTCTCTTTCATCTCCACTGGTATTCCCATTAAGTAAACATTACATCTTTTGTTGTTGTCCCATAGTCCTTGAATATTCTGTTCTATTTCTTTTCAGTCTTTGTTTTCTTTGCCTTTCAGTTTTGGAGATACCTATGGAGAGTCCATCAAACTCAGAAATTCCAGTCTCCTAATAAGCCCATCATTCTTCATTTTTCTTACAGTGTTTTTTATCTCTAGCCTTTCTTTTTGGTTATTTCTTAGGATTTGTATCGCTCTGCTTACATTGTCCTTCTTTCCATGCATGATGTCTACTTTATTCACTAGAGCCCTTTAGCATATTAATCATAGTTGTCTTAAATTCTCCGCTTGATAATTCCAACATCGCTGCCATGACTGGTTCTGATGTTTGCTCTGTCTCTTCAAATTGTGTTTTTTTTGCCCTTAGGAATGTCTTGTAATTTTTTCTTGATAGCCAGACATGATGTACCAGATAAAAGGAACTGCTGTAAGAAGGCCTTTACTATTCTGGTGGTAAAGTGTGGGGAAAGGAGAAGTATTCCACAGTCCTATACTTTGGTCTCAATCTTTTAGTGAGCCTGTGCCTCCGGACTGGGTAATTCACAAGTGTTTCTTAGGTTTCTATTCCCCCCACCCACCCCCAGTAGGTAGGACAGAATGGCTAGAATGGACTGGAGTTGGGTGTTTCCCTTCCCCCAGGCTGGTTAGTCTCTGGTCATACCTCAGCAGGATAGCCTCTGCATAACTATTAGTTTCTCTTGAGTTTGCCTTGTTAAGAAAACTGAATCTCATGAGCCTTTGTTCCAGTGTGACTCCACGTATTCGCTTGTCTCTCCAACTTTGGGAACAGCAGCTTACCCTGTGTCCTTATTCCTCTTAAGAATTTAAGAAGAGTTGTTGATCTTTCAGTCTTTTCAGCTTTTTACTTGTTAGGACAAAGTTGCAGCTTCCAAGTTCCTTACATGTAAAACCCTCAATTGTCTTTTAATTTGTTAATGGATTCTTTGCATGCATATAATATTATTTTTATGTAGTCAAACGTATCCATTTACTTATTGCCTCTAGATTTTGAATTTAGTTTTAAAGCCTTCCCTACATGGAGGTTAAAGAGGAATCTACTTGTTTTCTTCTATTATTTGTATGATGTTGTTGTTGTTGTTTTTATAATTATATCCCTGTTCTGTTTTTATAATTATATCCCTGTTCTGTTTATTCTTGTGTAGAGTATGTTGAGATTAGTATAGGCATTTATTCTTGGGTTTAGTATGATATATATATATATATATATATATATATATATATATATATATATATATATATTTTATGTTTTTTTCTAAATTGTTACCCAGTTGTCAGCACCATTTACTACAAAGTCCATGTTCCCTACAGTAATTTGAGATTCTACTTTTATCTTATCTTTCCGTATGTGCTATGTCTATTTTTGGATTTGTTTTTTCCCTGTTCTATTCCTCTAGTCTGCCTGTCTATTTATAAGCCAGTATTACCTGATTTAACTTTAGTTGCTTTGTGATGTATTTTGATATCTAGAAGGGCTAATCCCCTCTCATATACCTTTTCAGTGTTTTCATGGCTACTCTTAAATTATTTATATGAACTTTAGATTGATTTTTCTAACTTCATTTAAAAATGTTTGCTGGTATTTTTATTGAATTGCATTAAAATGTACATTAACTAAGGAAGAACTGACAACTTTATGATGTTGAGTCATCCTACACAAGAACAGGATTTTTTTTTGGGGGGGGGGGGTTGTTGTTGTTGTTATTTGTCCAAGTCTACTTCTGTATCTGTCAAGAGAAATTCACTTATACACACAAAACCATTTAAGTGTATATTCATTTGACAAGTCAAAGACAGCAACTAAACTTGTACACATGTTCAATTTAGATCTTTCTCAGATATATCTTGAGACCCAGAAATCCATAAATAGGCTTCAAGACCATAATGCATCCCTTAAAATATACACAAAACTCATGTGTGTGGTTTAAGTTAAATTTTTATTTTACCTTGTTTTCTCTGAGAGATCATTACAGTTTCTTCTGTATTCTCAATCAAGTATAAATTTTCTAGAGTATGAGATTTCTCAACAATAGCAATCTTATATGTTTAAAAAGAAACACATATATGACATTTTTTAATGCTTCAAAGTCCGATGAACCAAGCAGTAAATAGTTTCTCTCCACCCAGAATTGAGCCGAGCAATATGATAGAAGGTGATATAAGAATGATACTTTTACTCAAAAAACTTGCAGACTTATTTGGAGGCAAAACACTAAAATCAAGTACTGAACCACAAGTACTGAACCACAATCTAGCTCAACAGTTCAATAAGGAAGCGATTATAGATAGAGCACTTTGCAAAGAGATGTCTTAAACTTAGAGTTTTCCAACTAGGAAGACGAGAGATTTCAGATAACGTGATATAAGCTGTAAAAATAGGATTGTGTTACTTCTTACTTCCCACATTTCCTACATTCAGAATTTTCATTTTCCAACAATGAAAACATATTCAAAGATAGAGAATAGAGGGTGAAGAAAATGTTTCTCCCCCTCCACCTTCCCCTTCTTCTTCTCTTCCTCCTCCTTCTTTATTAACAGAGCAATTGTCTTCAATTCATTATATTTTCCAAATGCAATGACAGCTTGGGTTTGGCAGTATCCCTACCATGTGACCCTCCATTCTTCTGTATTTTTCTTCCTGGATTTATACTCCATATCTTCTACCCTATCCTTCTTTTACTTTCTTACTTTTCCTTTTGTGTCTTTTTTCCCCTTCAGGCATATGCCTACACCTTTCACTAGTATTAAGAACATTGTTAATCCCTAGTAAAGGTTTTTCGGCTTTAATAGGCTTTCTGATTATCTAGATCAGTGGTTCTTAATTTTGTTAGAATTGTCTGAGCGCTTTCTACCAACTACTGATATCTGGGCGCTCCTTCCACGGATTCTGTTTAGTTGGTAAGGGTGGGGCCCCGTCATGGCTATAATGTAAAATTCTCCCCAGTGGACTTAGTATGCAGCCAGGGTTGAAAATAGTGACCTAGGGTTACCATCCATCAACAAACTAGTTCTATGCTAAGACCCTTAAGTTAACTTTCAGAAGGCCATGAAAGCTCTCTCAGCCTATATTTTCACCAGCCGCACTTTACTCTGTAGTAGTTTGGTAATCATAGAATTTTAGAACTCTGGTATTCATAGAGATTATCTAGCTCAATTTTGTGATTCTAAAGAGAAGTAATCTAAAGCCCAGAGAGACAAAAGACCTTACCCCTAATCACACATCTAATAAGTGCCAGAACTATCCTATGTAATTATCTCTAAAACATAGTTTTACCCCTTTGTTTTTTCAGATAACCCTAGCTATATGTTCTGTTGTTAGCTCTCTCCAAATCTCTTCCTTTCTGTTTTCCATCTTGTTTGTTTTCCACCTTGTGATACTAAGATTATTACTTTCTGTTTATTGGAATTTTAGTATCAAAGGCTTTGAAGTATGTGTTTCCTCTCACATCATATCACAAATTCTTCCCCATTGAAATTTTCTTCTAACAATTTCACCCCCAAAACCTACCTTCATCTATAAAATAAGAAAATAAACTCATTAGGTAAAGGTTTGGTAGCCCAGAGCACCACGAGAAATATGATAAAACATGAAATATCAGATTGTTTTGAATTAATTATCTACATAAGGAAACGGAAATTTTTCTCAATAGAGAAACCGAAAAGCAAAGATACAGTGTGAGCGCCATCTCCTGGACAGAGCATGCCAACCTGTAGATTCGTCCTCCCTTCCTGCCACATACTCCATTTTATTTGCTAGTTCATGTATTTATTATTGTCCCATAATGGATTTAAAAGGTAGCTTCCAAAATATACAAACAATAGAAAAGTTAAAACTAAGTTTAAAAGCATGAGAATCAGAGAAATATCCAGTGGAAAAGAAGACAGAAGATGACGAAGAAAAATGAAATACTAAGTCAGGGTTACCACACAGCAGCTTAGGAGCTATAAATTTAGTGTCGGGTTTGGAAGCGTTAAGTGATGAGTTTATTTTATTATATGTTAAGTTTCAGTTGTCTGTGGGACATCCAGGAGGAACTGTGAAGTATGTAGCTGGATATTTAAATCTGAAACTCATGAGACAGATCTGAGAGAGAGAGAGATGTGTGGTCACTGAAGCACCGGGCAGCATGGAATTGCCCAGAAAGAGTGTGGAGAGAAAGAAGAAAATAAAACCCAGCATAGACCCCTGAGGGATATTGATATTTAAGGGATGGTCAGTAAAAGGTGGGTGGCATAATGAGAATGGCCTCTGGAGCCAAACTGCCTCGCTTAAATCCCAGCTTCTCTACTTCCTAGGCTTAACATTTAAGTTACACTAAAAATTATTTTAAAACTGGTTTTGCATATAACCTCATTATGTTAAATAGACTGTTGGAATTTTTGTTTGTTTGATTTTTAAGTCTCTCATGCTGTAATCAGGGATTCCTAAACACTTTGGAACTCTCCCTCTCCTGACACCTAAAACTCTAATCTCTGACCTGGGCGGAGTCTGCACTAGAAGTAGTTGAAAATCATTGTGTTCCTATTATTTCTGTTTCTAAACATGGCTGTCTGCTGGCCTCACTGGCTCCCGGTCCTTCTCCACTTGCCTTCTAGGCTGCAAAATCCTGGGTCGGGAAAGGAGCAAAGAGCTCAGTCGTCCTCCTTGGTCACCTTCGTTTTAGCTGTAATACGACTTCCTAATCTGGAGGAGGAAAATGCAAAGAATTGCCATGATTTTCTGGCTACATCTTATTGTCTTAGAATTACTTAGGATGTTGTTCTTTGTGCTCTTTTTACATCTCTTGTGTGGTTATAAACGTCTTCTTGTTTCAGCACAAATCCCATTTCAGTTATTTTCCATTGGGAACCAGATGAACTTCTTCCCTGAAACGGTCACATTGTCTCATTGAATTTCAGGTCACTTGCAACTTCTTTTTCCTTAATTCCACAGAGAGAAGAGGATTGGACTCGTAAAAACTCTGCCTGGCTCTCACTCACACTCCCTTGGCAGAGCTCAATTTCAGTTTAAATCCTCACACATCATTTCTGTTCAGTAGTGTAGTCAAAGGAAATATCTTCTATGGGGTCTGGACACTTGGCTGAATGGTTCTGGAACTCTTCATGACCAATTCCTTTTGCATTTTCTCGCTCAAAGCTCTGTAATAATGTCTAACTAGGTTTAGATAATGGGGTATAAATTTCCTTAATCTACTGGAATTTTCTATGCCTTTGAATATTTTAATCTATTGGAAAACTATGTCATCTCTTTCCATCTGTTGCCAGTAGCATAATCAGCTGCTGATGTTTCTTCTAGTGTAGGAAACTGTAGCATTTTCCTCTAGCATCTTCCATATGTTCACTTCATGTAGATTTCTATATCTGTTTCAGATCTCTTTTGATTCAGTTCCATACTTAGATAATGCATTTCATCTCTAAGGTAATATTTGATATGTGTACTCAGAATTTTCTTGTTCAATTCAGGGAAGGAATTATATCATAAAAGCAGCCAAAGGATTGTATACAAATTCTTAATATGAGTAATATTTATTTAATAAAACCAAATAAACAGAAAGAACAAGCAATTTAATAACTATTAGATAGGAATAAGAGTTTGTGTTGAAATTCTCTGGTATAACATTGTACCATTTATTATTCTATCAACACTTTTGGTGAAAACAAGAGTTAGAAGGTTAACAGAAAGTATAATATCATACATAGCAAGAAAGACTTAGCAAGCTTTTTTCTTAAAGAATAGTGAGGTCACAGAATTTATAATTCAGTATCCTGATATGTATTTTCTAATTATCAAGCACTGAGGTTTTAAAGTTGTGTAGCATGTTTCCTAAAATATTTATAAATCATCTTTAATACCCTCAAATCAATGAAGAGGAGATATGAGTTAAACTGACACAGAGGTAGTAGTAAACTGGGAAATAACAACATTGGAAGTTAAAAGTAAATTTGGTCAGTCTTCTGCAGACAGTAGTGCATATTTCCTCAGCTCCACCTGAGAGATTTGAGAAATGTTTTCATTACATAAAGAATGTGCTATAAAGATGAGCTAATCTTAGAATCATAGAATGTGACCAGGAGAGTGGACTGCCTAAGTGGCCTGACTCTATTATTTTATAACTGAGGAAATGGAAGCCTGATACAAAATATTGGCTTATTGAAAATCACACAGCTGGCTAATGCAGAGCCCCGACTGAGCCATCGTTCCAGCCTCCCAGACAACTTTCCTTCCCACTCTGTGAGTCTACTGCCATATGCCAATGTCCAGTGGCCTGAGCTCCTCTGATGTAGGAGTCAGGCCTTCCGTGTAACTATCCCTGAGCGAAACCACCTTGCTTGTCCCTCCTTCCTTCCAGTCCTAGGCCCTCCCCTAAGCCCTGCCCTGCTGTGGTACTGCTCACTCCTTCCCCACAGAAGCTCACTCCCAAAAACTCCTAAGAGGCAGCTCGCAATCTGCTCCATTAACCAGACAGATATGCTCGGGAAGAGACCTAAATAAATGTCCCACATGCACGTGGTTTCAGGGTGGCCTTCCTAAAGTAATCTTCAGCCTGTTATCCTTGAACCCCACGGTCAGCAACTGGTATGAGGGTCAGCTGGAGAAAATAAAGAAACGTTTACAGATTCCTTTTCATTTTCCGTTTAGTCTGAAAATAACGAAATTGACTTCAATGGTCAAAATATATGCTCTTATAATTTAGATTACATTCACTTGCTTTATTAAGTAGACAAATATTTTTGAGAAAGTGGGATTTTAACCCATAAAATATTAGTATCTGATCATATAGAAGATTAACACAGCTTTCATTCAGATGTTAGATCACTAGCCATGTCTTGAAGTCACAGCCCTAGGACACAAATTGCGTATCATTACCAATCTAATGAGGATTTCATTAGCAGGAATTTCAAACCAGCTATATGAGGAAGGCAGCCTTTTGGCAGCTGAGTGGCAGATATTTATTGTGTGGGAGGACAGATAAAAGTCTTCCTGAAGACCTGAAATTATACACACTCCATATGGGCACAGACTCTGCCTTGCTGGATATTTCATATTCTATAAATGTGAGGGGGGAAAAACAGGCCTTCAGCAAAAGTTGTGAACCTCTATTCATGGACACTGCATAGATGGCTTCAGCTTTAACACTTACTGAAACACCTAACAGGATATACCTGCTCCTTCATCCTGCTTATTTTCCCAGTAACGTTTTCTTGGGTATAAGTTAGGATACAGTACACACACACTCACACACACACATGCGCGCGGGCGCACACAGACACACAATAGAACAGCAAAGTCATCCAATAAATCCAATAATACGGAAACAAAGGAAGGGCAGCATGTCAGCACACATTGAAAAGTTTCACTTGGCATGTGTACAAAAAGTCATTGTCCCAGCCAGGTGACCATATGCCTACAACGTGGCACAGCTATTCCCTGGGCATGAATCCAGGGCTCCAGTCTACCACTCTCTAATTTGGATTAATAATTGATTGTGTTGTTTGAAGAGGTTGCATAATACACCTAGTCAGCTGAACCATAAAGAACAACTCATCCCAAGTTACACACACAGTTCTCAATGTTGCCAAGCAAAATAAGTCCCCACTGCAATCGGCCCATGGTAACACCCATTCACTCAATGAGAGTGTAAAAAAAAAATGTCTACCAAAGGTGACTTGGCAATAGATGCTGCAAGGGAAAGAGGGGGGGCAGACAGGAAATGAGGGAGATAAGAAAAGAAATCAATATGCGTTAGATACCAGCCATGTGCCAGGCATGCTGGGAACATACAATCCTCATGAAAATTCTGTGAAGAAGTTACTAGTATACCTGTTGGAGAGATGAGGAGACTAAGGTTTAGGGAAGGTGAGTAAATTGCCCATTTTCATTCCTCTATTTGGAAGGACTCCAAATTCTTTATGGAAATGATGGGCCAAGTGGACAAAGAAAAATACCGTAAAAACAATAAACACTAAAAATTAGCTCCAAGTCAACATACAAGCAGACATTCGATATGTGGGACAAACTGAATATAGAAGTGCTGAGGACATTTCAAACGACATTCATCGAACAGTATTAGTAAGAACTAATCAGAATGCTTCATGGAGATAAGGTTTGACATGATTCCAAAGCTTTTCAACTTTTTAAATAATGAGGTGCTCTATATTTAAATGCTGACCTAATTCCCAAAGTTGAGAAACACCAGATGAGTGTGAAACTTAAAAGTTCTTGAGTCTGAACAGGGAGAGATCCATGCTGTCCAGACTAAAAGGTTATAGATAGCATCTTCCTTTCTTTGTGGGGAGGGAGGAAGGAAGCAGAGAAGACAGCTGCTGCTTCTTTTAGCAGAAACCTAGCTAGCTGGCTGATGGAGCACATCTGCAACAAGAGGCATGTTTTACTTCTTTACTGTGGAAGTAATTAAAGTTCACTCCTGCAGATGGATCAGCTTTGCCCACTTAAGAAAGTCACTAGTACTCTAAGACCTTTCTTGGCTCTTTAATATCTATTCTTCTTCGTAAAATAAATAACCTTATAATTCTAGAGTTACTGGCACACTTTTTCAAAAACTGGCTACCATGAAGTTCATGAATGAGGCTCACGAGACATGCAAAACACAAGTCATTTTTACCCTGACTTCTAATTGAAAACATTTTGCTTTCAGTCTCATGAATTTTCACGTTTGTTAGGGAGATGGGCAGATGAACAGTGAAAAATCTTTTGGCAACATGGCATCTCATTTCTTTCCCTTGACTATGGAAACACTGCTGTTTGCGACTGAGAAAGAGAACACCATAACTTTCTGGTCTCCAATCTTCACATCCATAATTTGAGGGAGACAGAGTACATGACGTAGAAGTTTGTTTTGTTTGTTTATTTTTTTGTGTGTTTTTTTTTGTTGTTGTTTTTTTGTGTTTTTTTTTTTTTTTTTTTTTTCCCAGATGTAACACTGTGGTTCTATAGATCAAGAAAGGTAAGGACTGAAAAATATCCTTTGGATTTAGCTAGTAGGCAGCAGGTGGTAACTTAGTAAAGAGCAACTTCTGAGAAGGAGTTTGGGATAAGGGATTAGAGCTACGAGGTGAGTAAGGAAGAGCCAAGTTGAGATGAAATGCATGAAGGACTGATGGGATATGAGCAAGTGGAGACAGAGATTACACATTTGTCTTTAAGATAGCTTGGCCCTAAGGACAAGGCGAGAATGAAGATGGTTGGAAGGGAATATCCGTTTAGCGGAGTAGAGGTTGACTGCTTGCTTGCATTTAATAATAGGAGAAACATAAGCATTTAAATGTTGGAGTTTCCCACCTTCTAGAGAGATACAAGTAGAAAGCATAAAAAAATGAGATTTCTGGAAAGGTACATGTGGATGGGTTTCAAAGCATAGCAAGGATTCACCTTAGAGAGAAGAAAGTGATAAAAATAGTTCCAGAAAATAGTTAACTCCTTTGAAAAGGCTAAATAAATAAATAAATAATAAAGGAGATTGAAATATTGACTCCAGTGGAAAATACAACTTTATAGAAATTCAAAAATTCTATCCCTTTTTCATACTAAGATTGACTCTCCACATACTCAGGCACCAAATGACAGGATCTGATGATCTGTGTCACACCTGAATGACTGCAGAGAGTCAGGCGGAATCAAAATAAGTTTAAATCTGGATTTAATTCCAGGTACCTTTGTTGAAAGCTTCCCTTCCTTATCTCAGAGTAATGCCCTCATGAATAACAAGGTTAGAATTAGATTCTAAAATTGGTCACTTACCCTCTTTCTTCTGTATTATAAACACTTCCTTTACAATTTTTTCTTTTATTTCAAGAAAATACTACAGAAAGAGTATTCTTTAGGGGAAATAATACTAGACTAATCATCTAAACACAAGCTCACTTTAAACTGCCATTTATGGTCTGGGTAACTTTGGACAAATCATTATAGCCGTTTAGTACTCGGTTTCCTCACCTGTAATATGGGAGGATGGTCTTAGAGAACTGAATAAAGATTTCAGGTCTAAGAATTCTTTGACTTTAAATTAGATAACATTTTCCAAACAGTGAACAAATGGTTTTAACCAGGAAAATGAATAAAATCCATGTTCCTCTTGGATTTTCACCTTGAAATTAGTGCTTAAATTTTTTAAAAGTTCAGATTTTCTTTGACTACCATCAATATTTTACATGAAGTTCTTTTCTACTAATGGTTAGTTTTCTGCCTAAAGTACTAATCAAATATCATTACCATCACTTTGGTCCTTAATAAACTGATACATCAAGCTGTGTTTTCTTTTATTAAAATGATATAATTCAAATTCAAATTGTTATTTTTGTGCCTGTTCCATTTCACTCAAAATCAGTCTAAATATCCATAGAAACAGAAGTAAATATATCCATAAACTTAGCAGGATCATAAGTCTCTTTCAAAAGTCCTGATTTTTCAAAAATCCTCAGGATATAGAAAGGCAGAATTTGGTAAATTATGGTTTACATGATTTTATTTTTTAATTGAGGTTTATTGGGGTGACAATTATTAGTAAAGTTACATAGATTTCAGGTGTACAATTCTGTAATACATCATCTGTAAATCCCACTGTGTGTTCACCACCCAGAGTCAATTTCCTTCCATCACCATATGTTAGATCTACTTTACCCTCATCTACTAACTGCCTCCCCTCTTACCCTCTGGTAACCACTAAACTATTGTCTGTGTCTATGAGGTTTTGTTTCATTTGTTTGTCTTGTTCTTTTGTTGTTTTCAGTTTTATATCGCATTTATCAGTGAAATCATATGGTTCTCGACTTTTTCTGTCTGATTTATTTCTCTCAGCATCATACTCTCAAGATCCATCCATGTTGTTGCAAATGGTACCATTTCATCTTTTCTTATGGCCGAATAGTATTCCATTGTGTATATATACCACAACTTCTTTATCTAATCATCTACCAAAGGACATTTTGGTTGTTTCCATGTCTTGGCCACTGTAAATAAAGCTACAATGAACATTGAAGCACACATGTCTTAATGGATAAATGTTTTCAGATTTTTTGGGTAGATACCTAGGAGAGGGATTGCTGGGTCATATGGTAATTCTATTCGTAATTTTTTGAGGAACCTCCACACTGCCTTCCATAGCGGCTGCACCAGTCTGCATTCCCACCAACAGTGTATGAGGGTTCCTTTTTCTCCACAGCCTCTCCAACACTTGTTCTTATTTGTCTTGTTGATGATAGCCATTCTGACTAGGGTGAGGTGATATCTCATTGTGGTTTTTATTTGCATTTCTTTGATGATTAGTGATGTTGAACATTTTTTCATATGTCTATTGGGCATTTGTATGTCTTCTTTGGAGAAATGTCTATTCAGATCCTATGCCCATTTTTTAATCGGATTGTTTAATTTTTTTTTGTTGTTGTTGTTGTATTGTATGAGTTCCTTATATATTTTGGACATCAGCCCCTTATCGGAGGTGTTGTTTGCAAAAATCTTCTCCCATTCAGTTGGTTGCCTCTTTATTTTGTCGATTTTTTTTTTTTTTTTTTTTTTGCTGTGCAAAAGCTTTTTAGTTTGATATAGTCCCATTCATTTATTTTAGCTTTTACTTCCCTTGCCTTTGGGGTCAAATTCATAAAATCATAAAATGCTTTTTGAACCCAAGGTCCATAATTTTAGTACCTATGTTTTCTTCTATACATTTTATTGTTTCAGGTTTTATGTTTAGGTCTTTGATCCATTTTGAATTAATTTTGGTGCATGGTGACAGATAGCAGTCCAGTTTCATGCTTTTGCACGTGGCTGTCCAATTCTCCCAGCACCATTTATTGAAGAGGCTGTCTTTTCTCCATTGTATGTTTCTGGCTTCTTTGTCAAAAATTATCTGTCCATATGTATGTGGGTTTATTTCTGGGTTATCATTTCTATTCCATTGGTCTGTGTGTCTGTTTTTCTGCCAAGACCATGCTGTTTTGATTATTGTTGCCCTGTAGTACAAGCTGAAGTCAGTGAGTGTGATACCTCCAGTATTGTTCTTTTTTCTTAGTATTTGGCTATCTGGGGTCTTTTGTGGTGCTTTACATGATTTTTAATTCAAACGGAAATCCATTTATTTTTCTTCTACATGAGAAATGATATGTGTGTCTGTGATTTTCTTAGATAAGACTCTTCAGTGCAAACAAATACTGGAACCCACTCAAATCAGCCCAAGTCGAAAATGGGGTATTGTTAAAAGGATACAATAGGAATCTCATAGAAATGACACAACAGGAATCTCAACCAAAACAAAGTAGAAGCAGATCATGCAGGCAGGCCCACCCCTGATCTGTATGTAGCACATGGAACAAGAATACAGAGGAGACTTGCATGCCATACGACCAAGTACTTAACAATGAAACATAAAGATACCAAACTTGTCCAAAAAAAATATATTCTGTTCTCCTACTTGACAAACTTTTTTTTTTCCCCTTTCTTCCACCTCCCCCGCAGCCCCCACTCCGGTTCAAGCCGTTGTTTCTCAGTCTAGTTGTGTAGGACACAGCTCCCTGGCCCACGCTGGTATTATGAGCCTTGCACTGCCCCCGCAACCGAAGCCTGAGAAACAGTTGATCAGAAAATAAACTCAGAAATACGTGCTACCCTGTCTTGCTGCATCCACCCACACTCAAAACAACGCCTGAGTTAAGTAAGGGATGAAGATTAAGGAAGACAACAATGACCTGTTTGTTTTTTTTGTTTTTTCAGTTGGTTGGTTTCTGTTTCAGAAATAACTTTGTGTAATTAATGTTCATTAACTGTGCGATTAGTGTTAATACTGCACCAGCTCTGGTTCAGACACTAACACCTATTGGGCGTTACTAAACACTAAATATTCTGTGGGGCCATGGTGACACAAGTGAGGAAAACAGAGCTCCTACTGTTGAGGGACTCATCCTCCAGTAAGAGAAAGATATTTACCCATAACTAACTGAAACATGTGGCAAGCATCGTACGGGCAGTGTCACGTGCTAGAAAGAGCTGAGAAGTGAGACCACATTTCTGCTGGGTTGGGGAGGAGAGCGGTTTGTAGAAAGGAAGTGACACTTGATCTCTGTTTTAAAGAACAAGTAGATTCCTTTTTCCAGACAAGGAAGGAGTGAAGGACATCTCAGGCAGAGTTACGTAACAGTAATTCACTTAAGGGTGTTGGCATGGCTAAGACAAGACACTGTGAAATTCCCGGCATACTAACTGTATAGTCCTTTCTTCCACATTCAAGAAACGGTAATAAAATAAAAGCAAGTGAGAAGGAGGTTATTATTAGCAACAGTGTCCTCTGCCCTACAAAATCAATAAATAAATGATCTACAGAGCAGTAATTCATTGTATGAAAGGCATGCATTGGGACTCTGGTATTAGGAAACACTGCCACCAACCAATCTTACCACATTAAGATTCAGATGAGAGAAGAGTGTGTCTTGTGTCATTACAACCTCTTTCCCACTCCCTCTCCCTCACACACACTCCTCTCTTTTTTTGTGTCCTCATGATGTAAAACAAATGATGGCAAGAACCTCAGCAAATAAAACAGGGGCCGTCACAAGCCTACTCTGTGACCGTGGACATGAAGAAATGCTGAGAGCTTTGGTGGGTCAATGAACTACCATGATCTCCACCAGAAACTGAATTATGATACACACAACAACTCCGAGCCTGACATACGTACAAGGAGGAATGATGTTCTATCATATGTGTCATGGTATTTGTTAACCACAAGCCCCTGGCCAAGTGGGACTGCTGTTAACATCTCAATAGCAATAAAGCCAAGAAGTTACCCTCATACAAGGCACTTGGCTTCAGCAGAGAGAGCGGAATCTCTGGCCACAGACTACCCTCCTCCCCCAGGCTTGTCCAGCTTGCTCACATTTCCGAACGAAATGGAGGGAGAGTATAAACAACACTCCCAATAGCATATTTCCACACTAGCAAAATGACTTCGAGGTTATACCAACAACTCAGTGATTCATTTATAATTTGAGTGAGAAAAGAAGTTTGTCAACTAGAATGTGTTTGACGTAAGGAATTCTGGCAGTTTTAGCCCCAGGCTGGACTTAGTTCAGTACAGTCTCGCTCTCTTTGTGGTCCCAAAGATAAATGTTTTTAAAACTCAATTTTAATAATACATTAATTTGTTGGGGAGTGGGAACAATAGTATAACAATATGTTACTTCTTACAAAACAGTTTTCTTATTTTCTTTGTTTCTGGAGAACGCATTTTTATTTTTAATAACTGAAACCTAGATGAATCTTCAGTCTCCTTAGTACCTCTTAACAGATAGTCTACCACTTCTAGATACCTCCAGCTGTTCTCCAGTTCAACCTCATCAACTTCCCCAGGAAATGTTCTTGGACATGACATTGAATCAGCACTTCTGAAATCCTGTAATACAGAGTGACGTATCACTTCAAATAAACAGCAGCAAAAAACAGTCCTGCAAACTGGGGCCAAGGGAAGCAGAATTAGTCTGTATTTTCCCACAGTCTCATTCATCAAATTCACAGTCTCAAGTATTCAAATCCGAAAAGAAAAAAAAAAAGCCTGTTCTGGAGGAAAATTATATCAAGATAGACATTTATATACTCATGTATCACATAATATGCATAATTTTATATTATCTTTCATCCCCAAAATTTTCTCCTAGTGTTTGCTAAGGGGTTCCTCTCACAGAGACAATTACACTAAAGATGTAATCATTGTCTGCCCAGGAGCTGTTTTTGGGTTTTGTGTGTGTGTGTGTGTGTGTGTGTGTGTGTGTGTGTGTGTGTTTCCCATTCAACCATTTATTCTTTTCTCTTTCACTGAAATTCCAGAGTCCAACTGCTTTGTTTCTACTGCCTGTTCTATGTTGTTTTACTAAAGCATCAGCTAGTTATTAACTATACTATTTTCTCTCCAGTCTCCTTCCTGACCTTTGATCTGTCTTCATTTCTAATTTAGATTTTAGTTCCCTGAGGCAGAAACTATACCTATACCTTGATATTTAGTAACAAACATTGTGCTTGCTCTGAAAATGTAGCTTCTTTTTATTGGTATTTTTTATAAGATTGATTATTTTATTATTTCCAGGTACACTTTAACATCTTCTCTTTTCACAGTGTATGCAAGTTGTGATAACTGAACTAATTAATTCTTTTTTTAAAATTGTGGTAAAAAAGAAATCAAACTAACAAAATTTACCATCTTAACCATTTTAAAGTGTATAATTCAGTAGTGCTAAGTATATTCACGTTGTTATACAACAGATCTCTAGAACTTTTTCATTTTGCAAAACTGAAACTCTATAATCCATTAAATAACAATTTCCCATTTCTCCCTTCTAGCAGCCACCATTCTACTTTGTGTTTCTATGAATTAGACTAGTTTAAATACCTCATGTGTCATTTTTAATAAAATCTGAACTACATTTTTTTATGTATGCAGTCACAGAACTCTCGATAAAAGTGGTTTTATATCTTCTGTATATACAGCACCTTTAATCGTATTAAACCCGTCTTTACTCATTACTTCCTCTCCTATCACACTTTCCACGTTTCCAACCCTTTCCATCATGGCCTCGAAAACCCCGTTCCAATGAGCTTTCTATATCTCCTGTCTCCATGTCTTAACTGAAACTTCACTTTCCCTGGAGCATCTCTCTGCCTGCAGTTCTCCAACGGAAGCTCTTTGTTCTCTCACAACTCCCATGGCCCAAGGCCATGGTGATGGTGTGTAGGAAGGAATACATTAGGTAATAGTCTTTTGGTGCGTAGTAATAAAGGCCCCAAACTCAAATCTAGCTTAAGCTAAGAAAAAGAAAAGAAAGATGAGAATTGTTCTCAAAGATGTAAACAAATATCAGGAAACCCCTCCAACTTTCAGCCATCATTTCCACTTGTCTCTGCTTGAATCAACCTTCTCAAGATTCTATTGCAATCTTGTTCTAGGCAGTGGACAAGATGGCTGCTGGGAACCTCACAACCATAGCATCTTTACCCTCTTCTCAAGGAATGTATCTGTAATGCAGAAGGATTCTCACTGAAATAGCTTGGGTCACAAAACTATTATTTCATCCATTCACTATCTATGGGTAATACTGTATTATTGACTCAGCTGGAACATGACAAAGAGCCCACTGATTTGAGAGACTGGGCACAGAAATCGATAGCTCCTCCAATACCATGGGCAGTTCATGTCTCTAAAGAAAACAAAACAGTAATCTACCAGAGGAGAACTGGTATTCCTCTAGCACCTCATGTCAGTTTAAAATTGTTTCTTCTCTAACTCCCTCTAACAAAACAAAAAAAGTTTTATCCAGCACCTATTTTCTGCTATTAATCAATCAATACTTAACTTGGATGGTTTGAGCACCAGTCTTTCATAACATCCATCATCATATTGCATGAGTTCAATGTACATGCCCAATAGTTTAAAGTGCCAGATATTAATTCCTTATCTCCTACAGTTCCTTAATCTCCTAAAATCTAGTGATCTTACTCTTCTATTTTCTGAATCTTACCAACCATAGAATTCTTCTACTTCAAAACCTTAAGATTCTAATATTATACTCGCTGGCCGCAACCTCCAGCTTCCTACCAACATGTCCACATGAACATCCAAACATAAACATCAAACTCAATATATCTAACTCATCACTGATTAGAGCCTGAACTGAGATTGTGCCCTAGGCACTGCTGCAGCTTGTGAGGCTGTCCCTGACCTGCTTGTTCACCTCCTGACAAGGAGCAGCAGCTGGTCCCCAGCTCCCCCAGCTCCTGCCAGATCTCCTACTTGAGATTTCCTGAGTCCTAGACCAGGTGTGTGTGTGTGTGTGTGTGTGTGTGTGTGTGTGTGTGTGTGTGTAACAATATATGAAGGTCACCAGCTTCATCTTCAAGTCACACAGTTGCCAGAGTTATATGCTGTGAGGGTCACACAGGTTTCCTTTGCCAACATGAGATCCAATTTGCCTTCTCAGGTCCCACTGGGTCCCCATGGGTTCCAGTCTGCACTTTCCTTCCCCCACTTCAGGTTCAGATTCCTTTTCCAGCAATTTTCCCTGCTGATCTATAGGGACTGTGAAGGGGCTTTCCAGAAATTACTTCACCAGTTCTGCTTCATGATGATTAGCTACTTTTCTCTGATCCTCCAACCATCACTTTTTGGACACTGATGCTTCCAGATTCTCGCACAGCTTTGTACAATCTAATCCCAGTAAGTCTATTCCATATCATTAATAGTGGTTCTCCTTCCCCAATCAAACTGCAACAGATACCAGGTTTGGGGTTGTTACACAAAATTCTGAGAAGTTTATATAGAAAAATAAAAGGTCTTAAAAAGCAAACAAAATCAGAATCAAGGAGATTTTTATATTCTTTGATGTATCCAAAAAGTTCTTATTTGGTTGGAAGTGAGGGGAATAGGACAGTAAAACTCATGAATTTTAATGGCTCCAAATCACTTAAGAATGGTATTTATATGTATTCTCATCCCTTCCTCTCTTTTCCTAATAAAATCCAAGTGGCAGTGATCTAAGATAATTGAAATAGGTGGGGAATAAATAGAATCAAAAATAATTTTTGATGAGCTGGTCCTACACTTGCCATCATCAACTTCAATGAAACATTGTTTATTAGAATTCAGTACAAAATGAGATTCAGCCCATTTATTTATCTTCTCTTCCTCTGTGGACCCCAATAAGATTACAATATAATATTGTTATTTAAAATTTTAAAACACAGTAATTAAAAGAACAAGAGTGAGAACAACCATCATTGAGAATCACCTGACATCTAGCTGAACTGAAGCCCTACAACTAAGGACACACAGAGGAAGCCACCTTGAGACTGGTAGGAGGGCCAGAGACATGGAAAGGGCTGGTCCTGCACCTGCATATGGCCATTAAAAATCAGGAGGGGGTGGGCCGGCCTGGTGGCTCAGGCGGTTGGAGCTCTATGCTCCTAACTCCAAAGGCTGCTGGTTCGATTCCCACATGGGCTAGTGGGCTCTCAACCACAAGGTTGCTGGTTCAACTCCTCCAGTCTCACAAGGGATGGTGGGCTCTGCCCCCTGCAACTAAGATTGAACACGGCACCTTGAGCTGAGCTGCCTCCCAGATGGCTCAGTTGGTTGGAGCGCATCCTCTTAACCACAAGGTTACCAGTTTGACTCCTGCAAGGGATGGTGGGCTGCGCCCCCTGCAAGCAACGGCAACTGGACCTGGAGCTGAGCTGCACCCTCCACAACTAAGACTGAAAGGACAACAACTTGACTTGGAAAAACAGTCCTGGAAGTACACACTGTTCCCCAATAAAGTCCTGTAAAAAAAAAAAAAAAAAAAACATCAAGAGGTATATCTCGGCTGTGGAGTTCCCCTGAGGAGTGAGGGGTTCCAACCCAGGGTTTCAGTGCCAGGGAGAAAAGTAGCCATAATTTCTGGTTGTGAAAACCAGCACAGATTGTGGCTGACTGAGATGGAGGGTGGCTGGAGTTCCAGGTGCTCCTCTTAAAAGACCCCAACACAGACTTACCAACAGAATCACTGGCTCTGAGCTCCAGCACTGGGACAGCAGCTGGAGAGGCGACAGGGACACAGAAGGGGTTGGGGGGAGAAATTGAGTTGTCTGCTTCAGGATGAGGGCTGGAGGGGCAGCTTTCTCCTGCACAAAGGAGTTGTTAGAAGCCAGTGTTTCCTTTTTGAGCTCTCCCCTTCCCTGCATGCAGATGTCATATCTGAGTGTCCATTAGATTGGCTATCACCTTTCATCTACCCCACCCCATGAGTCCCTGAGATCACACCCCACCCAACTGTCAAGCACACCCAAGTCATTTCCAGTGGCTTTTCCATATAAATGGCCTGCCTTGGCTCATGCAGCAGACTTTTCTAAAATCTCTCAAAGGTTCACAAAACCCAAACAAACAGCATTGGGCTTTGGCATGCACCATACTTCTGGCTGAGCAGCCCCAAGCCCAGCACTAGTGACAGCTGACCTTGGATCATAGCTTGGCCTCTCAGGGCACCTCTAAGTGGGGGCAGTGGCCATCTCTGGATTGCTTTGTGGCTCCTGCCAGGTGGCCCCAGGCAGGGCTGAACTTGGCCTGCTGTGGGTTCCCTCCAAGAAGGCTCTGGGGCTGACAGACCCAGTGTCCAGTTTTGGACTGGACTGGAGCATCACCCAGCAACCTCCAAGGATGACACACCCAAAAGACAGACTGGACAGGCACTAGAGCCCCACTAAAGCTAATCCTGCTCCATAGGGTCAGCCCCTGCACAGCAGCTCCTCCAATGTAGTCATGGCCAGTCCTCATAAGCAATCAGCCTGAGAGCCAACCCCTCTCACTGATGTGCAAACAGCACTCAAGACTTAACTACAACAGAAGGACACACACAACCCACACAAGGGACACACCTAGAGCATCTGGCTCTGGTGACCAGGGAGACTGTTCCACTAGATCCCATAGGACACCTAGTACATAAGGCCACCCTATTAAGACTGGGCATGGCAGCCCTACCTAATACATAGAAACAAACACAGGGAAGCAACCAAAATGGGGAGACAAAGAAACATGTCCCAAATAAAAGAACAAAACAAAGCACCAGAAAAAGAGCTAAACAAAATGGAGAAGAGCAATCTACCAAACTCAGAATTCAAAACACTGGTTATAAGGATGCTCAGTGATCTCAGGGAGAACTTCAACAAAGATAGGAAACATAAAAAAATAGAGATAGAAAACATAAACACCAGTTAGAACAAAACTGATAACTGAAATGAAGAATACATTAGAGGGAATCAACAGTAGATTAGATGAAGCAGAGGATCAAATCAGTGATTTAGAAGATAAGGTAGCAGAAAACACCCAATCAAAAAAACAGCAAAAAAAAATTTTTTTGAAAAAATGAGGATAGTGTAAGGGGCCTCTGAAACAACATCAAGCATAACAATAGTCACATCATAGAGGTACTAGAAGGAGAAGAGAGCCAGCAAGGAATTTAAAACCTATTTGAAGAAACAATGACTGAAAATTTCCCTAACCTGGCAAAGGAAATAGATATGAAAGCCCAGGAAACACAGAGTCCCAAATAAGATGAATGCAAAGAAGGCCAGACCAACACACATCATAATTAAAATGCGAAAGGTTAAAGACAAAAAGAGAATCTTAAAAGCAGTAAGAGAAAAGCAGTTACTTACATTAAAGAGTGCCTGTAAGACTATCAGAGGGGGTTGGCAGGTTAGCTCATTTGGTTAGAGGGTGCTGCTAGTAACACCAAGGTTGCCAATTCGATCCCCACATGGACCACTGTGAGTTGCTCCCTCCTTAAAAAAAAAAAAAAAAAGACTGTCAGCTGATTTCTCAACAGAAACTTTGCAGGCCAGATGGTATTGACAGGAAATATTCAAAGTGATGAGAAACAAGGACCTACAAACAAGATTACCCAGCAAAACTATTTAGAATTGAAGGACAGATAAAGCGCTTCCAGACAAGAAAAAGCTAAAGGAGTTCCTCACCACCAAACCAGTATTACAAGGAATGTTAGAAGGATTTCCTTAAGACTAAATGAATGAATAAATAAATAACATGAATAATAAAATAGCAATAATCACATATCTATCAACAATTAGTTTAAATGTAAATGGATTAAGTGTTCCAATCAAAAGATAGGGTGGCTGAATGGATAAAAAAACAAGACCTATGCTGCCAGCAAGAGACTCACTTCAGATCGAAAGACACACAGAGACTGAAAGTAAAGGGATGGAAAAAAGATATTTCATGAAAATGGAAACAAACAAAAAAAGCTGTGGTAGCAATACTTATACCAGACAAAGCAAAGGCTAAAGAAAACCAAAACGCTACTTCAAGGGGATATGTGCATCCATATGTTCATTGTAGCATTGTTTACCATGGCCAAGATGTGGAGGCAGCCTGGGTGTCTATCAATAGATGAATGGATAAAGGGTAGGTGGTGCATATATACAACGGAATATTGCTCAGCCATGGAAGAGAATGGATTCTTACCATTTGCAGCGGCATGGATGGACCTGGAGGATATTGTGCTGAGTGAAATATGGCAGACAGAGAAAGACAGAGGCAATGTGATTTCCCTTATATGTGGAATCTAAAGAACAGAATAAACAAACAAACAAAACAGAAAGAAATTCATAGATACAGAGAACATCTTCATGATGGTTGCCAGATGGGAGGGAACTTGGGAATGGGTGAAAAAGAGGAAGGAATTAAGAAAAACAAATTGGTTGTTACAAAGTAGTCATGGGGATGTAGGGTATAGCACAAGGAATATGGTCAATAATATTGTAATAACTATGTATGGTGTCAGATGGGTACTAGATTTATTGGGGTGATAGATGGGAGGGATTTGGGGGGACGGTGAAAAAGGTAGAGGCATTAAGAAGTAAAAATTGGTAGTTATAAAATAGTCAGAGTGATGTAAAGTAAAGCATAGGGAATATAGTCAATAATATGGTAATAACTATGTGTGGTGCCAGGTGGGTACTAAATTAGTCAGGGGATTCACTTCTTAAATTACATAAATGTCTGACCACTATGCTGTACACCTGAAATTAATATAAAATAATATTGAATGTCAACTGTAATTGATAAAAAGGAGGGGGGAGGTGAAGGGGAATAAGAGGTTCAAATTTCCAGATATAAAACAAAGAAGTCTTGGGGATGTAATGTACAGCATGGGGAATATAGTCAATAATATTGTGATAGCATAGTACAGTGTCAGATGGTGCTGGACTTATAACGGTGATCACTTCTTTAGGTATATTATATAAATGTTGAATAACAATGGTGTCCAATATAAGGTATGTTAGCTATATTTTAATAAAAATCTTAAAAGAAAAAAAGAACAAGAAAGAGAACAATCCAAAAACAAGTACTTCCACATATACCTGGACTATGGAAATTGAAAAAGAATGCTATCTGCTAGAGCTGTAGCCCAAAATAAGAGAACAGGGGCTTCTACAATGTGGGAAACAATTTGACCAGCAGAAATCTAGAGATGCATCAGATTAGAGGCTGCAGGTAGCAGAAAAGGCACGAGAAAGTAAAGCCGAAAACAGGGGATTAATTAAAGATCTGTATATGAAACAGACACCCGTCTTCTTAGTGGGATAACCTGTAGTCAGGCATTTCACACTGGTGCTAGAAAGTACCCCCCCCTTATATTTGCCAAAAGAAATGGCAGCCAGCCTACCTCCTTCTCATTATAATGTAAAATTTCCAGCAGCAACAAATCACTTTCACATATAGAGCGTACCATCAGCTATGTAATTCCCAGACTTAAATGTAAATGGACAATAAATCATCCCCAGAAAATTGAGTGAAACCTGCATGTAACAGCGAGAGACCAAGATAAGTAGAAAATTTGTCCTCTAACAAAGAAAGATTATTCAGGAAGCAGAAGAGAGGTTTAAGTAAAACTTTGGTGTCTTCAGGTTGAAAATATCGTATCCAAAGACCAGTGTTATAGAAATAGAAAAACCAGAAAACAAGAGTGAGCTTTTGGAAATTAACTGAATGATTTCCCAAATCAAAAAATTAATTGAAAGTTTGAAAGATAAACAGGCACTCTCGAAGAAGTTAAAAACAAAACAAAGAAGAAAATCTGAAAGAAAAGATAATCAAATTTGAGAATCACCATAGGAATTCCAATTATTAGGAAAGCGAAAGAGAAAGAGGGAATTATGAGAGAATTAAAACAAGAAAATTCTCCAGAGATTCATGTATAGCAATCTGGAAGGGTTTGCCTGCTACCAATAAGATGAATTTAAAAGGAACCACACTTCAGAACTCCAGAGGTTCAAAGATATTAAAATGGTCAAGAGAGGGCTGAGAAAAGAAGGTTGTGTACACAAAACGTATAATGAGAAGCATTAATTTTTTGTTTGTGGTCATTATCAACACCAAACAGTAGAGCAATGTTTTCAAGTTTCTGTGGGAAGCTTTTTCACCTTAGAATTCTCTATCCAGCCAAACCATTAATCAAGTGGGAGGGAATGATAAAGAATTTTTCAGTCTGAAAGCACTGACAAATTTACCTCCATATACCCTATCTTAGGAAGTTACATGAGGAGTGGTGACAAGTGTAAGAGTGGTGTGAGGCAAAGCCTCATCACTCATAGCAAGCCATCACTAGAAAGCGTCAAGGTTGATAAGTCAAGAAATAGCACTACACATGATTTATGTGAAAACATGGAGCTAAGCACCAGAATAACTAAAAACTGAAGTTGTAAAAGTGGTAACTTCTAGAGGGTGATATGTGGTGATAGCGTAAACCCTTCAGCACCATTTTACTTTTTTTAACCATGCACCTATACTATTTTGAAGTAATTTGTAATGCACTATCAGAGATCCAATTAAAATTCTGTTGTTTAATGTTATGTTCTCTAAGAAAACTTCTGTACATTCAGGGATTCATTAAGGCAATACCTAATATGGAAAAAAGTTAGACACAAATCCTGTCTTCACAAAGCTTACAGCCTAGAAAAAAACAAGTAATAAACAAAAATAATGATATTGGTAAATGCCCTGAAAAAAATGAGTTACCAGGAGTTCTATAAATGCATGGTAGGGGCACCATAAACAAATGAAGGTGGGTTAAGGAATTCCACTTGAAGTCTTCTTTGTCTAAAAAACATCATCCAAGCTATTCCCCCATCCTGCAGTTAGAAATATCAGCATTCCATCTGACCCCCAAGTAACATTTGACTTGGACTTCACTTTCCAAATGTATTCATTGCCATATTCTGGCAGCTTCTACTGTGGAAATACTATGGATGTGGTTCAGAGGAAGTATTTCCTTCTCACGAACAAAAGTCTAAAATATTTAGGTTCAGTCTCTATAAAGTGCTTACATGAGAATCCATATAAGATTATAAATATATCCCGTCATACACTATATTTAGATGAATAAGGAATAAAATGTAAAGTGGTTCCTTTAAAATAAGGCTAGTAAGCAGGTGGTCCTGGTTTTTAATGAGCCAAATACTGTGTGTTTATTTCCTAAGCTTCAATTAACTCATTTAAAAGGTCGTTTAGCATTTCAGGAAGTTTATCATTATAATATTAAGTCTTTCTTGGTATCAATCTTGGTCCCATTACAATGTCTCTATTTTTAGTGATGCTATGATTGAACATTTTTGATGATTCTTTACCCCAGAAACCTGAATAATTTTGTCAGATCACTGTGTCTTTTTTCAAGCTTTAGCATCCACTGACATTTTTCAGAAACAAAAAATAAAGTGATTAAATGAAAGAAAAAATGATTCCCCTTTTTCCTGACATGATTACAGTTTTATTTCTCTATATCAAGTACTCTCGGCATTCATTTCAGGTATTATGGGAAGGTCAGAAGATTTGCTAAACACTCCATTTAACACTGAGGTGTTTTTATTTAATTATCCCTTAAAATAATTTTGTAATTTTGGTATATATCTACTCATCTCCGCCTTCTCTAAACTGAAATTTTCTTTGCCTCTCCATGGAGGAAAACTTGAACTTTGAGCTAGATATATCTCGGCTCCAGGCCTGGCTCTGTCATGTACAGGCTATAAAAGCTTGGTCAAGTTACTTAACCTCTCTGAGCTTTCGTCATCTATACCACAGAGGTCACAGTACTTGATAGCAGGGTTTCTCAACCTCAGGCTTATTGACATTTTGCTCCAGATAATTCTTTGTTGTAAGGAGCTGTCCTGTGCATTGTAGGATGTTTATCAACATCCCTGTCCTCTACTAGCTACAAGTCGGTACATCCCCTGGTTGGAAAATCAAAATTCTTTCCAGACATTGTCAAATGTCCCCTCAGGGGCAAAATTGTGCCCACTGAGAACCACTGTTTTACAGGATTGTTGAGTGGATTAAATGAAATTATATAAGAGTAATCTAGCACATTTTAACATGATATGTACACAATACATTTAATTGTTTGATTATTGATAGGCCTGGATTCTCAATAATAATAATAATAATAATAGTAATAGTAATAATAATAACAAACAATCACCACAATGTTCTTTATAAAAACAAAGAATGAGAAATCAGAGAATGAAAGATATTTTTTTTATTATCAAGAAAAGGACTGGCCATCATTCAAAAAGGAAATAATTTAGTGTTTGCTTGAGTAGAATTATTAGCTTGTGGCTGTGCCTGTTTGAATAGCCAGGAAGTGGGAGACCCTGAATAAGGTAAAGCATGCATGAATTCAACAGATACCAATTTCAACACCAGCTGACATTTTTTCTCTTCATCTCTGAAGATACAGCTATTGGAAATTTAAACGACGTTTCCCACCCCGTTTGTGGCCATGTGTCACCATGCAACTGCCCAGTGGGCTGGGAATAGAAGTCCAATTGCAGGAAGTATTCTCAAGAAAGAGAGAACACTCATCCTTGTTGTCTGGCTACAATGCACGACTAGATGGCTAGAAAAGATGTATGTTTAGGAATGGAAGTCATACATAGCGGAGCTATCAGGTGAGCTACGCCCTGGATACCAGGAACTGGGTAGCATCACACCAGCCCTAAACCTCACCTGGGAATTATTCATGAGAGAAAAACAATTTGCCTGTTGTTTAGACCACTGATATTTGGATGTTTGGCCTTTTAAAACAAAACCGAATCATAACAAGGGCACGTACACTGTGTCATCTAATTCTCATAGCAACACTATTTGGTGGGTTCTGTTATTACCCCTATTTTAGAAGTGAGAAATGAGGCTAGGAGAAGCGAGGAGAGAGGTCTGCCATGGTCATCCGGACAGGACACGGTGGAGCTAGGATTTAGTCAAAGCAAGCTGATGACATAGGCCACACTCTTTCTCACTGTAATTTAGGAAACAAAGTCTCTGACTGTCCCAAAGCCACCCCACACTGGTGAGAATCAGCCTTTTCTTTTCTTAACGGTTTATGAAACTGTGATATATGTAAAGAGCACACAGCCTTATGTTCCCATGAAGAACATATTCAAAGTGTTATCTTGTTTCTAACCTGTATTTTCCCTCAAGTTTATGTGCTCATTTTCCCTTAGCCTCAGAGAAAGACCTCCTAGGTAACACCCTTTCCATGTTTATTTTATGACCCAGAAACACATTATTAAAGGACTCTGGAGACTTCTCTTTTGCAGGCTAAATAACCATGAGCCCTTATGCCCTTTATTTACAGTCTAAATTTCCCAACCCCACTATTCATTATTCCTACTGTAAATCTTTGAACATTCTTGAATTCCTCTCAATCTTTTACCTAACTCCTGTTCGTGGTTGCATATTTAGTAGCATATATGGCGTGAGAAGGCATTTTTCACAGCTATTCCTTTGCACAGGCCAGGATTCACGCACTAGCCCACCCATCATATTGAGTAGATTTAAATCCTTGGTGAGTCAAGAGGTTCTTTCTGTTTTCAAAGACAAAGAGAGCTTTGTGTTATGGCTGAAAAGCCACATGAATAACTTGAAAACAAAGGGTTTGTCAACTACAATCTGTTCTTTATGTTTTCAGAATTTGTGTTTAGCTGACCATAATCCACTGAAATTCATCCGCAGACAAGGAGGGCATGGGAAGGGGTGTTGCAGTAATTTCTTTCTGGGACAGACCCAATGCATCAGCAGACAAGGCAGGGGGGTGGGGTAGGGAGGGAGGTAAGCCATCCTGGGGAGATAAATTCAGGGCACAATTGCCATGGGTTAGTACAAGAAATGAGCTCAGAGAAGTGAGCTCAGCTCTGGATCGCACCTCCAGAAAAATGTAGGTGCCCAAAATGCTTAATTCAAATACAGATCTAAGGTACTGTGAAATTCTAAACTTTAGAAGTTAATTTGCTTCTAGATATTTGGGTAAAATTTTTCAGAAAAGGGAAGTGCCTCTTGGTAGGAAGGAGTCCTCTTAGCAGTAAGATTATTATTGGTAGAATTTTGGATGGTACCCTACATATGCTTCAGAAGTAAGGAACATTAGAGGGAAGTTAAAATTCATCAACATTGTAAATTAATTACAGGGAAGAAACAATTTTATGGGTACAGAAACAAAAGGGAATATCAATACATGGAAATAGATAAATAAGGCAAAAGAGTTTTATTTCTTTAAATAGTGGTGGGAACATGAAATTTAGATCCAAACGTTGTGTGCATCATACAAAGAACAAATTTCCCTAATAAATAAGAACTACTGCCAATAAGAAAAAAAAAGACCATTAATCGGAAAGGAATATGAACACAGAGTTCCCAGAAGAGGAAAGACAAATAATTATTTTACATTTGATATATGCCGCCATGTACTCATAATATGATCATTGAAAATTAAAACTGTAGCGAGTGAGATATTATTTTTTACCTATCAAATTGGCATATATCAAAATGTTTAATCAAACTTCATTGACAAGATTGTGTGGAAATAGGCCCTTTCATAATTACTGGTTGGAGTGCAAATTGATGCAATTTCTTAGAACGATTTAGCAATATATGTCAAAATTACACACATACACATCCTTTCAACTAACAGCTTCACTTCTTAGAATTTATCCTTCACAGATATGCTCCCACATAAGTGAAATGAAATGACTTATGTTCAAAACTATTATAACGTAGCATTTTTTACCAGGACAAAAGATTTGAAACCATTTAAGGGTCCATCAATAGATGCCTGGTTAGATAAATGATTCACTCAAACAATGTAACACTACTTAGTTATTTAAAATAAAAGTTGAAGATGAGTTCTTTATGAGAGCTGGAATAATGGTCTACACAAAGTTAATACCGTGTTTCCCTGAAAATAAGACCTAGCTGGACAATCAGCTCTAATGCGTCTTTTGGAGCAAAAATTAATATAAGACCCAGTCTTATTTTACTATAATATAAGAGCAGGTCTATAATATAATATAATATAATATAATATAATATAATATAATATAATATAATATAATATAATATAATAATACAATACCAGGTCTTATATTAATTTTTGCTTCAAAAGACGCATTAGAGCTGATGGTGAGGCTAGGTCTTATTTTTGGGGAAACATAATAAGTGAAAAAAAGTAAAGTGCAGAATAAAGTGTACAGTGTATTCGCACGGGCATAAAAATGGTAGGAGGTACTTCTAGTTATTTGTATATGCATAGAATATCTCTGAGTGGACAGTCAAAAAACATATTATACTAAAAATATTTCCCCTGAAGGAAAATGGATGGATGGGGACAAATGTCAGAGGGAAACTTTTTTTTGCACAGGTGCTTGTACCTTATAAATGTGGAAGATATAAAAATATTGGATATTTTAAAAATTAAATAAAAGCTAAATTCAAAAACCATCTAGGCTTGAGCCCAGTCTCTCCAAGAGTTATCTTAACTTTTGAAATACCCTATCCGTGCTTGCTGCAATAATTGTATCTGCCAGGTACGTGAGAATGAGAAATGGTGGGTGGGGCCAGGCAAAATCACACTCACTCAATATGTCGCCATATGTTTCTCCTTCCTTCTTCCCTTCTGCCCAGCTCACCATAATTTTCTACAAAAAGATTCTTGGGAAATTGGGTTACATGATAAAAAGATTTATGTAGCCTGGTACAGAAAAAGGAAGAGGTGTTTCTCTCTCTAGAATTTCTTTGCAGGAGGAAAGGATGAAGAAATGTCAAAAGAGCTTATCTGGATGCCAGTTAGCTGTCTTAGGCTCTGGCTATTGAGTTAAAATGTGGAAGAGTAGGAGAGAAACACATGACCTAGTTCATGTCAATATTATGAGGTTTTATTTACATAAAGTCTAATCAAGGACATTCTCGAATTGTCTAAGCAGCAGCTCATTTAAATCAGAGTCCGCAGAATTTGAACGACAGAAGTTAAGTAGAAAAGGAGGTTGTGGGACAGAAGTGGAAGAAATAAGGATGGAAAAGTAGATTATTTTATCTTAATGATCAAGTGAAGGAACTTGGATTTTCTGCTGTAAGTCTTAGAAATCTTTTGAAGGTTTTTGACCAGGGTAACGAAATTTTCAAAGTAGTGGTATAGGGAGGTTACACTGATAGCAATAAACAAAATAGATTGGAGAAGGCCAGGAAACTTGAACTTGGTACATCAGTTAGGATGTTGTTGGAATAGTCCTGGCCAATGTGATAAAGGTCTGACTGAGGGTGATGGCACTGGAAATGGAAAGGAAGGAACATAGTATGAAAATGTTTTAAAAGAGATATTGGAGAGCAAGATCGGGAGGACATAACAATTGCTGAATATGGGGGTTGAGAGATATTAAGGAGTCAAGTTTTTAGTATACTGGGAGAACAGGAAGACCGTAAAAGACAAACTTCTCCCAATTAGTCAGGTCCCTCTCCTGTGTGGGCAAATACACTCAGTGCTTTTCCTCTGTGACAATATTTATTCTTCAGTTTTGTGGTCTTTATTTATCCACCTCTCTCACTAAATGGTGAGCTGCTTGCGAGTAAAGATCATGCTTTGGTTGTGAGATATCTGGCAGAAAAATGTATGTACACAAAATGGATAGAAGGAAAGGAGGGAAAGTGGGAGGAAGAAAGGGAAGAGAAGGGAGAGAAGAATGTGTTTTAGAGGGAGAGATGAGTAATGAAACTTTATACATGGATAGATGGAAGTAACAGTATATCATTCAAACTAATACATTTATATTTTATTTAGTCATTAGATTTTTTTCCCCAAAGGTAAACTATGAAACGTCTTATCTTTACTCCTGGTGATTAATTAAAAGTTTTACAGTAAAGTCAGTCTTCAGAGCAGACAGAAATTAAGTAATTTCACGACAGTGTTACAAGAGGAAAAGCTTTTGTAATGGTGTTAATGGGCTCCAACTGGAGAAGTCAACAAACCCTGTTGGCCCCTCCCTACCTCCTACCTGTTTACCTACCTCTGGACTAGAAGACAGGAAATAGGGTAAAGGTGAATGAACAACCAATATATGCTCTCTTCTGCTCTGCATATTGGGAAGTCCCTGGTTGGGTTCTGGAGTCCCAGCATGCTGGCTACAGATCCCTCCAAAGCTCCATGCCTACCTCTCTTTCTGTCTAGAATTTACCATCTTGCTTGCAATGATTAAAACTTCATGCTGGAGCCTAACTGTGATCTTAATAGGATAGGTGGATAGATAGAATTGAGCAGGAGAAGGAGAGACCTAGTCCTGTTTAGAAAGCCCTTTGCTGCAGCTCCTACTTGGGTCAAAACCCTTTGCAGCTGCCCTCACTTAGGGCACCAATGCCTCACTAGCCCAGCAGGATTCCAGGCTGACACAGCTTCTAAATCAAAGGAATGTGTTGTTAGAAGCTAGAGAGAGAAAAACCATCCTGCTTATCAGAACATACATCCTGCTTCTCAGGACCATTTTTAATGAGTTTCTCAAATAAATCATGGGAAATTAGCAGGTTCACGCTTACATTCTGAGAGGAAACCTTCAGAACCAAAGAGGCCAGTATACCTCAGCAGAGAAACAGAAAAGTAACAGAGAGGGAGAGGGGGAGACAGTTCTACCCACAGAGATAAAAACCTTCACATGATGTAAAGAGAGGCTGATTCCCTCTCTTGGGTCAGCCCACTCCATATCTCAGAGTGTACTTGCTTTTACTAATCAACTTCTTACTGTCCCATGCTGCACAAACTGTCTCTTGACTGAATTCTTTCCTTCAAGACAAAGAGCCAAAGTACAACGTCACTTCCCAGTGACAATCTCAGTGAGGATAAAATCCACATAATGTTCAGCTTCCCATGCTCAGTTCACAGCAGAATACCTAGAATGCAGTAGGTGCTCAATAATGTGAGAAGCAGGGCAGGGCTCAAGCATTCATGAGACTCGATTTCCATTTCATAACTGGTATTCTTTGACTGAAGTGTTTGCTCAGCTGCCTTCATCTGTCTCCCATCATACCTCACTACAAAATGAGGCTTTGAAAACTTGGATAGATTTTTCCCAAAGTCTCAAAGATTAGCAAAAGATTAGCAAACAACCATGTTTAGTGACTTGCACTTTTTTTTCTGTTGAAAATATTAAGATATAATATGCACTTAGGTTTTAGAGATCCACCAGGTACAAATGGCCATTGTTAAATAAATGAACATGTGCAAATCTATTTGTTAAGTCACCATACTGAACAAAGCCAAGGTGTGCAGATTATGACAACCATGAACAGCGCTGTTAACTGGAACAACATGTGGTCTTGCCTAACTTCAGGATCTAGAAAAGTACTGACAGTCAGAGGAAAACATTTGCATCCCATACTTATTTTCCTGTTATCTAACCCCAATCTTCTTCTGTTCTCACATCCAGCGATCCATTCCACAAGCCACATTTGTACAAATAAGTAGCCATTTACTCACTTATAAAGAAGCCCAGAAGGAAATATGGGGTCAAAATAAATAAGTAAATGTACAGAAAAAAAAGAATATGAAATGACTGTATCAAGTGATGAGTAAAATAAAATGCACGATAAAAAAAAAAGGGCGGGAGGGACTGGGGAGGGTTTGGGAATTAATACTCACTAGAACAATAAACAGAGTTCATTTCTCTTCTTATTAAATCTGCAACTACAAGTCATTCAAAATGGCACTAATATAAGAACATAAGAGGTAACACAGAGTAGTGCAAATGAGCTTTGGTGTCAAATGGAAATGGCTCCATAGCTTGGCTTCTGACTTATTCGCTGAGCCCTTGAGCAAGCAACTTTTCTGAGCCTCACTTTCAATATCAATTTAGAAAATAAGAAAACACTTATAGGAATTACTCGTCATATATCGGCACAACTGATGAGTAGGTGCTCAATAAGTAATATCCATTAACTGCATCATCTCTCTTCACAAAGACTCTAAGTTACCAGTAAACCTTTACCCAATGTGCTTGAACTATCATTATTGAAAACAAACGACTTCCTTTGAAAATGTAATGGAAGCAAGTGGTAAGGGGAAAATACAGTCGTGTCTGTGGAGAACTCAAGGTGAGGAATTGGCAGGCAGCACAGGTTACTCAGAGGGAGTGTTTCACATTTGAATATTGCTCAAGGTGAGATTTTATTTTTTAAGCAAGCTTTTCCAAAATAACTTGTTACGTGTTTTTTTTTTAAAGCTTGATGCATTAAAAGACAGTCTGTTTCTTAGGAGCCCCACTCGGAGAAATCTCAGAAGTAACCCACAGTTGAGGCAATATTTCCTGGTGAAAATTAGGAGTTCCAAGAAATCCCAGGAACTGAAGAGAGGGTCTGAAATTAAAATAATATAAAAGGACATAAAAAAGCTACCAAGAAGAGGTACCGAAAGAAACCTTCCTAATATCTATGTGACTCCCCTTTAATCAGATTGTTAGAAAGAGGATTTAAGGAGTATAGTTAAAAAGGAGTTTGTAAAGACTATACAACAGAAACAATAGGGCAGATTTCCAAGATGATCCCCTCACAGGGTCATATTCACAAAAGTTTACACATTCCTATTAAAAAAGTTCACATGCTCCTATTTGATCGATTTTTTTACATTTGGCAATGAGCATTAATAGGAGACAGATTAATGTCACCTCCTCCAGGTCCATTTGTTTGCTCTTTGTATTGTTTAAGCAACACATAGAATGAATTATTTAATTTAAAACTTTAGTATACAATAAAAGAAATGAATTAAGAAGAGTGCACATAAAGGAAACTATAGACAGATGTATACAAATATGTTACACATTATTGAACTGTCAATCAACCTCCCTCCCTTCCCCCATCCTCCACACCTACTGGGGATGAGCATAATTTTAGGTAAACTCAGTGTCAGTCCTACTTCTTCATTATCTTTATCTGTCCTTCCTCAAATTATTCCCCTCTTGGATTCCAAACTGGTCCTCACCATTAGATTGTGTGAACCCAAGACCATATACCCCCACAGCTTATCGTCTGCATGGTCGTGACTTTATTATTCGGCCGTCTTTGTAAACGTGATCTTACTATTCCACCATCTTCATCAGCACAACTTTACTATGGCCCAGAGAGATAAAAGTTTACTGTTTATTCTCAACACTGTTTGAAACCCTCACCTCAAAACCCTTGCCTGGCTGTGTCCACCAATCGTAAAGCGTATCGTATTTCATTACCCAGTTTTAATCGAGCCTGCAAAGAAAGACTTACCTTAAACCAAACGCCAAAAACCTCATAAATAGCCCAAGATTGCCCTCCCCCATCCAAAACTCTATCAAAACTTTGTCAGAAAGCTTCCTTACAATGGTAAGCAACAAACTCAGCTTTGCCCTAGCAACAGGTTATTTTGGTTGTATTTTTAGGAGCCAGCAAAGGACAATTGCAAGCCTTCTTAGATGGAAGCCTTCCTCCTGAGTTTGATGATTATACATAAGAAATGCATGTATATGTGCAATTTGATCCATAATAAGAAAGGTGTTTTTTTTTTTTTTTTTTAAAGATTTTATTGGGGAAGGGGAACAGGACTTTATTGGGAAACAGTGTGTACTTCCAGGACTTTCTTCCAAGTCAAGTTGTTGTCCTTTCAATCTTAGTTGTGGAGGGTTCTGTTCAGCTTCAAGTTGTCCTTTCAGCCTTAGTTGTGGAGGGCGCAGCCCAGCCCCAGGTCCAGCCGCCGTTCTCTAGTTGCAGGGGGCGCTGCCCACCATCCCCTGCGGGACTCGAGGAATTGAACTAGCAACCCTGTGGTTGAGAGCCCACTGGCCCATGTGGGAATCGAACCGGCAGCCTTCGGAGTCAGGAGCACAGAGCTCTAACCGCCTGAGCCACCGGACCGGCCCAAGAAAGGTTTTTATATCTACTGTTAATTGGACTGCTGCTTTTTACTGTTTCTCTCTCAATACTTTCATGCCTCACCTTATTGGACTTCGTGTAAGGTTTCTTCTTACTGCTGTTTTCCATGGACTTTCCTTTTGTTCTTCTGGGATGCAATGAGAGGTCTCAGGTATGCCACACATCTAAAAGACTACAACCTTGAACCTATGGACACCAGGTGACAATTCACTAAAAGTGATCACAGTCCTCCAAAGGACCCTTGAACTCTCAAATCTCTCTCTGGTCACACTGGCTACCCTGGCTCCAGGGCTTGCACCCATGTGGAGCCATCCTGGCCATTCCAGTAAGGGCCGTGTTGGCGACACATGAACTGTTACGTCTCTACAGATATCATCACTCAGACAGCTGTTTAGCTCCTAAGGTCAAAGAAGCCCTCCTAAGAGGAACTAGACTGAAGGACAGAATGAGACCTTTCAAAGTTTTCCTCTCATCTTTGAGAAAAAGTAGAACAAATAGGAGATTTAGGCCCTTGAATTTCATTTACTATTTGAAAACAATCCAAGTTTAATCTTGCAAGTTAGTGCATGCACATTTGAGTGGCTATATTTATGCTATTATCATGAAGTTCTTTCCCTTGCCTAAATAGCAATTATGGAGAAACAGAGCATTTGTTTTTAATATCTGATAAATTGAGCCCAGGATTGAGTTTATTTAGTGCAATAATAACTCAAATAAATGTTTTACTTGGTACGTACTACTCGCCAACCATAATTACTTATTAATAATCATCTTAAGTAAGTGGGCTTTACACAGGTATGATAGTTTTGATATCAACTGGATTATATACCTCAGTGCGTTTTATAACCCTTTATTTTCCCAGTGTAGATAGTATCTTGTGTATAGTAGGTGCTCATGAAAATGTTTACATCATTATTTCTATCATACTTTCTCAGGCACTTGGACAACTAACCCTGGTTTTGATGAGCCCAGATCTGATGCTTCTGCCCCTGGCATGACAATTTCCACCGACTTTTGACAGTTGCCAAAGGAAATCTGCAAATAAACCACATGATAACAAAGCTTTTAAAAAAAATCAGTGCTTTAATCTTATACAAGTGTTGATATCACCTTAACAATTTTTCTTCTCACCATACTCTTATTTCTGTCTCTTATCTAATTCACAGACAAGCTAGCAACCACAGATTGTAACATAAGGGGTTGAAATAAGTCAGGGAAGGAGGTTGCTGTAGAAGTGGAGGAAATGTTTCAGAAAAATGTACTCCAGAAGCAAAAAAAAAAAAAAAATTCTCAGAAAGCCCTCTATCAAGGGAACATCTGATCTCCTTATCTAGGAACAGATTAGAACTGTTAATCTAGTTTCTGCCTACACATGACCTTTTTATGGGGGGGGGGGGTGGTAATCAGTATAATTTACCAGGTTCTTTCCTATTCTAAGCCTGATTCACAAATGGAGAGGGGGAAAAAGTGGAGCCCAACACACCAAAATTCTGGATTACCCCACCCTCTCCACCTAAAAAAAAAGAACAACGAAAAAAAAAACCAGCAACGAAAACCATCCTCGCCCTCTATTTCACTCTCCATTCTGAGATGATCTAGTTCTGCAAGGAGAAAACACGGTGCTGGGTGCCAGTGTAAGTGAACGTGCGTGCTGTTCTTGCTATGAGGCTCCATGGCAGCCAGAGCAATGTCCGACCCACTGGCTTCAAATCACTGTATAAATGCTGAGGGACTTCGATCTCTGTCCTTGGCCTAGAGGAAAGCAGACTACTGTCCAGGGAGAGAGATTGAAAAAGTGGACCAGGCCCCGCGGCAAATTTTCAGATGCAGGGGAACGCTGGGGTAGGCAGGCTTGGAGTCTCGTGTTTATTCTCAGTGACGGAGACACAGCTGGCTTTGAGTAAGGACATTAAATATACAGCACTATAGTCTGGTCTCAGGCCCGGCCCCTGCTCTGTGGCACTCAGCCATTCGTCTCCACCAGCCAGGCCCTGGCCCTGGTTTCGGCGACACAGGGAATGCCCATTATCAGCTCGCAGTCACACCTGTTAGGTGTTTCTCCACTCTGTGCCTCCGCCCGAGCGAACACCTCCCGCCCGGCCGGAGACCCGGTGCAGAGAGGGGAAAGGAGGCGGAGAAGCAGGGCCGGGCCTTTGCCAGCAGACCCCCAGGGACTGAGCGCTTTGGGGCTGGGGCGGGGAGGGGCGGCTGCAAAGGCGGGAGAGGTCGCGACAGGCGGAGAGGGGCATGGGGAGGGCTGGGAGAAGAGGCGTCGCTGCTCGCTGCTCCGCTCCCAGAGCCTGCAGCAGAGGCGGCGTGGCTGAGCCGCGCAGGAGATGGGGTTTGCGCCAGCCTCGGCATTTCTCCTCGCAGTCCCGGCGCCTCCGCCCCTCGCTGGGCCGCGGCTTCTATTAGGCCGCGCAGGGTGAGCGCGGGCGCCGGCCGGCGGCACCTCGCCCCGGACTGGAGCCCAGGGCGCGGTGGGGCCGCGGCGGGGGGACTCCACGAGCCCGGCGGCCCGCGCGTTCCCCGAGTGCACCAGCTCCCGCTGCCGCTGGGCCGCGGCCGGGACGGAGCTCCCTGCGCGCCCCCCGGGGGCCGGCAGCGGCAGGGAGGCGACGCGGGTTTCGGCCCCTCCGCCCGGCAGCTTCGCGCTCCCGGCGGCGGCGGCGGCGGCGGCGCGGGCTTCGGCGCCCAGGCAGCGTCGGAGCCCATGGCGGGCAGCGACACGGATGGCGAGAGTCCGGCGCGGAGAGGCAGCGCGGCGCGGCGGCCGGGGGCGCCGGGCGGACGAGGAAGCGAGGCTGCTACTGACCGCCCTGAGCCGCTGTCCACTGCTGAAGCGCCGGCCGAGGGCGCCGCGCTGCCCGCCTGGATGCGCCTCTACTTCTACGGGATGCACGGGATCACCCTGGACGTGCTCGTGTCCTCCGCGCGGCGCTTCGCTCGCAGCCCCGACCTCCGGATGCTGGGCTTCTCCTCGCCCTACCGCTGCCTCCTGCACGCGCTCACCCACTTCGCCCTGGAGAAGGTCTACCTGCAGAAGCGGCGCTGCCCCAGCGCCTTGGTCTTCAATTTCCTCCTCTACCCCTCGGCGCACGTGGGTTTGCAGACCCTGGCCGGCCAGGCGCTACTGCTCAGCCTGGGCGGCGGGCTGGGGGGCACGGGGGCGCTGGACCTGGCGCTGCAGTACATGCTGGCGCTCTACCACTCTCAAGTGTTCCTGGAGCGATTCCTGCGCTTGCGGTACCGGCAACAGCCGCGGCAGCAACGACTGGGCGCGCCCCCCGCCCCTCCCGGCGCCCGAGCCCCTGCGGCAGCAGGTGGCCGGCGGCGGCGACCCCGCGGCCCCAGGGGCACCGAAGGAACCCCCAGCCGGGGATTGCCGGACCTGCTCCGCTTTCTTTTCTTCGGAATGCACGGCTTTTTGGATGAGATCTTCTTCACCTTCTTCTTTAACGTGCTAGGGCAGGGGGACGGGGCAACCAGCGGCCACACGTCGCTCTGGTCCTTCCTTATGTATGGCAGCTGCAGTTTCGTGGTGGAAAAGCTCTATTTCTACCTTCACTACAGTCGCGGCTGGAGCACCTGGAAACGGGTGCCCATCTACGTGATCTTCATCTACGTGTGGGAGTTGTCTTGGGGTCTGGGTCTCCGCACCTGCGGCGCTTGTTCTTGGGACTATTCTCACTACCCGCTCAATTTCATGGGTCTCATCACCCTGATGTATTTACCTGGTTGGATATTCCTTAGTGTGTACCAGGACCTACTTTCCAACGTGTTGTGGCGTGTGCAGTACTTACCAACTAACTAAGACCGTCCCCCACCCCCCCAAAAAAGCCTCTGGATTCCCACGAACGAATGCAGTTTGTTTTTACACCTTTAAAATGGAGTGGGGGTTTTCTAGCCTTTTGATTTTTATATGTTTTACTAAACTCTTCCAACATGTTTTATTCGATATTTTAGTTTTTCTGACTATTTGGAACCTATGCATAATACGATACTTTGAAATATTACTCAAAACATAACTCAAAGTACTAAACTCGTCAATATTTTAAAACCCTTACAAACCCAAACAACAAAACCATTATACCTTAAGATCGGAAAGCTGTAGTATTCACTTATTTGGGCATAGGTGAGTGATAGCTACTAATCCTTTTTATTTATTTTTTTTAAGAATAAATTCTTCAAATCAGAGACCAGTGATTTTTACAAGATTTAGCGAAATTTTCTGAATTAATGGTGTGTTTACTTTCTTTTAAATATCACTCTAATTCCTTGCCATATTTACCACTGACCGCTGAAACTCAGTGTCTTGTACTTCTGAAACTCCAGTTAAGAGATCTTAAAGTGCCTCCTCTAGCGCACAAGTGAAAAGAAACTAACAAATGTGAAAACACATACCATGAATTGATTTTTAAATAAATCTTTTCTAGCAACTCCGACAGGTGACACTGTGTTAAGATATTTGATCTCCATCCTGAAAATATTTGCTTTCCAATGTGGGTTAGCCTTAAATGCCAAGTGTGTTAATGTTGATCAGATCTGTGTTATCTATGGCTTACGTTTTTGTTACTGTTCAATAATGTAAAATGTTCACCTTACACGTACGTCCAAGGGCCAAGGGAAATTATACCACCCTCAATAGCGTTCTAACTCAAGAACCCTTTCTGCATGGAGCTTCATGGGTAGAAACAGTTCCTTGGAATAAAATGAAGCTGAATGTTCACCCTAATTGCTTTAGGCCTAATTGTTTTTGTGGCTACAGGTATGTGTTTTCAGCACAATTCTGCCATGGCTCACTTGTAAACATTTTTGTTTTTCTTTTGGGGCCCACTACAGAGTTCTTGGGCCAAACCTGATGTGTAATGCACATTATAGATCAATGATAGCTTTTTGGTGACTCATTATTAATGTTATCAACTTTGGAACTTCCAAAGTTAAATGAGATTATGTAAGAAATCATGTCTAATCAATTAATGTACTTTCAGGTTGTTTGCTGTTTTTATTATACTTAGAAAAGACAAGTGGAATTGACTCAGCCAAGAATGACTAATACCTTCTCAGTTTTCATTACAAAGATAATTAGGAAAACTTACAGTGTACAAATGAATAGTTTCCTATTCAGATTATTAGCTTGCCTCTGCTATAAAGGGAACTTCTTTCTGTTCTCAAAAAATGTCTGTTATGGCAGTAAAAATTAATATGTATTTAGATTTGATTAAGTCAGACATACTTGTGTAAATGTTGCATTAATCCACTATCTGAGGTTGTGAGCTAAATTATAAGTAATGCTATAGAACCACCCCTACCTGTGAAATGGATCATGTCAAACTGATTTTTTTTTTAGCAGTCAGCGCTGAATAGAAACTGTTATAAGTAAGCCAAATGTTTGCAGAGAGTAAACATTTATGACACTTGGTCATGGGTAAAATATTTCTGAAAACCTGGGGAGAAAAACGTGTAAATCTAGACACTAAAGTTAGGCAGATGCTGAACAAATTCTTGTAGTTTAAATATGACACATGGGCACAAATCTGAGTTAAGCGTGGCACCACTCCACACCACCTTCCCGTAAATACTTAACCAAATCCATAACCTCTAAAATTCTTGCTACATGTATATATTTGCACTCACGCCCTTCTCATGCTGCTTCTCAGCCATGGTTACCTGTTTACCAGCATTCTCAGGGACAGAAGTCTGCCAGGAAGTGGAAAACCTCCTATTTTTTGCTTCTCTGCTTTGCTTTTGATGGTCATCTTATTTTAAGGAAAGGTCAAAATTTTCATTCATCAATTCATTCAAGAAATAGTTACTGAGTATTTGCCTGGACTCTGCAGATACAGCAGTGACCCAATGCAGACACAATCTCTGCTGCTAGGAAACTCACATTCTAGTGTTTTGATTTATATGAGATTATACTGATTTTCAAGGCTACTGTTTTAGTAATAGGCTATGAGAGGCAGTTGTTATGAGGGCTCTGATCTGGCCAGTCCCTAGAATATCAATCCATCATCTCTAAAACAAAAGCCCTTAACAGTCCCTCTGCTAGTTCTACAAAGAGCTTGTTGATATGTATTCAGGAAGTGATATCCTTTCTATGAACGCAGCACCTTCCTTTGTCTTCTCATTCCGTGTTCAGTCAGCTTCTTAAAAGTGGTGTTTTCGCTACAACTTTAAACCTTCAAAGACAAAGCAGAGAAAGAAAAGAATTGTCCCAGCAAACAATTTTGTTACTCATTAGTAGTTCAGATATAGAAATGATAAGGTAATATGATAATAGTTAATATTTGAGAAGCACTTACCACCTTCCAAGAACTGCTCTATTATATGTATATAAAATCTTAAGTAAATATATACATGTCCTTGTATATGTTAAATGAATATATACAAGTATGTCAGATATATCTTAAATAGATATATATATAATCTTAAGTAAATATGTATATCCATATATTAAGGTAAAACATATATATCATATAGGATATGTATATATACATATATGTACACACGCATACACACACCCATTTACTTAAACCTTCCCTTTACTGATGACAACAGTGAAACTGAAGTCCAAAGACATTAAGTAACTGCCCAAGTCATACAGCTATTGAGCATTAGACCTGAATCCAAGTACACTGGACTCCAGGGTCTGTTCTTAATTAACAGTAACACTGTTGTGCCTGTCTACTGACCACAGTGATGTGGGTCTCCTATGGGTTTCACCTTACAATCTGCATTGCCCTTCCCTCCCAGTATCGCAGATGCAAAGAGCTGCGGAAAAGCCAGGCACTAGCAGCAAAAACACTCTTTCATGTGCCTTCTTATTCCATGGAAAATAACAAGGGAACTAATACCACGATGCATAACTAACAATCAGCCTAGTTCTAATCCCCAGATGATAGTCTTTATATTCGAGCAGAGCCCTGAAATAGAGTTCCTCATTTGAAGTGAGATAATCCTGAGTATAAGAATAACACACCGAAATGCAAGCCACCTCACATCACAAGCTAGGAAAAAACACATGTAATTATTGCTGTCCATTTAATACAGTACTCAGAATGAGAGACGCTGTAAGAGCTAAACATCCCATAAATTTCAATAACATTTTTTGCTGACACATTTATTCTGAATTCACTTAAACACCTTCGAGTCTGAGAAAGTTCTTAACAGAAAAATCATGGAAAAAAAAATGAGTAACAAATACAGTTTTTGCTCCAGTTTAACCTACAACACAATGCTGAAATTTCTTAAAAGATGGGTTTTAAATTTTAAATCAATTCTATTTGGGCTCTGAATCTAAAAAGAAATATAAACTTTTAATTGTTTCATATTAACAATGAATTCAGAGCTTCACAAGGACTCCAATAAGGTTGATAACCCATTTCAATAGTTCACACATTTCAATGACTCAGTGTACTTCACTTTGAATATTTAATATTTGACATTTCATGTTTCACGTAAACAAAACACATGAAAAATATGACCTGTCCTTTGTTGTTTAAGAAACACTTTTAATTGGTTAATTCTACCCCCTTTAGGGGAAAAAAAAAATTCTATTATTTTTAAATAGTCACTGATGACATAATGGATCTGGTTCTGTTTAATAAGGATGGTGAAAAAGAATTTTGTTAAACTGCTTTGGTTCTTTTTCTACTTCCAAAATACATTTTAAAAAATCAATATTCTTGGAAAGGAAGTTATACTCATGGTACAGACTCGAAGTGATAAATAAATCATTGTATTGTAATATCTAGAAGCATTTTAATAAAATCAATTTTTACTTATATTAAAAGGCATTAAAACCCTTTACCTTTTTAATTAATTTTAAATATACTATATCCAATATAGTTTCCAACAGTGCTTAATGGAACTAAGCTCCTTTACTGAGGGTTCCTTCACCTCCTTCCATCACACACATGCCTCAGCTAATGCTGAAGGGAAAGATGGTAGTAAAAGACAGTTCTGTTGCGTTGCCAGGGATTTTGTTTTTTGTTTTTTGTTGTTTTGTTGTTGTTGTTTTTTCTATTCTTAGACTTGGTACCAGAGGAACCAACAAAAACAGTAATTGTCTGTGTGGACCTCTATTCACTAGACTTGGACTCATTCTTATTTTTAACACTGAGGCATGGAGCCATCACACAGGCAATGGCTTCCAGACACTAGCAACTCAAATTGTAATTAACCTGTGATGTGTAGAAATTTTTTCTTAGAGATTGTTTTCTCTTAATATAAAGAGGAGATAAATATAGAGAATGTTTTATTTAATTTTAAAATTCTTTTTGCAGAAACGGTCAAATAAGTTATCAGACAGTGGCAGGGATAGGGGTTGCTGGTCTTTCATATACAGAAAGGTTTAATTTTCATCTTACCTCTTAGCAATTCTGTTAGAATCCAAAAGTCACATGTACCCACTTTCCTTTGGGGGAAAAGAAAGTATCTTTATCATGACTAAGGGGAATTAAAAATTGAAAGAAACCATGAAGCCTTCCACCCAAGGGTCAGGAATTTCTTACATCTCTGACAGATGGTTTCTCAACTCAGCTTGGAGTATTCAAGACAGTTTTGTGTTTTTCATGCAAAGACTACCTGAGGGGAAAGCTGACAATAGCTGAGGTGATAAACCCCACTGTCCATCAGTGAAGGAAGAAGGCTTTTCAAAGCCTTCAGGAGCTAATATATACCATTTGTCCTGCTTGTGTATCGCAATGAAACATTTTTATAAGACACTTTTTTCTCTTTATTTAAAAAAAAAATCAACGTTTCATTCTTTTAACACAATACTTATGATCTACTTGTCATATCTTTTCAAATGAGGTTTCATTCACTGAGTCTAAGCAGCAAGGCTTTGAGAGCCTTGAGAGTAATTAAAATTACTTTTTAAAAATGCTTCCAGGTATAGAAATAAAGGAAAAGGCTCAAATAGTAGGAACCCTGCTTGGTTCCTTGGAGTCTCAACTTGGTGCAATCCAGGAAAAGGCTCTGGCTGCAGATCAGGTCTACCTACAGAATATCAACCGGGGGATTTTCCTGGTAGCTTTCCCTGGCAGACCTAAACGGCTGCATCGAGAAATGAATTGAGAGGCCATAGGTTTTATAGAAGCAAATAGTTAGCCAGGAAGGATAAAACATGCAATTTATTTTATTCTCCCATGAGAACTAACCATACTTTTGATGGGATTCCAACAGACATTTATATTACACACAAGATATTTTGTTAACATTATTAATATCCATGATAAATATAAAAGTAGTCTCACAGGATCTCAAATTCAGAGCTTTTAATGTTTGAAAAGTCGTTGTTGGGGAAAAATAATATTGAGGGGGAAAATGCAGAAAATTTATGTCATATCATTTTGATTAACCACTGACTTTTAGGAACAAAAACTAAATTAAATATGCTCTTGTACATTTCTGAAGGAGAGCTATTTTAGTTTTAACCTTTCATTAGAAACAATGAAAGCTAAGAAAGGAAAATAAACTTAAAAGTTCCTTGGAGTACATCAGAACAAGTGCTCATATTCCAAGAACTTAAAAGCAAGAAAGAGTTTAGCAAAATTTATCATTGTACTTACTCGTAATGATGATATTTTTAGCAAACAAAACAGAAGAGAAACAAAAGAATAATCAAGGCAGAAATAGAAGATGTAGCGAAAGGAATAGTGTTCAATAGTCTCAGAGAGCCCATGAGTTACTTTTCTATGGCTAAAAGAATTCAGATTTATGAATATTATTCTAAGTCTTTGTACTATGTAAGATTTGAATTACAAAGAAAATTTGATGGCTATGAAATACTGCACACTCTAGGTTTGGTTGGGTACCAAAATGTACAATTTACTTTGTTAATATTTAATTAATAAAATTTCTGAGTTTATTTTTTGTATAATGATGTTATTGGATGTGCTATGAAAGTTTTAATAATGTGTCATTGAAGTGTCTACCCAATGCACAGGTAAACAGTCTACAACTTAAATCTAAATTGAAATTAAATTTAATACAACTTAAATCTAGATTGAAATCTAAAATCATAGAAGTTTAGAGCTTGGGGAGATAACTAAAGTTCATCTAATTCAACTCCCAGCCAATAGACTAGTTCCTTCTAGATCATCTTTGACAGGTGTCCAAATACCTGATTCCAATGATAGAGATCATTGTACTCCCAGGCCAACCTGTTTCTTTGTTTTATAGCTTTGGTTACTAGAAAGTTCTTAACAGTAAAACTACACCTGTAATTTTCACTCATTTTTGCAAGTTTTTCAGCCATAGACAAACAGAGGACCAAAAGTTTGAAGAAAATTTCCAAATGTGTCTTCATTGCTTTACTTCAGGTTAAATATCTAAGGTCTTTCAGCAATATATAATAAAGTATGCAATGGTAAAATTATTACCTACTTTGATTTAGACACCTTACTCCTGCAAATGGAGAACAGTAAGCATTGTTAGCTGTTTTAGCAGCTCAGTCACATCATTGTCTCGATTGAATTTTCATTTGATCTAAATAGTCTTAAGTCTTTTTTCCAGTCAACTGCCATTAAACCAGGGATGCTCTTTATGCCCCTATACATTCATATATAAAAATAATTGGCATGGATCTGTGCGAGTCCCATCTTCCATGACTGGGCCTAAAAGTAACAGAGAAAAATGAAGACGAGTGAAGAACAGAAAAATTGCCAATGAATTCACTCTTCATTTATTTGGTTCCTCCTGCTTCCCTACTTTCTTCTTCTGCGAGCAGACATATTTCATTCTCTGTTTTCTCAACACTTACAAAAGAACCTAGCACAGAGCAGGTACTCAAAACATTTTTTGTTGATGAACTTATCTGAATTCTCATTTCAGACGTAATTCAATAGTAGTAACATGTGATTTCAACAGACACTTATTTATGGAACATAAACAAGACCCAATATGTGCCTAGAAAAAAGGTGGAAATTGCTTCATCTTCTCATATTCTTCCCTGCTCTGTTCAGTAACACTTTTGCCAAGCACAGAACTCAGGTAATTCTCTAAGAGAGTTTAGCTACCTTACAGTTTTTGTTTCTTTTTTCATCTGTAGGCTATTTAGAGAACAAAACTATCCTTTTAAAATTATTTCCGAAATACAAATTAAAAAAAAAACCTGATGTGCACATGAATAGTTGGCAGTATATCTATTACTATAAGTCACTCCCCTAAAGGCTGATTAGCTCAGTTTGTGGCTTATTGATGCCTCTTGATTTTCATTGCTTTTGCTGATGACCTTCTGGATTTGGGCAACTTTTGAACAGAGAAAGGAAATTAAAATTCAAAATTAGTTAAATTTAGAAAATTGCTGCTAGTGGCAGGTGGTAAATATTTATGTTATATTCCCTATGAATCTGATTGACTTTTTGATATATCTCCAACCGTAAATATTCTTGACAGACTGTATTAGTCAGGGTTTTCCAGAGGAACAGAACTCATAGGAGAGGGAAAGATAGATAGATAGATAGATAGATAGATAGATAGATAGATAGATAGATAGATAGATAGATAGATAGATAGATGATAGATAGATAGAATTATTATAAGTAATTGGCTCACATGCTTATGGAGGCTGACAAGTCCTGAAATCCTCAGGGTGAATCAACAGGTTGGAAACCCAAAAGAGCCAATAGGTAGTTCCATTTCCAAGACAGGCAGGCTCAAGATCCGGAAGAGCCAGTGTTTCAGTTTGAGTCTGAAGACAGGAAAAAAAAAAAAAAAAAATGTTTCAGCTCAAAGTCAGGAGGAATGCCTTTTTTTCCAGAGAAGGTCAGTCTTTTTATTCTATTCAGGCTTTCCATCAATTGGATAAAGTCCACCTATATTAGGAAGGAAAATCTGCTTTACTCCGTCTATTGATTTAAATATTAAAATCATCCAAAAACACCCTCACTGAAATACTCAAAATAATGATTAAACCAAATATCTGCACATCACATGGTCCAATCAAGTTGACACATACAATTTGTCAGTATATAGATCAAAGCATTTGAACCAAAGGAGTGAAAATTAGCATAAGGAGAACTGAGGATCATTCATTCATTCATCTATTTAACAAATATTTAAATGTGTACTGTGTGTTTATAGGTAAATAAGACAATTATTTTTTTCATGTAACAGAGGATATAGAATCTACAACAAAAGTGTAAGTGATACAGAAAGATGTTGTTGGGGGAAATAATGGGGCAGCCACCTAAGCTGGAGAACATTGTAGGAAGGTTCTAGACGGAAGGTCCAACATGCTCGATGTCCTGGCAAGAGTAAGAATCAGAGCACTGAGAAACACGGAGGCCATTTTGCCTGGCTGAGGAGAGTGGTGGAGGCAGGAGTAAGACCTGAAGCCAGAGGGACAGACAAGAGACAGGCCTTAAAGCCTTGTGGCCATGGTAGAGTTTGGGAGACCATTTCCTGAGCGAGTTGACAAGTTACATAGGGGTTTCAAGAAGGCAAAGGACTGCATTTTAAAGACAACCGAGATCAGAGAGGACAAGATTAGAGGTAGAGAAAGACCAGTTATGAGACTGTTATACAAAAAGTGAAACATGATGGGGGCTCAATCAGGACTGTGACGATGGAGATGCACGAAAATGCATATGTAGATTTGAGAGATATTAATATTTTAAAGTCTAAATAGACTATGTGGTGATAGGACGGCTGTGTAGGTTGAGAGAGAGAAGCAGGCCGGAAGTGAATGAAGACTCTTAGCCGTGAGGACCTCTGAAAGTAAGTGAAAAGAGGAAGCTGCAAGAGACAGGGGAATAGTGGTCAGAGAGGCCGGAGATCCAGAGAATGTGGTATCCCTGGCAACAGAAGAGAAAGAGAGAAGGAGGGTGTATTCAGTATCATCAAATTCAGCTTAAAATTAAAGCAAATTAAGAACAGAATCAATGACCATTTAAAAATATTCAGGAAGAAGGAATGTAGACTTGAATGGGAGGATGCTAAATTAAAATAGGAGTGCCACCTGAGAAAAATGATGACAATGACATGAATGGCTTGTTTGTAATGTTTAGCTATATGGCGGATAAAGAAGACTGGCTTATAGCTAAGGAAGGGTAAAGATTCAAGGAAGATTTTTTTCTCCTAAAGTGGGAGATTTGTGGGTATATAAATGTTGGTGGGAACGAGCCAGGACAGAGGTTGAAAGTACAAAAGGGGAAGGGGATGTAAGATCTCAGGTTAAAGCGTGATTAGGAATAATTGATAACTACTGACTATAATGAGAGCCTGTTTGTTTTTAAGCATGACATGTATCTGTTTAATTCTCACAGCGACCCGATGAGGTAGGCTCTATTATTATCTCTGTCTTTACAGATGCTATTACTGGTACACAGGAGAGTTCACCATCTTGCCAGGATTTAGACTCAGGCAATCTGTATCCCAAGCTGCATCCTCTAAACACCTACCCAGGCAAGTGGGAAAAGGAAAGGATAGAAAGGGGGGGGGGGGGGGTCCCACCAGGGATTGGCATTGCACTGCATTTGCATGCTCCCCGGCATATGCAATCCAATAAAGCACATGGAGAAAGCTTCTGAAGTCACTTCTACTCCAAGAGAATTAAAATCCATATGCAGTGACTAACTTTTGTATTTTTGACTTAATAATTCATTCATTCAATAAAGATTTACTGAGCACCTGCTATATAACCAGCAATGAGAGTGCTCTGGGTTGAAAAAAACGAGCAAGTCTGAAATGGACCCTAGCCTTGATACTCTATTGTATTAGTCAGCTCCAGCTGCTGTAACAAAATACCGGAGACTGGCTGACTTAAGCAACAGAAATTTATTTTCTCAGTTTTGGAAGCTTGAAGTCCAAGATCAAGGTTATCAAGCTCAATTTCTGGTGAGAGCTTTCTTCCTGGCTTGCAGATGGCTGCTTTCTTGCTGTCGTCCTCCCATGCCAGAAAGAACACAAGCTCTCTGGTGTCCCTCCTTTTGAGGATCGCCATCAGATCAGGACCCTATCTTCATGACCTCATTTACCCTTCATTACCTCCCTAACGGCCCTGTCTCCAAATATAAGTACAGTCACCTGTGAATTTTGGAAGGACACAGTTCAGTCCATAGCACTTACACTCTTAATTCCCACAATGTCCCTGTATGCTTATTGTTGTTATTATTATTATCATTACTATTATTATTATTACTATGCTACAGCTCATAGATGAAGTCAATGAAACATATCTGCCACACAGCTAGTAAATGACAGGAAACAGACTCCATTTCAGCCTTCTTTTTAGGCAATATACTTTGTTTCTCAGAAAGGTCAAGGTTGTATCCTTAGGGGAGAAAAATATCCAAAAACAGAAGGAAGGAGCATCCTCTTAGTTTTATCTTTCTAATGTTACATAATCCAATTGTCATTGGTTTCTGTTCTCTCTAGGGATGAGTTTTATTTTGTCCATGCCTAATTTTAACTTTTCTTAGTACCGCTACACCGATTTTTGAGGAGAGCCACTCCCCATTTTGTTTTGTTTTTTCAAATTCTGTCTACTTGTTACTCAGAAAATTAGCTCTCTGGAAACATCTGACTGCAGACACTGTGTCTCCAGGACTTTCTGAGAGCTGACACAGAGACTTTAGAGGACAATTATGCTCAGAGCCAATTCAACATGGAATATATTTTTAAATTAATGTTTAAAATATTTGACTGTGGTACTCAAGACTACAAAATCAATTTTCAATGTATTATAACTATTATTGGGTAACCACATTTCCATTAAGTTTATAGAGTGTTTATTTCCATTTCAAAAACATGAATTCCTAATATGATTTCTAGGTGATCTCTAAATAACTCCAGATATGCTTATCAATGTGATGTTTTATTTTGGGGACATAAAATAGAAAACAGGGCATTTTGTTTTCTTAGCCAAATTAAAGAATTTTTTTTTTTTAATCCAGAAAAGTCTATATTACTTTGGACGCTGCATGTGTTCCTCACTTCACCCCCAGTGTTAGAAATCATCAGACTTCCAAAAACACTAAAAATAGTCTGAGTGGAAATTTGTTGTTGAAGCAGATTGGTGGATCTTTGGAGGGTAAATAAACGGCAGATTTTAGATTTTTACCACACACATTATATCTTTGGGATAATATGATTATCTTAATGGTAAAGAATTCTGTTAAGTTTCAACTTGTTGCCCCCAAGTAGTCAAAGGAAGTTGATAAAAATTTCTCAAAATGGAAAAGTTCAGTGATTGAAGTTAACTATTCAAAATGGCCATTCTACAAACCCACTTTCTTTCCCAATACCAAACTTTCTTGAATGGGCCCATTCACTAAACCAGTTAACTGTTGATAAATAATTTGATAATCAACTTTACTCTCTCCCATTGCTGTCTAATAGAATATTCTGCAATGAGAAACGTTCCATCTCTGCACTGCCAAATATGACAGTCACTAACCACGTATAACTATTGAACAACTTGAATATATGTGGCTAATGTACCCGAAGACCTAAATTTTGAATTATATTCTATTTTAATTAATGTAAGTTAAATAGGCACATGTGGCTAGTGGCTGCCATTTTGAATAGCTCAGCTCTATTCCATATGTATTCATGTTCTAGAGCTAGCTTTAAAAAGTACCACAAACTGGATGTCTTGAAACAACAGAAATTTATTGTCTCACAGTTCTGGAGTATAGATGTCTGAAATCAAGGTGCTAACAGGGCTGTGCTCCCTTTGAAATGTGTAGGGAAGAATTCTTTCTTGCCTCTTCTCATTTCTAGGGTTTGCCAGCAATCTCTGGCATTTCTTGGCTTGTAAAGTCGCCTCTCCAATCTCTGCCTCCATCATCACATGCCATCTTCTCTCTGTGTGTCTCTGTGTCCAAAATTCCCTTTTTTCGTAAGCACACTGATTATACTAGATTAGAGCCCACCTTACTCTTCTATGACTTCATCTTAACTGTTTATATCTGTAACAACCTCAGCACCAAGGTCACAATCTGATGTACTTGGGGTTAAATTTTCAACATATTTTGTGGGGGGCATAATTCAACCCATAAAACCATACTTTTTTTTTTTTTTTGAAAATTCAAGAAATATTTTCTTAAGCTATTTAATATTATTAAAGTTACTGAAGGGCTCCCCTCTTAATTAATTCTATGATCTTGTTTGCTTTACTTTAATTTATATTCAAAATATATCAGTTGAAAAAGAACAAAAAAAGAAGAGGAAAATATTTCAGTTGAGTTTGGTTGAAACAAAATTAAAATTTAACTCAAGAAAGAAATTCCAGAACAAATGTTGTTTTAAATATCTTAGAATAGCTCAGATTATTGGATAAAGTGTTCTGATATCTAAGGACTAAGTAAGACAAGAAAGTATATAGGATTATTTTGAATGTTCAGCACTTTTAAGTTGAGAATTAATTTATTTAATTCCTCTTCTCTTGAGTTCCCTGGAGCATCCTGAACTTGTTGCTCTTTTCCGCTAAATTAGCATTTGAGAATAAAAATCTTCACATTCAAATAATTTTGAGAAACTCTGATTTTAAAAAAATCAAGATGCTTCTTTACTGTAGAACTTGTCAAATATTCTATTAACTAATACTCATTGTGAGCTTCCAAGAACTTGATAATAATATGCAGTGTTTCCCCAATTTTTTGAGTACAGAAGAGATTGATTTTTTAACTTGTGTTTGTTTTGCTTTGTGTTTTGGCCAACTGCAGATTACAAAATACACTTGGGAAAACATTGCCCTAAATGTATTCACTAACATTTAGCCTATCCCTTGATTCAATCTAATCTTCTTACTGTTGGTAAGTCTACAACAAAAGTACTCCTTTTACTCAGGATTTAAATTTATTCAAAAAAAAAAAAAAAAAAAAACCACCAAGATTTAAGAGTAATTTAAATTCTTTCTTCTTGTGTACCTAATATGCAGTCAATAATCAAGTTATTTGAACAACTGTGGCATATACCTGAAACTGATATAACATATACCTGATATAATGTTGTATGTTAGCTATATTTTTAATAAAAATCTTAAAAAAAATAAAGTCTTATCACATCTCCTTTGAAATTATAGGTTATATTCATCTCTTTTGATCCCCTCAGCTTCCACAGGAAGTAGAACTCTCATGTAAGTCTTACACTTCACCTCCCTAACCCCAATTTCTATACAATTCAATCTGTCTAAACTAATCTTTCTTAAATGCCAATGTCATCACATTGAAGGAGAAATTAAAGCATCTCTTCATTAAACTTCATGGAAAAATAATTAGTTAGCTACTATTAACTAAGTGTTCATTGAATGCCTACAATTGTCATTCATGGCTTTATCAACCCTTGGTTTATCCCGGAGCTAGAGTAGAACAAAGACAGCGCCAAAACCAGTTTTCTGTTCTCAAGTGCAGTAATAATTGAGTTAGATAACCAACTGAAGTAGATTTAACTAACACTGAATGCTAAATTTATCTTCAAGGTAAGGAAAGAATGTCTTTATGAACTTATGTAGTACCATCTCGTTAAAATTGCCTTCTGTGATTACTCATGGATTTGGCTATCCTGAGATAACAACAAAAATAAAAGATTCTCAAAGGCATTATACTAGTGAATTATGGAAATACAGTATTTATGTAAACAGGTGGCTAGAAACATCAAAAAGAGGACAATATCAGGAGCTACACCTTTCTATTCTAGACCTAATACCTACAACTGACTTTCAGTAAAGCAGCATCATCTGTCATATTAAATTAACAGTTTATTTTTAATGTTGTTGCTTTATGGTTTGCTTTATATTAATGGATAGATTTGTTTCAGTTTATAGCTGCGTAAGAGCTCTAAAGGTAAGGTTTTATTGCTGGTTTTGTTTGTGCATTATTTAAGCAACTTTATAAAAATTATATCCATGATCATTTTTTCTCTTTAATGGGAGTATGTAATACATGTTTCAGAAACACAGTTTTGCAACCTTCAGTTTTGAAATAACCTGTTTTGTAGAAGAGCTTGGTACTTCAAGCTGTGGCTTTATCTAAACAAACCATGAAAATGGTGTCAGATGAAGATACATTTGCATGTCTGGCCTTCCATTAACACTATGGAATGGTCTTCTTTTTTTTCTTTTTTTAAGATTTTTTTATTGGGGAAGGGAACAGGACTTTATTGGGGAACAATGTGTTCTTCCCAGAACCCATCAGCTCCAAATCAAGTTGTTGTCCTTTCAATCTTAGTTGTGGAGGGTACAACTCAGCTCCAAGTAGAGTCGCCATTTTCAATCTTAATTGGAGGGGGCACAGTCCACCACCCCTTGCAGGAGTCGAACCTGGCAATCTTGTGGTTGAGAGGACGCGCTCCAACCAACTGAGCCATCCGGCTGCCTGGGAGCTCAATGGCAGCTCGTTGTCCTCATTCTAGTTGCAGAGGGTGCAACTCGCTGGCCCATATGGGAATCGAACTGGCAGCCCTGTTGCCCAGAGCTCACGCTCTAACCAACTGAGCCACCTGTCCACCCCCAAGAATGCTCTTCTCAACACCACTGCATTTCTTACTCTCCTTATGAAACTGGAAAGAAATTGGAAAAAATGGAGAATAAAAGAATAAAAAGTATAAACTGTAAGTTTAAAATTAAAGCAGAGTCCTCTGTATCCACTTATAGTAAAGATCTTAGGAGACCAAAACTTTGAAATTCAAATATAAGTTTCTGTGTATTTGAAGGAAATGATGTAAGTGCAAGTTTTGCATATCAACTGGTGTGGCTGGATAGGAGTGAAAGGTACAGTGTAAAGAAACAGTAGAATGTGCTTTCCCTAAATCTGATGGTGCTATGAAGAATCTCATCATCTTTCATCTCTGACTTTTTAAGGCCTTTCCTCTGCTGTTGGTCTTCTACTCTCCCTATCCAGCCCCCTGTCCCCTTGGTTCTCTCTGTAGAACTCACTCACCTAGATATGGCACCAAACACTTGGGCCTCCACCATGATCAGTTACTGTCTGATTAATGAATGACCCTCTCTTGTGGAATCAGTCCCTGTTGGCATCTAGATAAATTCAGATTTAAATTAATCTTACCTTTTTTGTGTGAGCTCTTTGAATTCTTCCCTTATTGACCAAATAAATGGTGATATAAAGTTTTCACGCAGAGATTGAGTAGGTAAATTTAAAATTGAGCCTCTAAAGGTGTAACTGACTCTACAGTTCACTTCCAATTAAAAATTGGCTTCAAATAAGAGAGGAAGACTTAGCTATGATTTATCAGGAATGAAAAATTATTCCATAAACCGCACTAACCAATGGCTTTACCCTTTGACATGTGTTTTGTCTGTTGTGTGTGAGATTGCAATTTTCTCCTTCCTCTCCATGCCCCACTCCACCCAATGGGCCAGATCTAACTTAATTTAAATACAAGGAGGCACTTCTATTAAGAAACTTTTAAGCACATTTTTATCTACTGGGGTTAGGTTTAAAAAAATAAAAACAGCAAAAATAATACACTTATTTATCTCAAAATTCTACACTCATAAAAATTATTTTAAGGTCTGATTTGAATTATGCCATGCTTCCAAGTTAATTGATGAGAGTAGATATTAAGTACCCTTATTTTCTGTAACCACAGGGGAATAGGTAACTCCATCCTTCACAAGCCAATTCTTTACTTACTCAAGTGTATGGATAAACACTTAACTGGGACAGGGATGGAGGGCAGAGAGGAATTCCAGACAGAGGCATGGAGGTAGGAAAACCAAGTAGGAGTAGCTGCAAAATGAGACTGGAACAGGGGTCAGTCTATGAAGACATGTGTATTCTATGTCAACATCTGTTATTGAGTATTAATTGAAATAGGAGGGTGAGCCACCTGTAAGTAGATATGGATTTTAGAAAGATCACTCTGATTAGCAGGGAGAGAAGAGTAAATGACTGAGAAATTGGGAGGTTGGCGGGATAATAATCCAAGTAAGAAATGCTGAGAGTATGAGTAAGACTGTGGCAGAGTGGACAGGAGAGAGTTGTTTGGAAAGTAGGTGCTGGTGACTTACTGGAGATGGCAAAACAGGGATGGGAAGGCTCTGACTCCAAGATTTGTTGTCTTAAGTACATGACAGATGAAATACTGCATCATCCTAATCCTTTTACATTTTTTTTCTTTCTCTATCTTTTTTTTTCCTTTATACTTTTGTCTTAAAACATAGGAGTGTCAAGACAGACAGCATTGCCACATGTAAAAACTTCTCATGACTTTATTGTATTCTATATAAATTAGGTAGCTTGCATAATTTATTTTAATAAACATTCACTTTGCTAGATACTGCCTTGCTTCCTCTTTTAAAGGGCTTTGTATATAATATTGTGTGGTATTTAAAGACCAAATATCCCTAATGTAGGGGAAGAAAAATAATTTTCCCTCTACCCTTACAGGTTCTTGGCTGAGAGACTGCCTGTAGTAAAAAGACAGATTAATAGGAGAAAAACAGAAATAAATAACATGTATACTTTCTGTTTAAATGGGAGAGACTGAGGGAGAGCAGAGTTTGCCACCCCAAAATATGCCTTTTGGGATATTGACTATTTTAAGTTGGTTATTTTTAAGCAATGAAAGACTCAGGAAAGACCTTTGACCTCTAACTGCATACAAGGAATTTAGATAGAAGACCTGCTCCAGGAAGGGAGATATCATAGATAACTATAGTCTAATATGAACTAAGTGTGATAGACAGGGAGGAACATAGCGAAAGGCATTTGTTCGAAGTCTTCTCTGTGTCTCATTGTTAAAAATGGCCCAACAAACACTTATTTATCACACATTTGCTTTTTCCATCTCTAGGTGAATTGCATTCCTGCCCTTTTGAGTCCCAAACGACACCCTACAACTACCCTCCTTAGCTCCAGGATGGCATGTAATCCTCAACTGCCCAAATGTGTCCTTGGGTCTCATATTCTTATGGACATCCATAATAACTTTTGTTATTTTTTTGCGTTAATTTGATTATTTGCCCAGACAGAAGAATGTAGAAGGTTAGGAAGAAAAATTAATTTTTACATCTCCACAATACCAAGGAAAACTAAGTAACTCCCTGAATTGGCCCAAGCCACTATTTTAAATACCATCTCCAGCTGAAGACAAAAAGTGTTATGGGTGAGGAGAGGAGGCCAGTTCTGGGAGGTTACCAGAAACAACACCATAAACGGTGGTAAGTTTGTGCAGATTTAAGTCCTTGTCTTCTCCAATGATAATAGTTTCTAGAGATTTAGAGTCATCCTCCTCTTCCTGGTATGCTCCTTACAAATGGAGATTTCCTTTATAAATGTAACTTCTCAGTTTTCAGAGCTTCTGTTGTGTCTGCTCTTTCTTAAAAATAAATGGCTCAAAATGATCATTATACCAAAGAGGCATATTTTGGGGTGGTATATTCCGCTTCCTTTTACTAATAACTTTGTAAGGTCATGGTTCAGGGTGAAGAGGGGATAGAGAAGCCCCCAACATGTCTGTGAAAGGAAACTGACTAACGTTGGGCCACCTGAGGTCGAAAACCTGCTCCCTGGAGGGGCTCAGGAGCTTCCCGCTGCCTGTCCTTGGCCCATGCCTCAGAAAACACAGGTGTCAGAGAATATTTTAATTAGCATAACAATCCTAATATTTTCACACCAATTGAGAGGTGCAAAGCAACTCTTGGTAATGACAAATTATGTGGCTTCAGAAGTAATCTAAACACAGGCATGTCTGGACAATTTCAGTCTGTCCCCAGGAGGAAATGAGAAAATTGGAAGATTGGTGCTGGTAAATTCCAGGACCTGGGTCAGCAAAGAAGCACCGGCAGCGCTTTGGGGGAAGGCCCCCAGTCTGTTCCCCACTCTCTGTTCTCCTCCCTCAGGCTACTGCAGGCTAGGTTTCTGAATGTATTTTTAGCAGCAGAGGTAAGACACCCCCACTAATTGCAGCTTGCAGGACAGCACTATAATCAGAATCCTGTTAAGGACAGTTTTCCAGGAGAGCACAGACTGCTGGGTGAAGCCCCAAGTTTAATGGCTGAAAATCCTTCAGTGGATTCCTGTTTTTCCACCCTGGAGACGATGTATATGATCTGAGCCTATAAGGCTGTTACAGACCGGCCTGTGCTACCATTTACCGACCTCCATGGGAGTTCTAACAAGGGAGAGTCTGGTACTCGACCTATTTCCACGTTGTCCAAACAAAACGTGAAAAATCCATTTAGCAATAGACTATAGAAGTGCAAATAAGAAAGACTGAAGGATTTTCTAGTAGAATATCTATGGCTGGATTTACAGTTGCATATAAACACTTTTTTTTCCTACTTCTTTTTCCTATCTGTTATTGCAGTTAAAAGACATCCATATTAAAACAAAAGCACCAACACAGAAAAATAACAGTCTATGATGACATTACCTAATAAATGATCATTATTCTAGGGGGGGGGGTTCTTTTGATTACTTTGCTTAGTATATTAGGTGATTTTTATAGTTGATCTCCTATACATTTTATAACAGACAAGCATATCTTAAAGTAATTTGCTTAAAATTTTCAAACAGAAATTTGCAAGTCTTTTATCTTTTAAAATGTCTTTGCTTTCTTCTGGAATGTGTTTATTAGTCTGTGGCCCCTAAGGAATGGTTACGTTAGCATGTTATAGTAGCATATTTTAAAAATATGCCAATATAAATTTGAAAAGTACAGATATGGTTTAACTTTAGTAATATTAATTAGGAATAAAACTGACTTCTCTATTTTTATCATTCAAATATCAATGTAGTCTAAGAGCCAGATGCTTTAATGCTCTGCTTGAAGGTTCAAATAAGTTTAATTTTACTTTTTATAACATTTCATTTTTCAAATGGGTATGCCGATTTATATGGCATAAAATTCAAAAGCTATAAAAGAGAATAAGAAAAAAGCAAAAAAAGAAAAACACCTAAACCAAATAAATGTATTTTGATATATTCCATACTATATTGAAATAGGATTTTAATGCTTACATATATTCTATAAGAATTTATGGTTAGAACTAAGGGAACTTCTTGTGCTTTAGTGAAAAGCAATAAATTAAGATGTCTCAAGGTTAGTTGATTTATATATGTTAAACATTAAATATTCTGATGGAGTTGCCTGTCATTCATATATCTTACTAGTCAATCAATGTGGTAGATTCAGTTAATAGTAATAAATATTCACTCCCTCTTCCAATCCCCCCACACACATGGGTGGACTGAACTTTCTTGCCCCTTGACTTTGGGCTGGGCCATGTGACTTGTTTTAATCAGTGGGACTTTAGGAGGCCGTGATGATCAAAGACTGAAAAGCACTTGCACAACTGAGTTTTGTTTAAAAGAAAACCATAGACCCAAAATGGCATCATTCATGCCAAAAGCCCATAGTATGCAACCTAGATTTAATACCTGATCTAATTGGAGTTTCAACCTCTCCCAGAAATATAATCTTCACCAACCAGTCTGGAATTTCCTGGTCAAGCACCAGTGAAGTAATCTGTCACAAGGGGCTGCACCTCCCCCCACCCCACACACACACACACACCACCACCACCACCACTACCACCATAGGAAGAAGAGGCAATCTGCATGACAAAACCCTTGAAGTTCCCTTCTCCCCAAAAGAAGATGTCCTGATCTAAAAATAATTCTGTCTTTCCTTTTGCTAACAACTCCCCTGCCACACCCTTCTTCCCATAAAAACCTTCCATTTTGTACAACCCTTTGGAGCATGCTTCTACTTGCTAGAAAGGGTGCTGCCCAAATCATGAATCCCTTAATACAGCCAATTATATCTTCAGATTTACTCAGTTGAATTTTGTTACCAATTTGGTTTTTTGCACTTTTGCTGTCCCCATGAGAACATACCTAGGCTAGTCTGTAGGTGAATGGAGCCAATCTGCCTCTGATGACTGTGGGAGCCAAGCCCAGCTGACTCCAGATGCATGAGAAATAATACATGATTGTTTCTTGAAGCACTGAGATTTGGAGTGGCTTGTTACACAGCACTATTTTGGCAACAGATGAGCAACATAGCCACCAATAAGAAATGCAAGGGCCAAACTGCTCTGCTTCGGTTTGAGTTTCAGCGCTGTTCTACACTATCTGTGTAAAATTTGCACATCTGACCTCTCTGAGCCTGTTTTACAGCCTGCATTGACAAATCCATTTATTTTGGCTTTTCTCCTATTGTAGAGTAAACATTTGTGTTCTAGTATAAAGCCAACTCCTCCACTTGTGCACTGCATCTAATCATTTCTCACATACTCAAGGAGTTGGCTCTTACAGTAATCCTATTGCCCGTATCATCAAATGTTCTCTCTCCATTAGATCATTTCATCAGCTGACAAACACGCTTTCCTAAACAAAAATATTAAAAAACCACACCAAAACCTCCCTGATTTCACAACTCTCTCTACCTACTACCTATTTTCCTGCTCTCCCTCACAGCAAAAATCCATGAAAAAGATTTCCACACTTGCAGTCTCTGCTTTCTCACTGCTCATTCTCTCTTGAAGATACTCTACCTAGGTTTCGTCTCCACCATTCATGGAAATTGCTCTTGCTAAGGGCACCCACGACCTCCAAGTTGCCAAATTGGTGGCCAACCAGTCTTGTTTTCCCTGACCTCCCACTGTGCTACCCCTGTTGTCCTCTGTGCATGTTTGCAACAGCGTGTGCTAGACGCTACCAGAGTCTCCCTTACATCTCCCTGACCAATAGGTCCTCAACAAAGTTCCAGAGGGGTATCTTTTTAAAGAAAAGATATGCCCACTCATACATGACTGCATCACCCCCATGCACACACATTTTGTTTATTTTGCTGTTATGAAGTTTATCACATTTTATATTATATATATATATATATATATATATATATATATATACACACACACGTATATATGGCGTGTCTATATTATATGTAATATATATTTTTGTATTTATATATGTATATATATTTCTTTCTCTGGCAGATTGAAAACATTCCCCCCAAATGGGAACCATATCATCACTTTTGTATCTTAGAGCTTTGCACAATTTCAAAGGGATTCCCTAACACACTAAAATACAGACCATCCAATGCTAGAGGTTGAGGAGGGTTCTTCACTGAAGAACTTTCTGATGTGTAACTTGAACTTGCCTCCGGAAAGTGACACATAGGATTCTCTACTTGTTATTGTCCTGTTATCCTCAGAGTCAGGGCACATCATTCTGTCTGGTTAAATATAGACCATGGTCTGTTCCCTTAACACAAGTGAGGTGAGGCCAGGATATTTCAACAAGACTTTGTAAGAGATTAATAAAAGGAAACTAAGTCCACAAAGTAACTTGAAACCCTATATTTGGTATTCAAGGCATGGCTTGCTCTCTGTTTCCACAAGGCCTTGTTTCCACATGGAGAGACAGATCGTAGCAGCCCTCAATGCAAGAGCTGATGTCTAGACCTCTGCCTTTCTAAAAGTCTAGTCTGAAGAAAAAAAACCCAAGTGCGGGGACAGGAATTCTTCCTCCAACCTGTCCAAAACCAGTCTTCTTTGTCCCAGCTTCCTGCCTAAACCCTTGTCCCTTCTTCAGGGATTGACACTAAGAACATTCACCCACTTAATGGGAGACTCTGCCCCCAGAGCACAGGTGAGTGGCTCTAAGCACACTGTGACTTCAGCAGGGTGTACAAGTGATTAAAATACATGCTCTGGAGTCAAATCTTGGGTTCAGATCTGCACTCTGCCAAGCACCAGCTGTGTGGTTTTGGACAGGTTATTAAATCTCTCTGCACCTCCATGCCCTCCTTTGTGTATAGGGATAACAATAGGACTTACCTCTTGAGATCAGTGTAAGGATGACGTGAGATACCAGATGGCCAACACTGGAAACAGTATGTGGAACGTAGCAAAGGCTCATAATGTTAACTAACAGTAATGCAGAGACAGGCCTACCACCCATTCAGAGGACACACACAGGTAACCAGGAGCAGTGGTCTCCTGCAAACATACTGACTGACAGATTTAGTCAGAATACATTCATTAAGCTGAAAAGGAAAAGGAAACCAGAGCAGGGCGGGACCTTGACCACCAGATGAAGCAGTCCCCACACTGCCCTGCAAAAGGCTCCTTTCGGAATGATGGTTTCCAGTTGCCTTCTCCCCAGTGCCCTTGCCTCGTCCCATTAAGAATTCAAAGCTATCGACCTTCCTTCTTTTTACCAGGCTCCTTTGAAGTGTAAGTGTTACTCTAATCTTTAGTAGAGCTTCAGGGCCTCAGGAATTCATCTGCTCCTGTATTAGGCACAGTGTTTCTGATCAAACAGAATGTGAGGAGAAGACAGAATCCATCCTGTCCAACGGTAAACAAAGAACCTTTCACAACAGCCCAGTGTTCCCACATGGCCTTGAGGCTTAGGTGTCCTGGAATGCTCCTGGTCTGTAGAAAGACACTCAACTGCCTTGAATATAGAAAAGGGACAATACAGTGGAAGGACAACACAGTGGCTCTTAAATGTATCTGTGCCTTTCAAAGTCACGAATATCTGATTGTTCAGTTTTTGAAAATGCTTTACTAGTATAGCCTGGTAAAGGGGTCAGCACATTCTTTTTATCAAAGGCTAAATAATAAATATTTTAAGCTTTTGGGTCTATAACGTCTCTGTCTCAACTACTCACCCCTCCCAGTGTAGGAAAAGCAGCCATAGGCAGAGTGAAGGAATGAGTGTGACCATGTTCCAATAATATGCAATTTCTAAGAGCAGGTGGGGAGGGCCATAATTTGCCAAATACGGATCTAATATAATATTTTTCAAACTTGAGTCATATTCATACCACCGTCATAATTTTTTCTAATTCCATGCACAGCCATAACCATGTTGATTACAAAATTATTAAAGTTCACTCTATTTTTAAATCAACTGATTGTAAAATAAAAATAATATTACTACTGTAAAAGGAAAGCTAGTATTGCTTGTACTAAAAAGGTAACCTCAAAAAATAAATACAATTAAGACATTGCAATTAAAATGCTCATTGAAATTTGAAAAAGAAATAAGATTTTCATCTAAAGGCAAAGCTCCTGAACCAAACTAGTTGTGTACTACGTCTTGTTGGCTCCCGTGCTCTCTCTCCACCTTAGCTATGGCGGCCTTCTTTACATCCCTCCTCCTTGTGTTATCCCTGGCCCCATAGTGCACGTGCACATACTATTCTGCCTTGCTGGAATGCTTGTCCCTGCCTCTTTACCTGATTAACGCCAACCCAGCAGGGAAGCCTGATGAGCCAAACTGAATGAGTCAAACCACCTCTTTTGTTATAGCTGTTCAGAAACCAGCAGACCATTCCTTGAAAGTATATGTCACCAGCGCTGTTTTATATTGGCTGGGAAAGGAGTGGATTATTTTCTGACACCCCCGCTCTACCATCTTCTTGAAGTCAAGGGCTCAGGATCTAACATGGTACCTCCCCATGGTAGCTTCTGATAAATAATTATTGCACTGAATGAGTAAATGATTGAAATTTTTAAAAATATAAATTAGTCAATTCCGGTTGTAACTTTTTTTTCATAATCTAAATCTTCATTTTATCCTTGAGACCCTGTAAATCAGGGTCTAATTCCAGTTCCCATCATGATTTGCATGTGTGGATGACAGACTGTCCCATGGTGTGATGCTATCTGTCCCGCATGATGTTTCCAGGGCCAGAATGGAGGTTGTTTTCCAAAATCCTCCTTGGAGAATGTCTGATCACAAGTGATGTGCATTCTGACGTAAATCAGCTCCCTGCTCTTGCCTCCCACTATATGCTGGTTCCTGGAACAGGCCATGTCCTTACCTGGTCAACATGAGGCAGGACAGGCAAAATAGGAAATTCACCTGGTACAATGTGAGGTGTGTCACTGGTTACACAAGTAACAAGTGACTATCCAGCACCTGCAGCTGGAGAAAAACAAGAACCAGTTTCATCCAGCAAAGCTAATCCCTATGACCGGTGACCTGACCTTTAGCTAATTTTAATGTCATTATAATGTCATTTACACTGCAGTTACTATGTTTCCCATTATACGTCCAACGCCATGACAGTTGCAGAGGAATCAAAGAAGGAAAAAGAAAAGCAGGAAACTAGGCCCTCGCCCAAGGGGAAGAGATAAATGAATCATGTCAATGGGATGTCACCAATTTCATAGTCACAAACTTATCTTTAACCTTTAAGCTCTTGGCAAATAAGTACATGTGTTTGGTCACAAGGTGGAATTAGCTGAGAACATGAAAGAGGAACTACACATTTGCTTAGGATAGTTGGAAAAATCAATACTTTTGTATTGCAAGAAAAGCCAATAATGTCTACGACTTTTGGTAACAAAAATTAAGAGAAATAAGAGGGATCCATCTGTCAGGAATTATAGACTAGTCTAAGTTCTCTGCTTAATGTGGTAACAAGCAAGTTTTAGTAATAATTATTTGAAATTACAGAGGATGGAAGTTGACTGCTTTGCAATTAAAAGCCCTTTATCTTCTTGCCTTCCGGAAAGCTTCCTGAATAGGATGTAAAGCTGAAAATGAAACTAATAAGCAGGGGTCAGACTGTGGCCCAGGCAGGCACACAGGAGTAGGTTGGACAATGAAATAAATGTGACACAGTTACACCAGGACAAAAAAATGGAATACTGATCTGGCCTACTTAATAGTATGAAAGAAGAAAATGAAGAAGAATTGAAAAAACATCTAGTGGCAGAGCAGTAATTGGAACTCAGAAGCATGGCTCCAAATCCGACGCTCTTTCAGCCCTCACTATTATCACACTACCTCTCTGAACACCTAAGCGAAATGTGTGGTTCTTCTTGACTCTTGGAAGCCAAGACTTTAAAAAAAACAAAAAAACTGTTTTACAATATTTCAATAATCTAAGAAACTTAAGTATCTTCCAGTTACAAGATGCTAACTACATTTCAATAAGTCTGCTCTTTTTCCATTTTATAGAAGCACAAATTTTTTTCAGCAAAAATATATTTTATCTTGGGAAGGAAGTTTAACCTCAAGCATTATCCATTTTATTTGTTGACAATTATTTTAAAAACCAATTTAAGTTGCTTTCTTAAAACCATGGTAAAAATCCAAGACCTCGGTCAAACATTGTGGTGGTCTTAGTTTAAGGATTGTTAAAATGTATCTAAAAAAAAACCCCATGTCTGCTTTAGCAAAACAGAATTGTACAGAAATCCTTTAACACAGATTCCAGATACTCATAGTATAGTTGTATAGGTGATGGAAAAGAGCATTTTTCTCAGGTTTTATTTTATTTGGTTAGTGTTATTTACAACCAGTAGGCTAAGGTGACACTGAATAACAATGGTCTTGTCACTAACAAATGCTGGTTAAACTGGATAGCCATATGGGGTGGGGCAAAAAAATGAATCTGGACCCTACCTTGTATCACTAAAAAAAGTTTAGGTGCATTGCAGTTCTAAATATGGGAGGTGAAACAATTAAGCTTCTAGAAGATACCATAAATTTTATTAATGGCCTTGGTCTAGGCAAAGATTTCTTAAGCAGGACACAAAAAGCACTACCCTTAGAGAAAAAGATTGATAAATTGGGCTACATTAAAATAAGGAATTCTGTTCTTCAGAAGAGATCGTTAAGACAGAACAAGGGCAAAACACCCGACTGGAAGAACATATGCTGATGGAAGTTTAGGCTGGACTAGCACTGCTATCCGCCTTCTAGAATCTGTCCTTTGGTGTACATTCTCCATGTTTCTCCTGAATATAACTTACAAGTGGTTTGTTACATAAATTATGTACTATATATTCATACCATAGACTATTACATAGTAATGAAAATGAATAAACTACCACTGCAATATGAATGAATCTCACACAAATAATGTTCGGGTGGGGAGAGAGAAAGACAAGCACGAAAGAGTACGTACTGTCTGATTTTATTTATATAAAGTTAAAAATCAGAAAAACAAGTCTATGATGATAAAGCCAGACAGGTATTACCTTTGATGGAGAGAACGGCGACTGGGAGAAAACACAAAGGCATTTCAGTGTGAAAATGCTTTGAACTGCAAATGTATGATCTGTACACTTTTTTTCTTTTATTCAAGTATGCGTGCTATACTTGAATAAAATAATTACAAAGAGGAAAAGAAGAAAAACCATTATAGTAATAATCATCTGTTGTGGCATTATGAACTAAGAGAGTTGCAAACTGGAGGTGATCCAAAAAAATCATTGAATTTCAGCTAAAACAATTACCTAACATGACTATACAGTTCTGACTAAGGAGGACATTTATTAGTATACCAATCTTATTCTATATAACATTTATTTTATTTTTGAAGTAATTAATAATTTTACCAACTGGGTTTTCTAATTTTAAAAAATGATCGGCCTCATTTTTTTTAACTTACCTTGCTTTTACAACATAAACTAAACATGTAGAATTTGATGAATTTCAAATCTTCTTCAGAGTTGGTTATTCCTGCTTAATTTTCTAATATTAAAGCTTTAAGTAGGAATTATGTTCTGTGATCTGCTCTGACCATAAAATGAAAAGTGCAGTAGTTCAGATGTTGAACAAACTATAGAACGTTTTTTAAAATCTCAGCTCTCTAGGGAATATGCATTACTACATCCTTAATTGTGTTTTATTGAAAAACGAAAGAGGAAATAAATGGCTTCGGAAGAGAAGGACACTGGCCAACAAAAACGGCAGGCCTAGGCCAAACGTTACTCTTTGGAGGCTTCTCTGATACGAAAATGGACCGTGGGACACCTACAAGGAACCTACTTTGTGGAATGTCTTACTGCGTTCAGGCCGCTAGAGGGACCACTAATAAAATACCAAGTGAGAAATGATCTCTGAAAAAGAAACAATCTGCTACTGAGAATGGACTTCCAGTGGCGCAATTTCCTCAGAGACTGGAATGCAGTCGGGGGGATTTCGAATGTGGATGACAACCCATCAATGTTTAGAGGATGGGTGGAGCTGAGGTCTAGAGACGATGAGTAATCTTGCCCTTATCACGGTCAGTAGCAACTACCAGGTCTCCTAGATCCTAACGTATACATGTTTGTACTCCCAAAGTACTCAATGTTTATCACATCAGATTAACAAGCTATACCCAGGAAATAGGATTTAAGGACGTTATTAGTGATGATAAAGCAGAAGTTACACAAAAATTGAGGAATAACCCCAGTAATCATGTTATTATTATTAATGATTATCACTATTATTTATTATTATTATTATCATCATGAAGCACTTCTGTGCCAGGCACTACACTAAGTTCTTTCATGCATTTCCTCATGTAATCCTCATCACAATTTTTTTTTTCCTGGTGAAGGAAGCTTAGAAGTGAGGTAACACTTATCCAGGGCCTACAGCTCAGAAGTGTGCATCCAGGCTCTAAACCCACATTTGCCTGATTCCTCAATCCAGACTAGCTACTTGTGCAGCAACGGTAACAATTAGACATATATCTAATTCTGAATTTACAGTTAGACATATGTCTCTATTTCTTCTTCACACTTTGCTCCATTTCGATATGTATTTTTATCTGACGGACTTGCCAGTTGCCCTAACCACATCTTAAGATGGATAGCATTAATGTGGGTGGGGGTGGCCACTTTTCTGGGTGTCTTGAGTGATGGCTATCAAAAGGCTGTTTATCTTGGACAGAGCCACCTGGTGACGGCATGCAATTGAGGAAGTGAACTTTCTGGGAACCTTTGATGTCCTATGCCAAAAATGGACCTTTTTAAAAAAAAAATCACTCTTTAAAGTGTTTTCTCATCTATTAACCATTATCTTATTTTGTCCTCAGAATAAACATGTGCATTAGATAAGACATTTATTCTTCCCTCTTGTTAGGGAAGAAATTGTTGCCATAAATATGAAGTAATTTGTCTAACATAAGATAGCATGTTGATTGCCACTCTGAAACTAGAGTTGTTGTTTTTTTCTTTTCTTTTTTAGTGAGCTGTGTATCGTTTTCTTTCTTAAAATCAGGTTTATTGAGTTATACTTTATATACAATAAGATTAATCACTTTTAAATGTACAGTTTAATGAGTTTTGTTAAATGTATACAACTGTATAACCATCACTACAATCAAGAAACAGAACAGTTTCTTCTTGCCCTCTCCGGTCAATCCCCTCTTCCACCCCCCAGCACCTGGCAACCATTTATGTGTTTTCTGTCACTATAGTTAGGCTTTTCTAGAATTTCATGCAAATGAAATCACACATTCTATATGGTCTTTTGTGTCTGCCTTTCTTTGATTAGCATAATGCTTTCAATATTTGTCCATGTTATTACATGTATCAGTAGTTAGTTCTTTCTTAATGCTGAATAATATTCCATTATATGGCTGTACCAAAACTTGTGTACCCATTCAAGAGTTATTGGACATTTGGGTTGTTTCCAGTTTTGAGCTATTATGCATAAAGCTATTATGAACATTGCTAACATATCTTTGTAGGGACATACATTTTTCTTTTTCTTGGGTAAATACCTAGGAGTAGAATGGCTGGATCATATGGTAGATGTATGTTTAACTTTATAAGGACGTGCTAGACAGTTTTCCAAAGTGACAGTTTCATTTTAAATTCCAACCAGCATTGTGTGAGTAACAATTGTTCTATACCTTCATCATCACTTGGTATTTTAGTCATTGTAGTGAGTGTGTAGTGGTATCTCGTTGTAGTTTAAATTTCCATTTCCCAATGACTACTCAGTTTCTTTCTACAACAAAGTATGGTGAGGAATAGAAACTGGAAGTAAGACTTATATTTCCCAGCACCAGGAACAATTACTTAAGCTTTCTATGCCTAGGTTTCCTCATGATTAAACTGTGGTTGATGATAGTACAAACCTCATAGGATGGTTGTAAGGATTAAATGAGTTAAATATATGAAATGCTTAGAACAGTGGTCTGGGGTTTGATAAATGTTGAATGAATATTAGCTGGTTGTGTTGTACTATTATCATTATTTTTGCTCAAAAGGGAGTTGAATACTTTTGCTATGAAGTCACAACGATTATAAATAATCTTTCTGGAGCTGTGAGATCTGTGCTAACTGTTTTATAGCATCAGAGGAGAAACTGTAATGAAGAATGTTATGGAAGCATGTCCACTTCTTCCATCTCCCCAGCCTCCAGACACCAAATCCACTGGCAGGAAGCAATGGGGTAGATAAACTGATTTCCATTGCAGAGAATGGGAAAACTCATCTAAGGAGCCACAGACAAGGGCAATATCGGGGTTGGAGCTAAAGGTAAAAGAGACAGAGAAGCAAAAGAAAAGCAGTTCAGATTAGATTCCCCAGGGACAGGAGGAAGGGTTAGGAAGTAGAGCAGTATAGCCAGGGCAGACAGGTGTCTTAGGTGAAGGCTGGGCCAGGCTAAGGAGGCATGATGGACAGCTCTGGGAATGATGGTTTGGATGAAGTAGGGCAAGGCAGACAGGATTGGGAAGATTACAAGAGCAAGATCTGTGCTGGACTAAGGAGAAGAGCCAGTTGATCCTGGAGAATTTAACCAGGTTTAGGAAAGGGCAACCCGGTAGTTCTGTGGGCTAAGATAGAATCTTTTCAAAAATATAACAGTTTTTCCAAATTGAGAATATAAGCTTCATCATACCTCCACAGAAGCTAGCAAATACTACAACAAACAAAATAGCAAAACATTCATGGTGGACGAGGCCAGCCTCCATCAATGACAGAATGTGAGTCCAAGTCCTTTGATGATAATTTCCCATCCCACCCTTTTCATTGTAGTCACTAAGTGTCACAGGCTGGGTGACCCTGAGCCACAGGCTCACCCTCTCCAAACTCCCTACTTTGTTCCCCAGGCCAATCAAGTCTTATATTCATCTTTGTTGTTGTTGTATATTATGACATTTTGGCATCTTAAAAAAAGAAAACCTTTCTGGCTGGGGAGAGACTGCCTCTCCCAGGGCTAATCAATTTTTAGAGACAGCAAAGTGCTGTCTGATATGTTACCTGACATGCAAACTAACGAATCCGGAGCCCTCGCTCCTCTACCTGGCCTGTACACCCCAGGAGGCAGAGTCCTCTGCCTGCATCCTCCCAAGGCAGGTACCGGGCAACTAGAGACCATTCCTAAAGCCCAAAGCCTGCCCAAGTTATTCACACCAACCAGTCCTGAATGATTTAGCCTGCCTTGACTTTCCCACAGAAACCCCAATAAAGGCCAGATTCTGACCGCTCCCCCACCCATATTCACTCCCACCTCCACTCCTGCCTCTGCTTTCTGGCGGATACTCAGTGTTTCTTGTTGTCCACGTGTGGTGAACCATGCCTCTTTTTTCTCGGGGAACTGTTAGTAACATTAAACTTTTGTTTCCATGGTATTGACCGTTCTGTGTCATCACTCAATGCCCTTCATAAATTAAGACCTGGACACAAAAGAAACTTTTCCCTATCACTCTTTCTGGATTCGTTTCTGATTGCTTTTCCTACTCCACCCCCAACCCCCACCCCCATCACTTTACATTCAGCCCCATGGTCTCACTACCTGCCCCTCACCCTGATACTTGACCTCTGATGCCTGCTTTCATCCTGTCTCCCCACACGGCCCAGCCCCTTTCTCATTCCACCCCATTCATTTCCTGATGCCTTCTCAGTCTGAGAAAAGGCACATGGCATATGTTTAGCATTCCGGCCCCTGAATTGCAGTATCACCACTGTGAAAAACACCTGCCACACTGTCACATCCACCTGTGCTCATCTCTTTGACTTTGTCAAGGTAACAAACATGGAGTGGCTGAACACCAAGAAAATAACCAAATTTAATACATACATATGTATGGGAACCCTACATACGTGAGAGAGTCAGAGACCCCACACGCAAGAGAGGTTAAGAGATAGCAAGGGATCATATGTATAGAATACATCCTGAGCTAGGAAGGAGATAAGGTGCCTTGGGGGCTTCAAAGGGTCATTGCAGGATGAAAAGAAGTGCAGATGCTTAGTAAATAGAAGTTTGCTCTGCCATATAGGTGGATCCCAAAGATATTATTACTGATAATTTCTTATTATGGGCAACGCCCTTAAATCAAGTTCTTCCAGGTAGTCAAGGGAGAGGAAGAAGTTTCTCTTGAGCCTGAAGCTCAAATTGCCTTAAGCTCAAAATAACCCACATACCACAGAAGCACATCTTGGGGGTGGTTTGTTCTGACCACCCCATTAGTAAATGTTGCAAAGCAGGGTTTACCCTTTGTGGGGGCGGAGCCCCAGAGAGAAGTTTCCAGGCTCTCGGCCTCACATAGACAGGTGCCTGGCTCAGGTAGTAAATGGCCAACTGTGATTGCATGGCCATCAGCTGTGGCTAGTTGGCCGTCAGCTGTAACCAGTGAGCCATTGGCCACTAATATAACTGCTGTGGCTACGCTAGGGGGGAGAGAGAGGAAGAATGGGGGCTAGCAAGAAGATGGCGGCTGGGCTGGCAAGTGTGGATGGCGGTTTGCGGACAGTGTGGATCCAGCCTCCAGTGAGAGTATAGTGCCGCCAGAGAGAATATAGTGGTATGACTCCCCTACCTATGGCTCCGTGGGTGTTCCTTTTCGGCCTCACCATATCCTGCGTTCTTGTATGGGGAGCGGGAGCAGAGACCCCACAGGCCCTCCTGCACGACACATGGAGCAGCGAGCAGGGTCTCCCGCATGACAAATGGCGCAGCGAGCAGGGTATGGTGCCGGCCAAAGCTCTCCGAAGGACGGTGGAGCAGTTTGTGTGTGTGAACACCCAGTCTGAGGAAGACCAGGAGGAGCAGCTGCCGGAGAGCTGGACCGCCGTGGAGGGGTGGGAGGACGTGGACGTTTCTCCCACCAGCACAGGAAAAGCCATGCAGCTGCTGGAGAGATGGAGCCCCGTGGAGAGGTGGAAAGATGTGGACGGTTCCCCAACCAGCACAGGCCGGAGAAAGCGAAGGTCGTTGCGGCCCTGTGGGCCGGGAGGTTCCTGCTCAGGCAGCCCGGATGCAGGACTTGTAGTCCCAGGAGGTAATGCTTGCTGAGTCCTCCGTGGGAGATGAGGGTGAGGTCAAGGTCGTCCCTCACCCCCAGGACAGCCCTGGTGAATGACTATGGACTATGGGGAATTGCCTTCCATCCCTAATTTAATGGACCGCTTGACTGTTTGTTTGGGAACTGTTGTTAGTGGAACTGGGGGATATTTGCTTTTGTCTCTTGACTGGCCGCCATTGAGAATATGTAAGCACCTTGATTGTGAGTCGCTGTTGTTCCAGCAGGGTACCCTGAGAGGCACAGAGAGAGTGGCAGTGCGCTGAGAGGTCTGGCTGAGCCCTGAAGATACCCTGGCTGTGCCCAGGAAGTCGGGCTGTTCCCAGAGAGAGTGGCAGTGCCCTGAGAGCCCTGGCTGTGTCCAGGAAGTGTGGCTGTGCCCACAGAAAGTGGCAGTGCCCTGAGAAATCCTAGCTGTGCCCGGGGAAACTAGTGGTACCCTAAGAAGTCCAGGAAGTCTGGCCGTGCCCAGGAGTACTGGTGGTGCCCTGAGAAACCCTGGCTGTGTCCGGGAAGACAGGTGGTACCCTAAGAAGTCCAGGAAGTCTGGCTGTGCCCAGGAGTACTGGTGGTGCCCTGAGAAACCCTGGCTGTGTCCGGGAAGACAGGTGGTACCCTAAGAAGTCCAGGAAGTCTGGCTGTGCCCAGGAGTACTGGTGGTGCCCTGAGAAACCCTGGCTGTGTCCGGGAAGACAGGTGGTACCCTAAGAAGTCCAGGAAGTCTGGCTGTGCCCAGGAGTACTGGTGGTGCCCTGAGAAACCCTGGCTGTGTCCGGGAAGACAGGTGGTACCCTAAGAAGTCCAGGAAGTCTGGCTGTGCCCAGGAGTACTGGTGGTGCCCTGAGAAACCCTGGCTGTGTCCGGGAAGACAGGTGGTACCCTAAGAAGTCCAGGAAGTCTGGCTGTGCCCAGGAGTACTGGTGGTGCCCTGAGAAACCCTGGCTGTGTCCGGGAAGACAGGTGGTACCCTAAGAAGTCCAGGAAGTCTGGCCGTGCCCAGAAGCACTGGTGGTGCCCTGAGAAACCCTGGCTGTGCCCAGAGAGCCTGGTTGTGTCCAGGATATTGCATTCACCCCCAGGCTCCTCGCACAGGTCCCCTCGCGGAAGACGCTTGTCGCGTAGATTGTGAGGCGAGAGCCTGTAGGGGTGGAGTGTGGGGGCGGAGCCACAGAGAGAAGTTTCCAGGCTCTCGGCCTCACATAGACAGGTGCCTGGCTCAGGTAGTAAATGGCCAACTGTGATTGCATGGCCATCAGCTGTGGCTAGTTGGCCGTCAGCTGTAACCAGTGAGCCATTGGCCACTAATATAACTGCTGTGGCTACGCTAGGGGGGAGAGAGAGGAAGAATGGGGGCTAGCAAGAAGATGGCGGCTGGGCTGGCAAGTGTGGATGGCGGTTTGCGGACAGTGTGGATCCAGCCTCCAGTGAGAGTATAGTGCCGCCAGAGAGAATATAGTGGTATGACTCCCCTACCTATGGCTCCGTGGGTGTTCCTTTTCGGCCTCACCATATCCTGCATTCTTGTATGGGGAGCGGGAGCAGAGACCCCACAGGCCCTCCTGCACGACACATGGAGCAGCGAGCAGGGTCTCCCGCATGACACCCTTATAACTGTCTACCTCCCAGATCCATGCCTTTTCCAATTCGCCTTGCTGTCTCCATTCGTTCTGAATCCAGACCACCTGACAGCCATTAAAGGATTCTAAGTAAACTAGTCCATATAAAGTGTCCTTTACATGTCATTATCAATTGCCTCCTTTCATGGCTTACTTATGAAAACATGGCTTTGACAGTAGAATCATAATAGGAGTGGAGAATGAAGGACAGATCTAAGGAAACGGGCCAAGAGGACTTGGATTATGAAAAGTGGTCATTACAACTCCCACACTTAAAATTCTTTACTGGTTCCCCCACTGACTTTTATTTGTTCAATAAATGTTTACTGGGCACCTACTAAGTCCCCAGATGCTGTTCATCATACCGTGGATATGGCAGCAAGTAAAACAGACCAAAGACCTTTCCTTATGATGCTTACCTTATAGGGAGGTAAAAATCATATTGTGATGTGTGTGCAAGAAAAAACATAGGCCAGGTCACAAGTTCTGAGAGTGTCTTTATTGTAAAGTCATCATTTGGCCATCACGACTGTGTACCACTCTAAGCCATGGACACATTATCTCTTTGACGACACCCTGGAAGTTCTTCTCCAACACTTTCAAATTCTTGTTCGTATGCCACAGCATTCGTTTTCAAAAACAATTAAAAATAATAAAAAGAAGAGCAGTAAACTTGTGCTTGAGTGGAATATTTCATTGTTTGAGTTTAGAGTGGTCTTCACACAAGCATCTTCAGTAGCGCATACATGAATAGTACGAGTGTCTGTTAAATCAACTTTCTTCTCACAGGTGACATCGGGATAACAGCTGCAATTAAATTTTTCGGAAAATTGCTTCAGGTCTTCAACTGTGGGTTTCCCTCGTACTGTGAATTTTCCATCACCTCTAATTTCAATAGCAAAATTCATTGGGTTCAGGTGAAGATAGTCAAATGAATCCCAGTTTTTCCTTACACAATATCCTCGCTCCTGGCAAAACACTTGGCTACATATTTTGGCTGCTAGGGTGAGGTTTATTATGTAAGGATTCAATGTAGTCTTCATGTAATTGTGTAGATTCGTGCAGGAGTCCTGTGAAATAACAAAGTCAGCATATCAAGATCCGTATCAACGAACTAGCACACCATTACATAGCACTTCCACTTTTATGGATACAATAGATATAAATAAATAACCTCAAGGAATTAAGTAAATAACTGATAAATTTTGAGTATTTATTGCTTTGTTTTTGACACTACTTTATCCTAAATTTTTATAATTTAATTTTTAATAATGGCTGTGTTGAACAACCAGTTCACAAAGTTTCCAAATATTTAACAATCAGGTCTCATGAGCTGGGACCCATAGGAGCTGACTCTGTCACACCACTGGATCTAATAAAATGGAATTAGAAAGAAATGGTTTGCTTACATTTTATAACAATTGTTTTAAGTCAATTCCAATCATAGTAAGTAAGCCTGCAAGTACCAGTTTCTCAAGCTGTCAATGAATCTCAGGAAACACAACAAATAATCCATGACTCTACTGATTACAAATGACATAGGGAAAAGGGGAAGTAATGATACAACTGGTATTCAGAATGCTCATAAATTGGGAAAGGTAGCAGAAGTATATACAACACTCCATAAGGGACAATTCCAAGGCAGTGACATTAACTAGAAAATCATTATAGTAAAGTTGAAGAATTGTCCCTGTATGAATAATACTGAGGAAAATCTGAGATTCGTGATAGAAGAATGTGAATCTAAGATTAAAGTGCAAGTGAAAAAAAGTGTGACAATTAAATAGCATGTCACATCATCCTACTAATTGGGGAATGCCTAATTTATTTCTTATCAAAGTAAGAGTGGAGTTCTCAGTTCTTTAGAAAAAAAGGAAATAATATGGAGAACTTTTAAATGGTTCTATTATAACCCATCATAGAACCCTTGAGAAAGGAGTTTATAGATCTGGGAAAACAACTAATAAAGATTAGGAATGTACTTAGGTGAATTACAACTTTTAAATAATTTTCTGACATATGAAAGATTTTGCAAAAGGGGTCTATATACCTTTCTCTGAACTTATATTTTGTGTTATTTCTCTTTGTTGGTGATCAAGCCAAAGACAATAGAATTCTACCAAACAGGTAAAAGGGCTCAGATTACTGGGAAAGAATTTCATGAAGGTGACTGCTATTAAGTACTTTTACAAAGGAAGTAAAAATATGGCTAATCTATCTGAAGGAGAAGGGATCCAAAGGTCTCTTCTAATCTTAGAGTACAGGGTCTTCCCTGTGGGTCCTAGGATAAGATTCCTAGGCCATGAACTTCATTAGACATTCTCCATGGCACCTACATCATTAGTATTTCCATAGCCATTAGAGAAGGCAAAGTTCAGCTCCAATTCAGCAGTGGCCATGTGATAGCTTTACTCTTGCTTTGAGTCAAGAGAATTGAAGAGATGGGAGACAAAGACCTGACATGGAGAATTAAACAAGGATGAAAATATAGGAAGAGAGAAAAGGATTAGGTTGTGATAGTGAAAGGCTTTTTGAACTAAAGAGAATTCATCAGGAGAGAATGAGTAAAATTCATACTATACAGACCAAAATAAGATATTTTTTCTTCATAAAATAAGTTTTACTTAAAACTTTACTTAGACACTATTAAATATAACCTGTGGAAAATAAAGAAGGGTTCCTTTTCCCCTGCCTGAGGGAAGCTTTGAATAAGTTAGTAATGTTTTCAAAAATTAACTCCCAATTGCCCAAACCCCAAAATCCTATTTTCTTCCCTGCTCAGCCCTCACCATACTCCTAAAATCTTTCCCATTTCAGAGGTGACTCCTTCAAGCCAAAAGCCTTGGAGGCATTTTAACCACTTCTCTTATCCATCCTACTCACCCAGTCCCTCAGCCAATCTTCTCACTACCTGACATATTATCATAGATTTACATACATTGTATTTCTACTTCTGAGAATGTAGGTCCATGGTGAAAGAACTTTGCTCTGTTTGCTGCTACGTTTCTAGCAAGCCACATAGCCTACAGAATTTCACTTAATCTCACTGAATTTCTGGTCCTCACTAGAAAACAAGTACAAAATTTTCTACCTGGAGACATAATCATACAAATGAACGCTAGCATGATTCAGCCAGTATTAACTGTGCACCTATTACTGTGCCAAGCACAGTACTTATTTTTTCATTCAATACCACAACAATCCTTTAGAATATTAAAAGTAGAAATGTTTTCATCTATGTCCTATCAGTTCAACTTACCAAACTTTGACTTAAATTGAGGCTTCCCCACATTATAATTCCAGATGCACCTAGAGCAACAGTTTCACCAAGTGTATTCACAAGGTCATCCTGACAAATGTGACAGAAAGAGTTAACAGATAGGAATAAAATGAAAGTGTTATACATAGGACAGTAAGCTAAAAGCTAAGAGTGCTGACCCAACAATAATAATTTAAATATTCCCCCACTATTTATTTCTATCTATCATACCACCACTGCTCTGCTATAACAACAATACAGATATTTCTATTATTATTTTAATTACGTCTGTCGACAAGAGAGCAGCCCCATGAAAGAAAAAAAAAGAGGAACCGAGTTAATACATTGTCTATACTACCTAATTTTCCATGGTTGCCTTAGCAATGTATGATATAATTACATTTAAATGAAATGTATTCATATTTTACATTCATATAATAATGCAGGACCACGTTGTGCATATTCCTCAAGGATATTAAAAGCTAAATTTCACTCCCTTTAAAAACGATGCTAAATTCCACCAAACACCATTTGTGGGCACTATTTCATAGCCCTCATCCCCTGATTTACTTACCTGATTAAGGAATTTCGAAGAGTCATCGGTAAAAACTGGACGAGTATATATAAAAACCGGAAGTGGATTGTTAGGATTGGGTACTTTAGAAACCCGAATAGCTTCTTGAACACGATTCCGGACGAAGAGTGCAGCTCGTTCATTAGACATTAGGTAGGTATTCAAATAAACGGATGGGAAAAGTGCAGTGCTTTCATTCCACAACCAGTTAAGCTCATCATTTCTTTTCTTTTCTATATTAAAGCAATGCCCATCGTAACCGTCTTTATTATAATGGTGATTGTAACAATCAGGAAAAAGATAATAACCCCATAAGTGTTTTGGCCGAAGTTGTTTTCCCAATTTTAAAGTGTCTAGCATGAACTGTTTTCCTGCCGTTTCAAAGTTTTCTTTGGCTATAATGGTGGCCTCTGTGACAGAAAGTTGTGTATTTTGTTGCTGAACCAACTGAATAGACCGATTCCTATAAATATCTTTAGGTTTCCAGTTTCTCGCCCAGATAGGCCTCCATTCTTCCCAGTCGATGACAGCCAAGCCCTTGTTGTCTACCGGCATGTAAGTGGCAATGTCATCCTTAGCTTTGTCCAAATGCCCTTGTAAGGAACCCAACTGGGGGAGTCCTCCATTCTCATCTTTGCCATGTCTGTCTATATGAGGATATAAGCCAAGTCTATCAACGTAAAATAAGGTCACGGGTTGTCCTGTGGCATCTTTTTGGGGATTTCCTATTAAAGAGAAGAGTCTCAGATCTAGCGTCACGTTAAACTTCTTAGGACAAGGTTCAGTTGGGGCATTCCAAGCCCAGAGAAAAGGAATATTGGGGAGATAAGGCGGGGCTCTGAAATCCAGAGTCAAGCAACATGGAATCAGAAGGAAGGTGAACACAACCTGGGACGCTCCACTGGACCCAACAAAGCTCCTAAAGAAAACATGCTTGAAATTTAGCCCTTCCATTGCAAAGAGTAATGGCTATGAAAAGCACTTATGTCTTCCTACACACTTCGATTTATCCAATATTTGGTGCAAGATTTAAGCACAGAAGAGGGAATAGTAGAATGAAGCCACTTGGATGGATAAAGAGGTATGATGATCATATTACTTTTAAATATTATTCTTCCTGCTTCATGTTTCAGGAAAGTTTTGAAAGTTGCTTCATCTATAACTGAAAAAGAAGGACATGTAAAATGTATTGTTATACTACATTTCTGTATCAGGAATTTGTAAGCTTTACCAAGTTATCAACTTGAAGGGCAGGGAGTTTCATTTAACTTTTAAAGATGAAGGACTCTTATATTTGAATTAATAAAATTATTTCCTGTTATATGTGATATAAGTCCTGTAATAGGTAACATTTGTCTCATTTTCCCAAATTACTACTGACCCTACAGAGAGGTGTATGCTATTATCTTTTTGCCTTCCCAGTTGTACAGAATGCTGTACCAAGCAATGCCTTAGCAAAAGCCTGCTAAATAAAAATAACTTCCAAGTTGAACCTCTCATTTTTGTTTGTTATTTCTTGAAAGATCACTTTATAGCACTCTGCCAAAAATCGAAAACAACCTCTCATAGAATTGTGAGATTTCATCTTTTTTTAAAGGGGGACAGGTAGACGACAAGGCAAAATTCACTTCTGTCAGAGATGATAACTTAAAAGTTTTCTTGCAACTATTGAATCAACCAAAATCTCCTGCTGAGGGACAAGTTCAAGTGCTATTTGGAACAGTGCTTTGTCATATCTCAAAATAATAACGTACTCACTCTAATGTTTAAGTTAATAAAAAATTTTATGATTTTGTATCCTCCACTAAAAGGATTGGTTCTGGCCTACCTTAATAAAAGCAATATACAGATTTTGGTCTTTTATAATCTCTAAGTGAGTTGTGTTGTCATTCTGATTGTCACATGTGAAGTGTTTTGTGGTACAACGAAATGGTATGAGCCGAGAATGAGAAATTAAGCTATGTGTTATTTAATATTTGGTATTTGCAAAAATCTCCTACACGAAGACATGTTTAAATGTTCTGTGATCCTAGGAAGAAACTAGATCCTTTTGTCATCATTAGATTGGTACTATACTGCTATGTGAAGTTACCATTTAAGAATTGTACCTTTTTTCCCAGGAATGTGTGTCCTTACCATAGTGAATTATGCATTCATTCCCATTGCTGAAAAAGTAATTAATTCTAAAGAGAACACTATAGATAGAATAAAATAAAATCTTAAGAACTATTACAGTCTCATGCTTTGAAGATAATGGATTTTCTCCTGAATATTTAGAATATTGTAAAAGTGCTAACATTTGTCATAGTCTAAGTCCTTATAAATTTCCTTATTCAGGACCTAGGAACTCTTCACCTAAGGTACTATAAGGGGGGGGGGGGAACTAATTCCTTTCAACTACCGTCTACCAATACCAATGTCTGAACAGCAGGGAGTAGGAGAAGTAAATGGAATATAGGAAAGATTAGATGTCTCTCTATCTCAAGGAAGGAGTAGGCTAAGCTTATCGAAATAATTAACATGCACATTTAATTTCCACATGACCATTTTATATACTAAACACATGGGGCAGAATGAGCCTATTGGGAAGATCTCTATCCACAGACCTCTTCAGAAAAGAATGAACGCTTCTATTCTTGAAAATTGTGAATGTAAATTTCAAATTTTAAAAAGTAATAAGGCTGTTGACCTTTAAAGGAAGAATCATTCTAATGGTTTGGACAGTGTCCTCCCCTAAATTTATTTCCACCATAAACCTCAGAACGTGACTGTACTTGGAAATAGAGTCTTTGCAGATGTAAGTAGACAAGGATATTGAGATGAAATCATCCTGAATTTAGGGTTGGCCCTAAGTCCAATGACCGGTATCCATATAAGAGGAGGAGAGGACACACAGACTCAGAGGTACAGGGAAGAAGGGCGTGTGACTATAGAAGCAGGGATTGAAGTGAAGCACATACAAGCCAAGAACATCAAGGATTGCCAGGAGCCAGCTAGGAATAGGCAAAGAAAGATTCTTTTCTGGAATCTTGAGAGGGAACATGGCCTTGTTGACACCTTGATTCAGAACTTCTAGACTTCAGAACTGTGAGAAGATAAATTTCTGTTGTTTTAATTTATGGCAATTTGTTACAGCGGCCTTAGGAAATTTATAATTGCCACAGATAAAAGAAAGGAGTGTAGTTTCTATAAGTCTCTTTTCTCAAATTTGTTTTAACTTCAAGAGAAAGACTGGACTATTTATATGTATCATAATGTAACTCTTTTACCCAAACTGACCTGAAAACATCAAACCAGTGTCAGAGTCAGAACCAGAACCCACATCCTCCAGGCTCATTATATGGAATAAAGCCTTCCTGAGAACTTCAGAGTTTAAGGAGAAAAGGCAAATTCTTCCACCCCAGGCTACCTGATGCTTGTCAACATAACCTCCTCAAATATCACTGTTTCACACAAAGTACAACAATTGGTATCTGTCTAAGCCAAGGCCATGAACAGAGTCAAAAGCACATGAGGCCAAGAAGACTCGCTTGAACTTGAAACTGAATGCAGGTTTCAGTCCCAGAGGTAAGGGCCCTAGAGGAATTTAATTTCTCTAGGCAGACAGACAGTTAAGAGATTCATGAATAAGTGTTAATATGTAACTGAGAGGAAAGAAAGGAAAAGAGAGATGGAAGAGAGAAACATTCTCAGATCTAAAGTACAAAGGCAAGATTCAGAAATCACAGATCATAGGTTTGTGGCTAAAGTTAAAGCATTAAATGAATTCCATTTAAGCTGTTAGCAGAATCTTAGGGATTCTCAATATTCACTTCAGAGACCCATGTGGAGTAACTAACTAGCATAAGACCAGAGTTTCACAAATATAACAAAGAGTATATTTGGATTGGCTGTCACCTTAATAGCCCTAAGCTTCTCTCAATCCATTGGGTGTCTTATTGCCTAAAAGTAATTAAATCAGACACTCATTCATCCAACACTCCCTGAACCCCTATAGTATGTCAAGTACTGTGACAAGCACTGATAATTTAAAAAAAAAAAAAAAAAAAGGAAAACTGCACATACTTGCTGACAGATGTAAGAAATGCAGAGATTAATGGCCAGAGGTGAACAGCACAAGAGTAGTGTTTTAGGATATGCCTAAGGCACCATGAGAGCCCAAAAATCAAAGACACCTGGGTAGATGAGACATGGCTCCAGACAGAGAATGATGCTAAAGTTGGACAAACCCAAGTAGGAGTAGGGTCTGGGAACAGAGGCAGGGATTTGACACAGAAGCGTAGTATTTGCAGTGATGTAGTCAATAATCGAGCATGGGAGAAGTGGGAGGGGCTGAAAACGAAAGACACTGTTGACAACCAATGAGGAGGCTCAGATGCCATACCAAAGCATTCTGACTGCAGCCCTTGGGCAGGGAACAAAATGCCTGAGAGAGGCAAGATGTATGAACTATGGCCAAGGCCATACCTTGTCTCAAAGAAGACCGGCTCGTTGGCGCGAGTTATTTGGAATGATGCCAAATCTTCTCATTTTTAATGTCAGTTTTCTAAATGTGGAAATACCCATTTTAAATATGGACAAGAATCTCTGCACATTTAAATGTTGGCAGTGTTTAAACATTGGGGGGTGGAGGGTGTCAGCCCACAGAACTGGGGACTGTCCATCAGGGGTCCCTGGCCCCAAAGAGCGTTTGGTTAGGGTAGTGACATAATCAGATGTGTTTCAGAATGACCATCACAACCACTCTATACAAGATGCAATTAGAGAGAGGCAAGATAGAAGTAGTGTCAGTAAGTCGGAGAGTAAAATGGTGACAAGGATGGGAAGAGGGCAAGACTTGACAGCCATCGGTCATAAAATGCTCTTTGCAATGCCACTGGTTAAACCCCATACTGAGCTCAATGATGCCTGGCTCGCAGTCACGCCAGCATCCATCCACCATCAACCTGGGACCAATCCTTGTACAGTGACTCAGCACGAAGAGGCAAAAGGGCTCAGTCAGTACCAAACACGTCAAAGTTTAAGAAGAACAATGAACCCCTCCATTATCACGAATGCCTTGCACAAGTTCACAAAAGTGTAATAGCCAGAACTTGGCCTATGGGTTTGCAAATGTTCTTCTAGTAGAAATAACTGATGTTTCTCTTCCTTTGACCAGTCAGATAACTTTGGTTTTTATTTCTCTGAATTGTCAGTCATAGCTACTTTTTCTACACAGGGGATCGTACCAACGATACAAATGGCCACTGCAGTCTAACACAAACAGAAAAAAACCTAACTGTTCATAAATTGCTTTAGTCCAAAGATGATAGGGACCCAACTGCATCAAATATAACTAATCACATTAAATCATGCTGAAGATAAATGCCGTTAAAGAAAACGATAGGAGCTCAGCTTCAAAAGATAATGCAACTAGTATTTTCTCTTATCTATTTAAGGTATCTGGATCCTGTAGAGATAATAAGGCCTCTAAACGAGCAGGTAGGATGCAGACTGATTTTTTTTCCCTTAGAATAGAAAACGGGTTCAAAAATCTTGTCAGAGTTTTAAGTGATTTAATATATATCTTCCTTAAAGGCCCTGTCCTGCAGTCAACCTGGAGAATGCGCATTTTGTGAAAGCAAAACTATGGCTGAAATCTCAAGCAACCAAATGTTTCCCCAGCATATTCATCTTTCTCTGCTTCTGAGGAATGTGTGGCAACTCAGTCGAGGTCAGCTTTTTAGCCAGGATGCAAAGAAAAATAAAGCCCCAGTCTTTTATTATCCATGTGAAAGTTCCTATTTCTTTGAAGAAGAAGGGTTTTGTGGTTACACGTTATTATGGACATAATAAATATCCCATTCCACTGATCCCGCCTTGCACCTCTGATGTGAATCTCTTTGTTCTAGATTTTTTTTAGTTTCTATTCTGAACCCAGAGATATATCTCTGAGTGACTGCTCCCGCTGGGCAGCCTTGACAGAAACTCTGACTATTGAAGTGTTAATCTCTGATTGCCACCAAGGCTACTTTAAGGCTCTTATTAAAATTGTACTTATGTTTTAGCACCACTCACAGTGTGTGTTCAAATTTGAAATACGATTGTCTCCTTCATTAGACTGTAAGCTTACTATTGTGACCCAAACTCCAAGTGCTATACCTGGTACATAGTAGGTGGTCCATAAGAACTTAATTGAATGGGTGAATAAGTGAATCTATCTATCCATCAATTAATCTTTTCATCAATTTTTTTTCCTTTACCCAGTTTTAATAAATTACTTTAAATCTCCTACCATTCTCCCAAAGTTTATCTATTGTATAAAACCCAGTTCATTGGGGTTCATTGTATCTTAAACAGAAGATAAAGAGTTGAAGAGGTGACAATTATCAACCTTAAGTAACAATAGCTACTTTTGACTTTACATTATTCTATAGAAAGTAAGATATATTTTAGGTTATAATTAGCACAGACTTTAAAGATCACTAATTCTAACCTAATCTGATGTTCTCAGAACTGCCACCGAATTGCCACCATTTCTTAAGCTAATAGTGTAATACAGTCCAAGATTAGAATACTTGGGCCACCTAGCAGAAGTGTCTCCCTTTACAGTGTCTTTTTTCTCTCTTCTTCTTACATTCACTTTTAACCTTTTTCTTTCTACCTTACTCTTCCATTTCATGGCCCCATCTCATGGCTAAAGGGATTTGGAGACCAGATCCAGAAAAGGATTGAGGCTTTATTTCTGTTTTTAGCTCTATGATTCAACAGGTAAGGATTAAAATTATTTAATCTTCAGGTGTCACTTAACTCTTTAAAAATGTATGGGTAATGCCTAGATCACTCTAATACCCAGGAATGGTGAGTTGATGTGTGATATGCAATCTATGAGCCTCTAAATCTGAAGTGCCGTGGTATGTCTCCTGGACTATCTATATTATTAAATCTTGCTTATTATGCTTCATTTGCATTTACCCCACATTATAAGAAAGACAGCTCTAATAAGGTGTGGAGAGTATTGTTTCTGACCTATACAAGCCATAAAAGCCAATATATGTAATTAGATTAGGGGTATCACTAGAAAAATTCCTACTCCAAGAACACCAAATAAATACTTATCATGGATATTGTTATTCTTCTTATACAATACAGAGAAGTTTGGGTGTAACAGCAGTAATCCAAGTCTCCTTGCAAGAATGTGGTCAATGAAAAAGGAGAGAGAGGAAGAGGAACAGTCAGACCTAGAAAGATTCACTTCAAATTGTAGGAATGCAGAAAAAGTTGTTTTTACAATTAAATTACCTTTTGCTATAAATCAGCAGGTGCTGGAGTTTGGCTTCAAGGAAGATCAGATGCTTCTAGTTAAAGAAAATAGGGCCCCTAACCTCTTCTGCAGGAGAATTCAGCCAGCCCCTCCACACTGACATAATCTCTGGCCAAAATCTAATTACAAAGAGCATTTCAGGGCAAAAGCTAAATACCACCTAGGTAGTCCTATGCATTTCAGGCAAAAATGGAGGGTAATTGTAAACACAATTATCCAAGAAAGTGATGTGGACCATAAAATTGATTTCATTGGTTGTAATGAACATTTTAAAATTAATAAGTAAAATAGACTGTAATAGAGTGGAATGGGAGATGGATAGGATAGGATAGGATAGGATAGGATAGGATAGGATAGGATAGGATAGGATAGCATAATACAATAGGATAGGAAACACCAACATGCCATCACATGTAGTAAGGGAGAGTATTATTATGTGAAACTTTCCTATCAGTTATGTATTTATATATGTATGCACTGGGTCACAATGGAACATGCATTTTTATTTTTTTACTGTGGAATGGATCAAACCACTTCAATACACAAAAGATCTGGAGTCTGACACACCTGAATTTGAATCCTAAATGCAGCCACTTTCTAATTCCATGGCCTTGGGCAAGTTGTTAAACCCCTTTAATCTCTTCAGCAATCAGAATAGAATTCTCACCTGTCTGAGGACTCCTTAAAGTAATGTCTGTAAATGACCAAACTACTAAATTAACCAAGTTAGTTAGTTCCGGAGGAAAGCCAACAGGCCTGGGATCTAGCCTAGCTGAGTAGCAAAGTGACCTTGCCTGAACTATTTAACTGTACTGCATTTTATTCTGGGCTTTTTGTTTTTTGTTGTTGTTTTTTTAATTAAAAGAACGTGGATAATAATAGGTCTGTTGTGAAATTTTAATGAAATGTATCTCGTAGGTCTGTTGTGAAATTTTAATGAAATGTACACAAATCACTTAATGCAATGCCTGTGCAGGGGTTCAGAACATTACCCCAAAATATGCCATTTTGGCATGTTGATTATTTTCAGCTAAAGGGGATTAAGCAAATGACAGTAAATCCAGGAAGGGGTCTCTGACCTCCTCCTTTCTGCCTAAAGTAGGACATAAGATTTCTATGGGAAAGGTACACTCCCTGTACCAGGAAACGAAGAACATCTTATCACTGGAGACCGAGAGTTGACTCTGAGAAGGATCTGTACCAACAAAGCTACTAAAATAACACTTTTGTTTTCCATTAGTTTCCCTCATATAATTACTAGTCACTCTTCCACAATTTATTGCCCCTAGAAACTTCAACCCCTTTTCTTTTGTATTGTCACTTCTTCACAATTTATCATTCTTGGTTAAAAAGATTTATAAGTTCTTGGACTTTCCTAACCACCTCTTTGTGTCTTCATTTTTCCTATGAAGGCCCTTGTGTTCATGTAAAAACATTGTAGTTTTTCTCCTGTTCATCTGTCTTGTGTCAGTTCAATTCATAGGCTCCAGCCGCAGAACCTAAGGAAGTGAAGGAAAGTTCTTTTTCCTTCCTTACACTCGGCACATAATAAATACTAAATAAAGGCAAGTTGTGCCTGTTGTAATTATTATTAATAATAATATTATTCCTTGAGGGTAATATTTACCCTCTTCTGTAAAAAGCATGAAAAAAGAGGCAAAGCCCAAGACCATTTAATGATTCATAGACCTGCTATCATTAAAGCTTCTCTAGGAAATTTATTATTATTTTTTTAATGTAAATATGAGAGTCATTAGCAATTGTTCTGGTGGAAATGAAATAAATACTCACCAAATTATATACTAGTTTAGCAAAATAGGCTGGTTCTGCTTCTAATTCACAAAAGAGGACAAATAGCAGTTACCAGAAATCAAAGAAACCATAGTTAACAAGATTATTTCTCAGTACCAAACTTACTTTGGCCATTAGCATGTTTATTACATCTCTAAGACATAAGTAATTATTAATAACCATTATTATCGTTATTGTTAAAATAATACGTGTAGCACATCACATATATTTTGGATAAAGAACGATTAACTGCATCGACCTTCTAGTGGCATTCTGAAGATGCACTATTATTCACAGTTATCTCTGCCCATCTACACTACTCCACGAAAACCTGAGCACATTTACCCCTGTAGATAAGAAGGGCAGGCAGCTGTGTTTGTCTTCCCACTCAGAACAGAGGAAAATAAGAGTTTCCCTACAACCCTCACCTGAGACAAGAGATGTAGGAACTCAGTGTTAGAGTGATGGGCAACTAAGAACCTGGCTAGTTTATGACAGGACAGAAGTGTCCCTGAAGCTCACCAACTCAACCAAAGGTACAGGAAAGGAAGGAACTCTGCATGGATGGGTAAGTCAGCTGTGAAAATATTCAGGAATATTAGTTAAGATTGGGGAGTGTTCTGCTTCTGAATTTTTAAAGAGATTGGACCTACTATGAGGTTGGGGGTTGGAGACAAGATTTATAAAACCTATTCTTTTTCCAAAAAAAAAAAAAAAAAGAAAGAAAAAGGAGGAGGAGGAAGAGGAAGGAAGGGGAGGAAGGAAAGAAAGGAGGGAGGGAGGGAGGGAAGAAGGGAGGGAGGGAGGGAGGGAGAGAGAGAGAGAGAGAAAGAAAGAAAAAAAGAAAAGAATCTTCAAAGTACATGCACACTTGTCAATGTAATTACAGGGTAGTGAGTCTCTTAAAGTTGCATCTAATGTACTGTAGCTACTTAATAAATGTATATGGTTTTGACAAAAAAAATTTTCGTTTATTCAATAGTGTATGGCTTATTTGCTTTTAATTCTTAACATGCAATAGCTACAGTTTTAAAAATCCAAGATAAGGTAATATTTATTGATGGCTTAAATTGTTTTAACCAAATGTGCAGAATTTGTTATATTTTAAGTGTTACAAGAGCACAGCAAGGCTTTCATTAAAATGTCCTTAAGAGACATTGTTTACAGGCAAGCTATTTTAAACAAATCTCTAAAATCAGACAATCAACAATTGATTATGAAGTCATCCAAAGACTTTCAGTAAACAATTAATTATGACATTGAAAAGGTCTCAGTGACACTCTGGGGTAAGAATTACCATCCTTAGTTTTCAAATGAAGAAATAAGCATTCGAAATAATTAAATCACCTGCCCACCATCCCAAGGCTAGAAAACCCATTCTAGATAATTCTGAAACTCAAGGCCTCTAGTGGACAAATCACTATCATTATGGAGATGAAAATATGAAACAAACACAGGACATTTTCTGAAAAAGGAGATTGGAATGTTTTAATTGTCTACTACAGTATGTAGATGATGGACACCTTTTTGCTTGTATAATTAACTGTCATACTTTGCTATGAGAATTAAATTCATTTGAAAAAAAAATGAATTAAAGCTTACGTTTAGTATCTTCAAAGGTATGAATTTAATGAGACCCCATTGCAGTACTCTTACCCCTAAACCATCTGCTGTTTTTAGTTTAGATAACTTTAGCAGAATGGTGACCTCTTTTACCAATTATTTTCACAGAATTTTAGTTTTGTTGTGCATTTACTCCAAATGATTAAATGTGTTAGCATGGTGATTACATTTTAAGTTTGACTTAGCTTACTCAGTTTTGACTCTGACAATGGAAAGGCTGTATTCACATTTACTAACTTTCTATATCACAGATCCTAAGTAGTCAGAAACATAGGTTACATTACCAACACCTCGAGTGGAATGTCATGTTTGAGAGAGACATGCATAGACTCAACATACCAACAGCTTTAAGGAAGTAAGTTTGACTTTACAGAAGCCAACCAAGCCGTCCTGGAAAAACAGGCCTGATACGTAGCTTACAGGGATCCCAGCAACATTACCAGGCCAGTAATGAAGGTCTCTCCTGGCAGGCACAAGAAACTCAGTGTATTTTGGGGACCTGAACAAGAGAGGAATTAACCCAAATCTAAACGAATTTTAAGTGAAGTCTGATGGCAAAAATTTGGCTTGGCTTCTTAGCTTCGAGATACTGTTAAAAGTTCAGCCTGGAGATTCTATATGAAAAGTTTCAGCAAAGCAGATTTGAAAGAGTCTATGTGATCAAATGGTATTCTGGCTGCACTGATGTAATCAGGTTAATTAAAAAAAAAAAAAAAAAAACAGATTTGTTGTGCAAATAAATTAGTCTTAATTTCTCTATCCTTGATGAAAAATTTGGAGCGATTTTTGAAAGAAAAGTATGTTTCATAGAAAGTATAATTCACACTTGTGGATATTAGATACAGACTGACGCTGAACTGCCTGTTATAAACTTGAGAGATTACCACAAAAGCCTACCTTTAGACAATCTTCATGCCTACTGTGTAAGCCACTCAGAGTTTACCTGAACACTGAGAGACATCAGAGACATTCCAAACTGCAAAAGATGCTTCGACTCCACCATCTAGAACATCTTGACTGTCTACTGCCAAGGCCCAACTGGTATATACTTTGCTCCAACCATTGACCTCTATTTTTCTTTTGTTTCCATAGAAATGCCTCTTATTAAATACCTGGTTGCTTGCTTACATAATAAAGGCCTCACTCTAGAACCCCACCTGCACCACCACTTCCTGAAATGAATTTAACTAAACTGACTTACTTTCAGCACTAACTGGTTCAATGAGATGGAAAAACCTACAAACTCAGCTTCCGGACTGTAAAACTTCTAGGAAAAGTTTCAAAGATGGAACTGTGGGGGAGCAAAATGTGCCACCCCAAATTATGTCTCTTTGTCATGAGAATTAATTTAGACTGATTTTTTTAAGAAACATAAATTGGGAAAATTTTCTTGTTACCTTCCCCTTAACTGAATATAAGAATTTAAATAGAGGGCCTATTGTCAGAATAGAGTTATCACCAGATATATCTACAAAGAATTTGGGCCCAGTGTGGTGGGAAATTCGGAAGTATCTAGAGATCAGTGTTTACATCACCCAGTAAACACTTAGTTACCAAACATTTGCTTTTCTATCTCCATGTGAATTGCTCTTCTCTACTTTGAAGTCCCAAACCCTACCTGCTTCTGTTTAGCTCAAGATGGCATATAAGCGTCAACTGCATAATTTGTCCTTATTCTTCTGGAACCCTTCTACGGACATATGTAATTAAATTTGACTTTCTTCTATTAATCTGTCTCATGTCAATTTAATTCTTAGATCAGCCAGAAGAACCTGGAAGGGTAAAGGAAAATTTCTACCTCCCTGTCAGTTGGCACCTACCATGGAGCACACTTAGCTAGCTGCATGCTGCTTGCTTTGTGGCTGCTGCAACCGAGAGATCCTGGGACATTTGACCCAAAATGCTGATAGAAAGTAAGCGTTCTTACCATGTCAGCCTCTTGGATATCTGCCTGCAGGGTCTGTTGGATGCTAACAGAGTGAAAATCATTTTTTTCTTCTTCTTCTTTTTCTAAATTTAAATTAGCATAAGAAAATATCTGTGGAACTAATTTTTTGGGCTTTAGTGGCTCTGGTAAATTTGATAGAGTACTCTTCATTTTGTAGATACATTTTCTCCTACAGATGGTCACTGTTCTTCTTTGTCCCTGTATGTTATGTCATATGTGTAGTTCTATGTCTTGAAAGCTTGTCTTTTGGACCAGTGAGAATATTCTCTGTGGTTTCTGCCATCCAAGAGGTGCACATACCAGCATGCATTGGGCAGCCAATCAAATGACTGAAATTCCACTCTACTGTTGACAGTTGGTCAGAAGAACAGGTAACAACCTGGGCTTGTAATTGGCATCTTGTCTCTTTGTCTGGTCATGCCAGTTATCAGGGGAATTTGTCATAAAAAGTCCCAGTCTATAAGGGGCTTTTGTTGTCTCCATCTATGATAACAAAGGTCTATGCTTTCTAGGCTAACTCTGGGAGTAAAGCTTCTGGATCTTGTGAAAACTGAACTCTTTGCCCTCTTTTATGTGGAATACTTGTGTCCTTGGTAAAGTCATAAAAAAGTTCTTGGTTAGAATTGCTATTAAATAGATTCCACTCATCAACGGCCAGCTAGTGGACCCTTTTTGAATTGACTATGTTTGAAAGGGGGAAAAAAAAAAAAAAAGAAGAGGAGGGCTCTCATACAATAAAGTACAACAGCTAGCCTAAGATGCAAAAAGAGGAATTAAACTTAAAGCAAAACTCTAACATAAATTCCCCTTTTTCAAAACTGTCCTATCTCCTCAGCAGTCCCCCAAGCCCTCCTGCAATCATGTTTCCCCAAAAATAAGACCTAGCCAGACAATCAGCTCTAATGCGTCTTTTGGAGCAAAAATTAATATAAGACCGGGTCTTATTTTACTATAATATAAGACCCAGTTTTTAATATAATATAATATAATATAATATAATATAATATAATATAGTGCAATACCGGGTCTTGTATCAATTTTTGCTCCAAAAGACATTTGAGCTGATTGTCCGGGTAGGTCTTATTTTCAGGGAAACAGGGAATTAATCAGAAATAGATCAGCTAGAAGCCAAAGTTCAAGTAACAGAGATAAGTGTCTTTGTCTTGTAAATCTGTACAAAATCAGGTATGTAAACTTAGCCCACAGTAGCCTGAGACTGAGCCTGGTTAATTCAATCAGTAGAACCTGAAATCAAGGGATGAAGAAAAGAAAATTTTAATAATTTATAATTTTTATAATTACAAAATGCTGGAAGTCTCCCTTGCCTAAATCTTTCCTGCAGCTTCCTTAAAATTGTTTATTAAGGATAAATACAAATACAAGTCTTCTCCACAAATATTTTTAGCCTTAGCTATCTAAGCTGAGAAACTTAATCTATTCCAACTGTTATTTATAAACTAGTGAATTTTGTATTATTGTCCCCATCTCATGACTAAAAATTTTAAACCAAAGCTGAAAAGTCTTTGTTTACATTTGTGTGTATGTGTGTCTGTATATATGTGTATGGTATTTTCTACCTCTGAATGGCATTGGCAAAATTAATTTATAAAAAGCTCTATTTAATTGGCTTACACTAAGCACTTATAAAATTAAGAAATATAATAAAACTAATCCAAATGAAGTTCATGTTCACGAGATCTTGGAAAATATTTAGTACTAAAGTTGGTTTGGGTTTATTGGTTTAATTAAAACAGCCCTATCTTTAGAGTTATCCACATTTAATGTAATACTTTCATACTACCTAGGTTTACTACAAGTCAAATAAATTCATGTTATCTCTGTTATAAAATTTGTCAGCAAGAAAAATGACTTGGTATGGTAAAATTATCATAAGTAACATATACATAATTGTTTATAAAAACCCAAGTAAATTAAATAAGCGTAAATAGGGCAATAGTATTTAGGTACAATAATTATAATTTAAGATATATGTACTTAAAAGAAGCTTCCAAAATCTTCTGATAACTTAAGACTTTAGAGTTTTGCTAAGTTAAATGATGGAAATTTATTGAACATCTAGCTAATTTCCAAATAAGATAAAATAATAAAAACTTAATCATTGAACATAGATTCATCTACTTTTGGCTTCCTATCACAGAGGAACTAAAGATAATTTTAGTCTGTTAATGAACATCTGTGTTACATTAAAAGATTGTATTAATAAAAAGGACATGTATTCCTAAAAATTATAAAATGTATATGAAAATTTACCAAGCCACAAAATGTAATGTAAAAGACAGTTCATAATTGTTTACTGCTTAGCTAAGTTTTCTATCGGTTAAAAATTATAATTAACATATGTGAGATTAAAGCCACTAAAAATGAATAAGGTAAAGAATTCTGTATACAAGGAAAGTAGGATGTTTCGGCCAAAAAGAAAAAAATGATATGAGGAACGGAGATACATTTCGTTTAAAGCAAATTAAAGTAATTTTGTCTTGGTTTTCTCAGAATAAGAAGAGAGGAAAAAAAGAGAGAAAGAACTTTACCTTGTGTAATCAAGCTGGCGAAAGTTGAATTGTTATTACGAGGGTTTTAAAAGATAACTTTTAATACCAATGGTGTACTTAGGTAAAACTGAAACTTAATTTTCTTTTATCTGCTAAGGACAAAGTTTTCTTCGGCTTTTATCCGCCTTTGATAATAGATTGTAAAAGGTTTTCTTTACGTTTTAAAGTTATCTTCCTGAAAGGGAAAATTTTGTGTCTTACCAATGGTGATGCAAAATGTCTTCATCAGGTCTTAATATTGAGAGCTAACTTTCACTTACAACTGTTTAACTTTCTATGTTTACCTGAGAAGTCTTTAATTGCCACCTGGTGAAATGTATAACTAAGTATTGTTTCAGTGACCTATGATCCTAAACGTGTGTTACAAACTCACTTTTTGACAAACTTTCCAAAAATCAAATTCTAAATGAAATAATTAATTACACAGGATTAAGTGAACTAATGAAGGTGATTAAATTTTTATGGCTTTTTATTTGTAACATTACTGATTTTTTAATCTTTGTTTTCCAGATGTAAGGAAATTTTCTTCTTCCTAAATGACATATGAACTACTATAATTTGGTAAATTATATTTTTTTAAGCAGAGTTGAAACATTTATCTTTATCCCCTTATCTGATCCATCCAGAATTTGGAAACTGTTAGTGAGTATTCTTATTTTCATGGCAATATAGATATTCACATCCTTAGAATCTATTCTCCTTGTAACAGCAGAAATTAGAAACATTGGTTACATTACCAAGACTTGGAGTGGAACGTAATGTTTGAAAGAGACATGCATAGACTCAAGATACCAACAGTTTTAAGGAAGTAAGTTTGACTTTATAGAAGCCCGTAAAGCCCCCTTGGAAAAATGGGCCTACTATGTAGCTTACAGGGATCCCAGCAGCGTTACCAGGCCGGTAATGAAGGTCTCTCCTGGCAGGCACAAGAACCTCAGCATATTTTGGAGACCTGGAGGAGAGAGGAATTAACCCAAATCTAAACGTATTATAAGCGAAGTCTGATGGCAATAATTTGGCTTGGCTTCTTAGCTTCGAGACAATGTCAAAAGTTCAGCCTGGAGATTCTGTACGGAATGTTTCAGCAACGCAAATTTAAAAGAGCCTATGTGATCAAATGCTATTCTGGCTGCATTGGTGTAATCAGGTCAATTTTTTTTTTGAAAATAGATTTGTTGTGCAAATAAATCAGTCTTAATTTGTCTATCCTTGATAAAAAAAATTTGGAGTGATTTTTGAGAGAAAGAAAAGTGTGTTTCATAGAAAGTATAATACACACTTGTGGATATTAGATTATATTTCTGTTAATAGCCTATGAGGTCTTGTTTTTCATCTGTAAACTGGACTGGATCCTGAATGCTTTTAGTGTCCTCAAATATTTGACTACAACTATCCAACTAACGTATCCAATTTTTCTCCTATTTTTGACTTGGAATCTTGGAGAACTAAAGCTGTCCTTTTCCTAAAGCCTTACAGACTGAAGCTGAACTGCCTGTTATAAACTTGAGAGATCACCACAAAAGCCTATCTTTAGACAATCTTCATGCCTGCTGTGTAAGCCACTCAGAGTTTACCTGAACACTCAGTGGCATCAAAGACATTCCAAACTGCAAAATGTGCTTCCGCTCTGACATCTAGAATACTTCTTGACTGTCTACTGCCAAGGCCCAACTGGTATATACTTTGCTCCAACCATTGACTTTTATTTTTCTTTTGTTTCCATAGAAATGCCTCTTATTAAATACCTGGTTGCTTGCTTACATAATAAAGGCCTAACTGTGGAACCCCACCTACACCACCATCTCCTAAAATGAATTTAACTAAACTGACTTACTTTCAGCACTAACTGGTTCAATGAGATGGGAAAACCTACAAACTCAGCTTCTGGACTGTAAAACTTCTAGGAGAAGTTTCAAAGGTGGAACCATGGGGGAGCAAAATATGCCACCTCAAATTATGTCTCTTTGGTGTGAGGATTAATTTAGACTGATTATTTTTAAGAAACAGAGGACTTAGGAAATATTTATTGTTACCTTCCCCTTAACTGAATATAAGAATTTAAATAAAGGGCCTATTGTTAGAATAGAGCTATCACCAGATGTATCTACAAAGAATATGGACCAGGTGTGGTGGGTTACTCTGAAGGGACTAGAAATGCATGTCTACTCTGTGTCCCATTGTCTCTGCATCACCCAGAAAACACTTACTTACCAAACATTTGCTGTTCCATCTCCGTGTGAATTGCTCTTCTCCACTTTGAAGTCCCAAACCCTACCTCCTTCTGCTTAGCTCAAGATGGCGTATAAGCATCAACTGCATAATTTATCCTTGACCCCATATTCCTATGGAACCCCTCTATGTACATATGTAATTAAATTTGACTTTCACCTATTAATCTGTCTCATGTAAATTTAGTTCTTAGACCAACCAGAAGAACCTAGAAAGGTAGTGGAAAATTTATTCTTCCCTGACACTTTCTATCTTTACCAATAGTGATTCGTTACATAACTTTCTTAAACAATACAATGGAAAATGAATGAAGTCTGGATCCCAAAATAGTGTATCTACACATCTGCGATAAAAGACACAGTGAGGAAACAAAGGACAAAGGACACTAGCTTGAGTCCAGCCTTGGTCCCAAATCTTAGAAGAGAGTTGAATAATCACTGACTTTAATTTGTTTCCTTTACTTCCTTCCCTCTCCTTTCCTCCCTTCTCTCTCTCAGACAATCTGTACAATGTTTTAACACATTTAATCCTAATAATAAGGTGGGCACAAGTATTGTCCCTATTTTACAAATGTCACTCAACTTTTTTTGACCTCGGTTTAACGAAATTTAAGTTGAATCCATTGGGTTCAGAAATCAGCACTGTATCTACTCCATTGACTAAGTCCTGGAGGGCTTCAGTTAACAGTTCAGGTGAGGGAAATAATACACCTAACTGCAGTGAAGCTAGGTGTATGTTTCAGCTCAAGAGATCTGTTTCATCAAAAGCCTAGCTTGTGAGATATGTCTAGCTCTCTTCAAAGATTTAGAATAAAATTTTAAAATCCTAGAGAGAGAATTCTAGAAAGTTCCCAGAGGAATGTGGCTGGAACCAAAGTGTCAAACCAGAGGTTTGTTAAATCTAGACTGTCTTGTAGCATTGGTGTCTGCAGTCAAGTTCAGCTCTGGAAGCAACTGAACTATGATATGACATGGGGTATTACCAGAAGGGACAGAGATTTTTCCACACCTCAACTCTGCCCCCTTTTATATTCCAATTTTGGCAAAATCGGGAAGTCTCCATTATTGTCAGATTTCTGCTTAAGTTGGCTGACACCAAAAGTGTGTCTCTCTTGACCCAGAAATAATGCCATGTATTTCCCACAATTGTTCTGAACCTGTACTCTAGGGCTTGCTGGTCTTTCTGTAGGCTTTCATTATAATCCATTGTTTCCAGCTGCTTGATCTGTTCTGATGCCTTCAGTTATCTCCTGTACACTGGTTTTCTCTTCTCTGCTTAGAGCATTGTGATGGACATTGTAGTACTCTGCCTGCTTTGGTTTTTATTCTCTTTTCTTCTCTGTACTCTATGTTAAGATTCCTCTTGACTAAAATATCTACAACCCAAATAATGCTCCCCACACTACCATCAATGTCTACCACCTACTTGTTTACAATTAATTAATACTGCTTCATGATTCTGATATTATCTGGCCCACAACCTCTGTCAAAATGTATCCTCTCTTGCTCTAATTCCTTAGCTAATTTACTTCTATTTAATTTTTCATGATATAATAGTTTAATAGGTTCCCTCAGTGTCTTCATTGATTGCCCAGTTGAGAATTTCGGACACTTCAGAAAGACAATGAAGAGATGTTCTAGAGTCACTGGGGCATCTCAAATCTTTCCACGTGTGCCAAATACTTGATTGACTGATTGATTGATTTAAAATTACATACCAAAAACAGGTATCACATAGGACAGGTTTTGCTGCATTCTAGTAGGAGGAAACACACCATAAGCCAGTAAATAAACAAATAATTTCAGAGTGATAAATGTCATCTGAGTCCATTTGGGCTACTATCACAAAACACCATAAGCAAGGTAACTTGTAAACAACAAATTTATTTCTCACATTTCTGGGAGCTGGGAAGTCTAAGATCAAAGTGCCAGCATGATGAGGTGAGGTACCTCTTCTGGGTCAGGTGGTAGACTTTATGCTGTGTCTTCACATGCAGAAGGGGCTTCTGTTAGAAAGGTGCTCATTCCACTCATTAGGGCTCCATGGGTGAACTAAGCACCTTCCAATGGCCCCACCTCCCAATATTATCTCATTAGGCATTAAAATTTCAACACATGTGTTTCGAGGAAACAAACATTTAGACTATAGCAAATGCTATTCTGTAATAATTTAAAAAGAAGAGTGTGGAAATTAAAACAATTTGTTTTGAGAAGGCAGGTCGTGTCCATTTTATTTTTTTTGTTTTTATTTTTTATGAATTTTTAAAAACTAGTTTCAGGTGTACAAAGCAACATAATAGTTAGACATTTAAACCCCTCATAAAGTGATAACCTACCCCTCAATCTACTATCCCTCTGACATCTTAAGTAGCTGTTAAAATACTATCGACTATCTTCCCTATGTTGTGCTCCACATCCTGTGACTACTGTATATATACCTATATATTTAGTTACAGTTGACATTCAATATTATTCTACTTTAGCTCTTCAGGTGTGTAGGGCATTGGTCAAGCATCTACACAGTCTATGAGGTGATCCCCCTGATAAGTCCAGTGCCCACCTGGCACCTTACATGATCTTTACAACATTGTTGATTATATTATCCATACTGTATTAACTGTCAATTTATATTTCTTAATCTCTTCACCTTTTTCACCCTGACTCCAACCCCATTCCCATCTATCACCCTGATAGGTCTAGTATCTATCTGGCACCATACCTAATTATTATAATATTGTTGATTATATTCCTTATGCTATAACCTACATCCCATGACTACTGTATAACAACCAATTTGTACTTCTTAATCCCTTCCCCTTTCACTCATCCTTAACCTCCTCCCGTCTTAAAGAAGTCCCTCTAAGATTCCTTGTAGTACTGATTTGGTGGTGATGAACTCCTTCAGCTTTTTCTCGTCTGGGAAGCTCCTTATCTGTCCTTCAATTCTAAATGACAGCCTTGTTGGGTAGAGCAATCTTGGTTGTATGTCATTGATTTTCATCACTTGGAATATTTCCTGCTACTCCCTTCTTGCTTGCAAAGTTGACAAATGAGCTGACAGTCTTATGGGGGCTCCCTTGTAGGTAACTAACTACTTTTCTCTTGCTGCTTTTAAGATTCTCTCTTTATATTTGAACTTTGGCATTTTAATTATGATGTGTCTTGGTATGGGCCACTTTGGGTTTATCTTGTTTGGGACTCTCTGTGCTTCCTGGGCTTGTATGTCCATTTCCTTCACCAGGTTAGGGAAGTTTTTTGTCATTATTTCTTCAAATAGGTTTTCAGTTCTTTGCTCTCTCTCTTCTCCTTCTAGTACCCCTATAATGCAAATGTTGGTAGGCTTGATATTGTCCCAGAGGCCCCTTAAACTCTCCTCAATTTTTTGGATTCTTTTTTCTTTTTGCTGTTCTTGTTGGGTGTGTTTTGCTACCTTCTACATCGCTGGTTGGATCTTCTGCTTCATCTAATCTGTTGTTGATTCTCTGTGATATATTCTTTGTTTCAATTATTGTATCCTTTATTTTTGACTGGTTCTTTTTCATGGCTTCCATCTCCATTTTTATGAGGTCATTGAGCATTCTTATAACCAGTGTTTGGAACTCTGCATCTGACAGATTGCTTATCTCCATTTTGCTTAGTTCTTTTTCTGGAGCGTTGTTCTGTTCTTTCATTTGGGACATGTTTCTTTGTCTCCCCATTTTGGCTGCCTCCCTGTGTTTGTTTCTATGTATTAGGTAGGACTGCCACATCTTCTGGTCTTAGTAGAGTGGCCTTATGTGGTTGGTGTGCTGTAGGGTTCAGTGGCACAGTCTTTCTGGTCACCTGAGCCAAGCGCTCCAGGTGCATCCCTTGTGTGGGTTGTGTGTGACCTCCTCTTGTAGTTGAGACTTGGTTGATAATTGCACATCAATGTGAGGGACTGACCCTTGGGTTCACTTGTTGTGAGGACTGGTCTTGACTACAGTGGAAGGGTTGTTGTGCAGGGGCTGACCCTACAGAGCAGGATCTGCCTCAGCAGGACTCTGGTGCCTGCCTAATCTGCCCCTTGGGTTGTCATACTTGGAGATGGCTAGGTGATGCTCCAACTTATTTTGAACCTCGCCACTGGGGTTGCCAACCCCAGGACCACCTTGGAGGGGATCCTCTGTAGGTCTACTTCAGCCACAGCCAGTGTGCCACCCAGGGCCATCTAGTGGGAACCAGAAAGAAATCCACAGATGTCTGCCACCCATGCTGTGCTTGGAAGCACCTTGAGAGGCCAAGCCATGAACCAACGCCAGCTGTTGCTAGTGCCAGCTTAGGGCTGCTCAGCCAGAGGTACAGGACACACTCAAGCCAGGTGCTGCTTGTCTGGGTTCCACGCACCTTTGAGAGACACTAGGAAAGTCTGCAGCTGAGCCAAGGCAGGTAGTCTGCACAAAAAAAGCCACTGGAAGCAGCCTGGGTGTGCCTGAAAGTTGGGCGGGGCCAGGTCTTGAATCACCAGGGTGGGGCAAATGAATGCTGGAGACTCAGATATGGGGGCCACCTGTGTTTGCACACCAGGAAAGGGGAGGGCTCAACAAAAAAACAATGGCCTCTGCCAGCTCCCCCAACAGGGAGAAAGCTGCCTCTCCAGCCCCCATCCCAAGCCAGACAACTCAATTCCCCACCATTTGTTCCTGCCACCTTTCCAGCTGCTGCCCCAGAGCAAGTGATTCCACTGGTGAGTAAGTCCGCGCGCAGTCCCTTTAAGAGGAGCCCCTGTGAGTGCAGCCGCACTCAGTCTCACTCAATCACAATCTCTACTGTTTTTCACAACCAAAAATTATGGGGACCTCTCTTCCCAGCACTGGAGCCCTGAGTTGGGGTGGGGCTGGTATTCTCGCTCCTTTAGGGGAAGGGGATCCCCTACAGCTGAAATAACCCTTCTGATCTTTAATGGTCCCAGGCATGTGATCTTTAATGGTCCCAGCCCATTCTGAGTCTCTGATCTTCCTACCAGTCTGGAGGTGTGTGGGGACAGAGTCCCAGAGAGCAGTTTTCAGGCTCACGGCCTCACATAGAAAGGTGCTGGCTCGGTTATTAGATGGCCATCAGCTATAATCGGATGGCTGTCCGCTGTGGCTGGGTGGCCATCAGCTGTTACCAGTTGGCCATTGATCACAGATGTAACTGCCATGGCTACTACGCTAAGGGGGTTGGTTGGTTGGCAGAGAAGCAGACGGTGGATTGTGGATCATGTTCATCCTACTTCCTGTGTCTCGACCAGCTGCCAGCGAGAATATAGTGGTATGAACCCCCTATCCATGGCTCCCTTGGTATTCCTTTACGGCCTCACCATATCCTGCGTTCTTGTGCGGGGAGCGGGACCAGCGTCCTTGCATTACAAGGTGGCTTCTTCTGCACGTCCTTAGTTGAAAGGCTTCAGTTCATCTTGATTTTAGGCGATTCTCAATAATGGTTGTTTTGTAGATTAGTTGTAATTTTGATGTGGTTGTCAGAGAAGGTAAACACAGAATTTACCTACTGCGCCATCTTGGTTGTCTCAATGATTTAAAGTATAATATATAATATAATGCTAACTCTTAAAGAGATTGTCTCAGTTAGCACTGCCTCTAAAAATTGAGTGCTGATTTCCCCATATCCACACTAACACTGTATTATTTTACTTTGTTAAGTAAGGTAATAATGGAATTTCATTGTCATTTTGACCACAATTTTTTTTTTTTTTTTTTTTTTTGAGAAGTTGAGCCATTCATATTTTCTTTGCTGTGGTTTTATGTTCATGTCCTTTTCCTATGTTCGGTTTGGGTCATTTTGAATTGATTTGCTTAAGAACTCTTTATGTGTTAGGGGAATGAGCCCTTTGTCATGTGTTTCAAACATGTTTTTCCAATTTGTGTTCTGTCTCATCCATGGTATTGTTTCCATGCAAAAGACAAGCACTGTTTTTTTTTTTGTTTGTTTGTTTTTGTTTTTTTAATGTTTGTTTCTAAATATTTGGAGAATAAATGGGACTTAGGTCAGGTTCCCAGTAGCAGACCCTAACGTGAGGTTTCATGTGATTTGTTTAGGAAGGTTTCTCAGGAAAACTCTTAAGAGAATGAAAGAAGCAGATGAAATCAGAGGAAGCCACAAAAGGTTGTAGTTTCACAGAAAGTCCTGTGGAGAAGAGTGTTAGCCTGATCATACAGGGGATCCAATCAAGGGCGGCAGAAAGCAAAACCTCACTGAATGAATGGGAGGAAGGAGGGGAAGCACAATTAATTTGAAGGAAGGGATGCATGACTGACAATAAAAGGACCTTGGGGGAATTTGTGTGAGCCAGCAGCTATTAACAATGTGTGGGGCAAGGGTCAATGAAAGGAAAGAAAGAAGTTCAAACCCAGCACAAGACCTAGTCCCTTAAGTATAATTTGTTTTCTTCTCTCCCTCACCTCTTCCTGGATTTTCATAATCAGGCCTGATGGTGCCAAAGTTATTGGGAAGATCCGCTTTCAATAAGCTGAAGGCCAAGGAAGTAACTGTAGATGTAGAGATTAGAAGTCTTTGAAAAGAGGTAATGGATTGAAAAGGGGACGCTTGGTCTTGCTTAAGGAACACAGAATTTAGTTTTGCATGCTTACTAATAAAGGACAGCCTTGTTATATTTCTGGAGTAACTGGAAAATAGCCCCCATTAATGATTCTCATTAGCATCACAGACTATTTTTTCTTGGAGGATATATAGGTTTCACTAAGTAAATGTCTTCCTTAATTCTCTTGTGAAATCAAATTTAATTTTAGTAAGTATCAAGCTGAGAGCATTTGAAGGAATCTTGACTCTTTTAATGACAAACACTGCTCTAACACATAGCATTACCAAATTTAGGGCCACCCTCTCCCAACTGTCCCTTCCAGGTGCACGACGTGGGGTGTGTGTGTGTGTGTGTGTGTATGTGTGTGTGTGTGTGTGTGTGTGTGTGTGTAGATTAGTGTTTTCATACTTGGAGGAGATGACAATCCTTAGTCCCCTTGTTCTTCGTAGAGCAGAGTCTTGGACCATCTGCCTCCAGAGGGCAAAATAATTATTTTTAATAGGAAATAAGGGCAGATGTCTTAAGTCCAAAGTACAGATTGTAAGAATACACACATTAAAATTAGTAAATACTCGTAAGTGAAAGATTATAGCACCCTGTTACATTAGGTGCACAAACGTAGTACAATAGGTAGTACATTTGAAATATATTTACTATCTATTTTACCGTGAGTAGGGAATTGTAAGTTAGCTTGAGTAGCAATAAATTTCATTGAAGAACATTACTTCTCTCAGTGTCTTAACAGAACAAATACAGTAAGTGGTCTTAGTGATGACCTAAGACATTTACTTTCCAGACACAATGAACAGAATACCCTGTTCTAAGTTTGCACAATTAAAGTAAACAAAGCATGAAGTTCATAACTGAATGTTCAGTAACATTAAAAATTTTCCAAGTTTTTAAGATTAGCATTAAAGACAAAGGAAGTAGGAAGTGTATATATTTAGTGCCTTGGTAGAAACAAAAAGCATAATACTAACATTCACTTTGACACAATATTGATTTTTCCCATTATTAAATTTTATTCTACAATTTTTATTTATAAGAACATAACAGAGCTGATGCTCAAGGTTTAGAATACACAAATATCTAAAAAAAGTGATAGCACTATATATTACTTTCTATTTGATGTACGGGGCTTAGTAATGGTTTCTTCTGGTTCCCCTTTCCTTGATGAGATGATCATTTCCTTGACTTAACTTGTTAACCACTATGGCTTTTGTATTTGTAGTCCTTAGAGCGCTCCACCCAGCAGATGCTTAAGAAAATTTAGATTAGGTCATCTCCAGGAATTATTTTTAAAATGTGATTAGAAATACATTTCCAATGTATAAGATCAAGACTTTTCCTCAGTGTGATTAGATAGACGTCACAATAACCACTGAACAAGACAATTGTATTTTAGACGTTTGACATCACCATATAGAGAACTTCCTCATTCTTTTTTAACACTGAATGTTATCCCCTCGTACAAATGTACTATGATGCATTTAACAAACCCTGTCTTGATATACATATGGGTTCTTTCTCCTTTCTTTTTTGTTTGCAATTTGTTTATTGGTAAAACCAGGTTACATCCCTGACATTGTTTTGCATTTTTCTTTGTTTCTTGTGTTTCTTGTGAATTGGTAGGGGCCTGGCCCAATTTTGGTTTGATTTATCTAAAGATTTATTCTCATCTGGTGTTAACATACTTCAGTTAGGTGGTATGTAATGTCTGGTTTTATCTTTCTTTGTGATGTTAGCAGCCACTGAGGATCAGTGCCTAGATCCATTAATTCACTAGGAATTGCAAAATGGTGATATTCTATCATACCTTCTTCACTCATTGGTTGGAATAAGAAGAAACTTCCCCTCCTTCACTATTTGGTTACCCTAAGGCATAGTTCATATAGGAAGTGTATAATAAATGATTGATTCTTTCCCTTCATTTGCCTGTTTCCAGAGTAATGAGTTGGTTCCTTAATGTTCTTCAAAAGTGGTCAATGAAGGTTTTTCTTTAGTATCATTTTGACTTCATGTATTTAAACATTAAATGATGCATTTCAATGCATTGCAGTTGTTTCTTTAGTAATTCTTGAATTTTTCAATCTTTGTCATTGGGAGTCTCTAAGTTGGCTTTTGATACAATCCTGGATAGCATCCTTGCTTTATGGTTTAATAAAATATTCTAGACTCAGCTTGTGCATTTTTTTGTCTTAGACCTGGAATCAGATACTTTCCTAAGAGGCAGTGATTTCTTTTATGAGCAAATGATATTTAGATATTTAACTTATGAGAGCTAAGTGTACATTGCCAGTACATGTGTTAAAGTTTTTCTTCCGTGGGGTCCAAAAAAGCACTGACTGCCTGATATCAGTGTACTTGTGGGTAATGTTTCTCTATAAATCAGTGAAAAGAAACTTGGTGCAAATAAGCCTTCTGTATTTTCTGCTGAGAGCTAATGAAACGATAACTAGTTTAAGGTTCAAAAGAAAAGGGTTTAAGGCCTGGGTACTTCTGTGTGATATTAAGTCATTTCACTACTCTTAGTCAGACATAATTTCTCCTGCTTCAAAATAGATATAATATTACCTATCACAGCTTTTATGGGGACCAATAACGAAAATACTTGATAATAATAGCTGACATTTGCTAGGGTATTTTTATGTGCCAGGTTTTATGCTAAGTATGTTATCTCCTTGGTATCATTAAAACTGTATAAAAGGAAAAAAGACACCATTATTCTCTCTCTTTTATAAAAGAGAACATGGAAGATCAGAGAGGCTGAGTACCTTGCTCATTCCATCAGTGGAAGATAGGAAATCCTAAGAAGCTGCGGTAATTAAGCAGCATAGGAGGTGCATTTCTTACTCAGGAGTCGTGAGCCAAACTAAGTCCACAGAAGCTAACTGAACATAACCAGTAGTACTAATCCAAATTAATAAAAAATGCATTAAATTCATGATCAAAAGCTGAACGAATATATTTGAATTCCTTTACAACCAGAGTTACAGTGGAAAGAATATTTAGTAACCTGGATTCCATATTGGGCTCTTTTACAAACTGCCTTTTTGACTTTGCCAAGTGATTGATTGTCTTCAGGCCTCAGCTTTTCACAGAGGAGTGAAAAGTGATTTCAGAGGCTAATGTGCTAGGACAAGAACAGAAGAGTAATGCTTGAGGATGGCTTTGAATAACTCACTGTTAATATGCAGAGTTTTTAAAAAACACTTTAGAACATATTTAGAAGTGCCACATTGATTCAGATTACTGAGTCACTCAATGATTGATTCATTCAAAATACTTATTGAGAACCTACTATGTGCTGGGCATTGTAACAAGTAGTGTTTTAGCAGTGAACCAAATGAAGTCCCCATTTTCCTGGTTTATTATCCAGTGAAGGAAGACAGAAAACAAACACATGCATAATATATACATGTCAGATAAATATCACAATATATGGCAGATAAATGCTACAGACCAAAGAATAAACAAGGGAAGTTGGTGGGGAGGGGAAGTAACCAGCTGCCCCAGTGCTTTCTACCAAATGTGCACCAGCTCATTCATTTACTGGAATACCCTTTCCTCAAGTATCCTTATGGCCGACTCACCCTGATTCAATCAAAGAGCATGGGCTCAATGAGGCCCAACACATGGAAAACCCCGCCCTCCCACAATCTGCTCTTTATTTTCTTTCCCATGTAGATCTAACATCTGAAACAAATTGCTTGTTTGGATGTTTAATGTCTGTCTCCCCCAGCTAGAAAGTAAGTTCCAAGAAGGCAGGCCTCTTTATTTTTTGTTCAAGGATGTATTTCAAAGACTTGACCAGTGCTTGAGAAGACGTAATGCTTAATAAATTGATTAATGTACAAATTAATTAAAAGTGAATGAATGAATTAGGAGGGTGATCTGGAAAGCCTTCACTAAGGGGGTGACTAAATAGTAAAAGCTTGACATTTAAAAATCGAAACTTAAGGAAATTGTATTTAAATGGTGCAGCATCCAGTTGATAGACATTCTGTGGCCTTAAAATGATATTTAAATTACATTTATGAGGATTAAGGAATAGCATGAAAACTACTTATAACATATGGCTGAGTGAAAAATGCAGGATGCAAAAATATGCCTATATTATTATTATAGCTATGTAAAAACAGGTCTTAAAAAAAGTTTTTAGAAGAAATGCTAGGAAGAAATATACCAAAAGTCATCAGTACAAGTTGTAGTGATCATTGATTTCCTTTATTATTTTTTCTATTTAAATTATTTTCTATAATGTGATCATACCAAATTTGATATGAAAATAAACAAATTTTAAAAAGTAAATCTATATACTGCTACCTCTCATTCATGGTGTTATAACATTTTTTTTCTTTTTTGTTGTTGTTTATATTGTACATTTCGAAATTGACCTGAACAATATCAGTAACTTCTGACAAGCAGGGACTCAGAGTTGAAAAAGTACACCTGGATTGCAAATGTTCCATAGAAAGACCAAAGGTGGAGAGGAGGTTGAATCAACTCTCATGCCTTCTATAACCGTGTTTCCCCAAAAATAACACCTAGCTGGACAATCAGCTCTAATGCGTCTTTTGGAGCACAAATTAATATAAGACCCAGTCTTATTTTACTATAATATAAGACTGGGTCTTTAATATAATATAATATAATATAATATAATATAATATAATATAATATAATATAATATAATATAATATATATAATAAATATAATATAATAAATATAATATAATACAATATAATATAATAATATAATAAATATAACACTGGGTCTTATATAAAATTTGCTCCAAAAGATGTATTTGAGCTGATTGTCTGGCTAGGTCTTATTTTCGGGGAAACACGGAATTAACATCACATCTATCTTGACTTTACCTTCCTAGTAGATTGTCTCCAGGGGAAGGAAATCCTATCAGTTGAACATGCCCCTCAAGAGAGCATAATGAATAAGTGATTATAAGTAGAATATAACATCAGAAAGAGAAAATTGCCCAAGACTCTGTTTTATCTTAATTGTTTCCATTACCTTGATCAGGGGAAGATATTAAAGATTAGCAACATGTATTAAGAGCCAAAGTATGCATGGGATGTGTTATTCTATTTACTCCTCAGAATAATTCACTGAGATAGGAATTATGTTACCAAATTTTAGATGAGAAAATGGGGAATATAAAGAACTTACCCAGGGTCAAACAATCAGATAGGTAGTGAAACCATGATTCAAATTAGATTCAAACTGACTGTAAACCACACTTAAAACTCATATATAGAGAATAAAATATCAAATATTTCTTGGTAGACTCCCTTCCCAATAGTACTTTTCGGTCTCTTCCATGTATTTATGAAGTATTTATTTAACAATGGTCTTTGCTTGCAAAAGACACCAACTGCATTTTTATTAATATGGTTCCAGCTCCCAGATCTAGAGCAATGTCATCCTAGGTAAGCAGTAATATTATCCTGAAGCCTTTTGCAGTATTGAAATTGCCAGGGTCTGGGACTCCTGGTAGGTGAGAGGGGCGCCATATTGGAATAGATACCTTTGCAATGAGTTGGGAACAACTCCTCTTGCCTCAGTTTCTGCACACTTATGAGAAGCCACATCAGGAACTGATTCTTCCCTCAGTGAGTCAAGGCAGGGAGCAGAAGCCTCGTTTGAATCTAAGGCTGAAACAGGAACTCTGCACTGGATCCTCTTCAATGGACCAGATGACCAGGTCACATCCTGAGGTGACCCTGTCTGTTGAATCAGATAATTGCTTAGTAATCGGTCCTTAACTAAACTGCTAGCTGGAAAACCAGTCTTTGAAATCAATAATTTCATATTTATATGTATACTTTTATGTATATGCTATGTTCATAAAAAGACTAAAATATGTTAGCTCTAGTTTGAAAACAAACATTCCAGTAAGGAGGAAGAGTAACTGATATTCCCCCTGGATATGGTTTCTCTGCTAAATTGAAGCTAAATAAAATAATATGTTACTATATGTGTTAAGTGACATACATAATGTCTACTTATAATACCTCTCGATGCATTTCACAAGAGAAATAAACGTCCTAAGTTTCATCTCTTCCCTAAATGACTACTCTAGAGACCACACAATTCCCTTTAAACTCAATTATCTCACAACTGAATGCTCTAATAATCTGCTAAAACCAGCAGACATAGTGTTATCAGTGAGCCAGAAAAAGAGGAAACCCCAGAGCAGCCATCAGTGGTCTTCACTTCTCTGCAGTCAGCCCCTTCGTATCCCTGATAACAATGACAGGAAAATTTCTCCGCCATCACTGCCAGGTCTGTCTCAGACGCTTTTCCTTTCACACTAAATTCTCCGTCCTTGGAGGCCTCGATGTGGTAATTTGCAGGGTTCAAGTGAAGGTAATCCGGAGCTTTCCACACCTTCCTTAGGCACCTCCCGTTATTCCTGCACAGGTGAAGGCTGCACACCTCAGCAGCTCTGGTCACGTTGAGTATGTAGCTCCCTAAGTCGCAACCCACAAACTGCTTCACCTTTGTGCAGTTGCCCTGGAAATGTAGAAACAAAGGACTTTGAGTGATTTTTTTCTGGTACTGACACTTTTAGAGCATCTGGGCCTACGAAGCAGCTCCTTGGACCCAATTGAAACCTGATGGCTTGGTTGCAGAAGGTGAAGTGTTAGGCTCAGGGGGCCCAGATCAGAAAGGGTGAGAGGGCGAAAGGACAGGAAATGGAGAATATGTTACAGTAGGGCTAAGTAACTGAACTTGGAAACGGGCCTCAGAGTCAGCACGCGTGACCTTGCCTTCTTCCAATTTACATCCCTTTTTCCCTCCTCCTAGTTCCCAAGTTAATGGGTGTGAATAAAAGAGGAACAGACCCAGATTAAAAGTCATGTCAGAACTGCTGTCCTTCTGCCACCTTTCAGGTCTGTGGCACCTTTCGTGATAGTGTTAGAACAAGAATCATTACATTCTACCACTGTACTGTTGACCTTCAACCTACACCCTTCTGGATTTTCCTGTTTATTATGCTTAAATATCAACTGTCCTGAGTTCTAGTCTTCCATGTATAATCCAAACACAGGAAAGCCTGCAAGACTGACTAGGTTATCTTTTTTTTTGGTGGTTCCTATTATGTGTTTGCCACCTGGCTTGCACACTCAGCTTCCTGATGAAGCTCTTCCCATGAGCCACCTGGGCTGAAGAGAAAGTATCACACCTGGAGAGTCAGGAATTGATACTCTCAGTTTTTACCTAATTGTCATATGTGGACAGAGGAGACTTTTAACCTTATATTGTCACAAATAGTTTCATGAATAGTATCTTGGGAGCAAAAAAATTGAGCCTGTGAAATTCTAAGACTATCAGATAATCATAAACTTGCAAAAAATTCAATTTAACAAAAGTGTTGAGTATACAAGTATAAAAATTCAAGGTAAAATATATTACACTATAGAAATATCAATAAACATCATCTGGAAATACAGAAGAGATGGTGATTAATGTGGATTACAGAAAACTAGGAAGACTTCTTGGAGAAAATAATATCTGAGATGGAAGAAATTTGAAGAGGCATAAAAATCTTATTTTAAATGCTATTACTTTTCAGCTAATTTCTTCATACAGGAAAAAGTCAACGTGGAGATTAAAAAGTTACCATCTGTTTCTACTTCTCACAATATGATATAACACACTTTTGTGTAGTGGTTAGATGCAAGGGCTCCAGAATAAAACTGTGGTTTGTGACAACACCACTAACTAGCCTAACTAGCAACTACCCTCCTTAGATTTCTTCTCTTGTTTCCTCATCTGTAAATGAGGGTGGTAGTCCCTACCTCACAAGGGTTGTTATGACCAGTAAGTGAGCAAATCAAAACAAAAGAGCACTCAGTGCAATCCTAGCACATAGCACCTATTCAAAAAATGTCAGTATTATTATTACTATTTCAACAGAAGTTAATATTTATTGAGCTTCTTCTATGTATCAGGCACTGATTTGGACTTTTTTTTCTAAAGGCTGGTTTACTGTGGAGTGAGCGCTATAGGAAAACAGGGCAAACACTTGAAATGATATTAAGTATAACTTCAAGGTACTGTCTTACCTCAGATGAAGTTAAATTCATGTCTCCCCAAATAACAATGCCTGCAGCTCCCAACGCAGCACTTTCTCCAATGGTACTGATTAGATCTTGCTAGATTGAAAAGAGTAGAGTTCATTATTCATTTGAATAAAAATCAACCCACCAGAAATTAGGATTAGAGGCTGAGTTTAATATAATAGGATAAAACTATTTTCCACTTTCTTAGAGTAACTCAAATGTTGATTGAACCAAGGCTCAGAAATCACACTCTATAATCATATGGAAAAACACATTAAATATTTTTAAAGTAAAATTTAAATTTTCCAAACAGAATATTATTTTAAAGACAGGCTCTAAATAGCCACCATAAATTGTTTAATCAAAGTTGACTAGGGGCATATATATATATATATATATATATATATACACACACAAACCGGGTCTACAGAGGGTGCCAAAAAATGTATATTCATTACTCATTTCTGGAAAGGAAAAAACTATTAAAATTATAATAATATATACCGATAACAAAAGATGAATACAAGTCACGTTTGACTTCTGCAATGACAAGAGGTGCTCAAAGTGGTTACCATCAGCATCCAGACACTTCTGATTACGGCGAACTACTGCTTGAGCCACGTTGACCCAAGTGTCCGCTTGTGTACATTTTTTTGACACCCCTCATATGTATGACTCAGAAACAGAATTCAGAAGTTTTCCTTCTCCAAATGTGAGGAATGGCTCTCGTTCCTCCTAGCTAAGCTTCCCTTTCCAGTTTGCAACACTCCCCTGAAAAATTCATGTCTGTAGTGACCTAGAGGCCTTTGTGTCATTTGGAGTCCAAGGCCTGGTAGAGAAACACAGTGGCAAGGACTTTCCGGCTCTGACTTGGTCCAGCTCTCATGTTTGATTCCTGAAATTACGTGTGTTTCATTTAAAAGTGCCTGACTTCATGGTCTTTATCCATTCATCCAGTCACGGTAAAACCACCGGAATTTTTGTCAATATGGTTAAAAGAGATAAAAGCTCAATTTCAGCAGGGGTAGTTTGTAACCCTAAAAGACTATTGTTTTAGTGCTTAAAGATTAACAAGGAGCTAGGCCATTTCAAAGGGAAATTAATTGTTGAATGTGTGCAGTTAGTTCCTACAGTACAGTAGGTTTCCTAAATAAGTTTGTCAAATTATAATGTATTCCCCCAATGTTTAGGATACTAAGCATTCACCTATTACTCCAAGGATGAATTTCCATCAATGATATGCTGAAAAATGTAATTGGGTGATTTAGTGGCAAATAAAAGCAGACCTTTAAACTGTACTTTGCCTGGGGCATTTTATATTAATATCAACACTTGAGAGATAAATCTCCTTATCAGGTACTTTAAAAGTTCACTCAAATGAAAGGTTTTGCAATCTCAGTTTTCAAAGGTTTTTTTTTGTTTGTCTGTTTTCGGTTTTTCTTTCCTGGTCAATTCTCTGGAAACTTTCAAAAAAGGAAGAGATTTTGATTTAAACTAATTTCCCTTTAGGCTGACATCCATTTCCATTTTCCATGACCATAGCATCTGCTGAATAGATCAGAGCTAACATGACAGGAAGGGGAGTTTTGTGAGGCTCAAATGAAATAGTGCAAGTGAAACGGTTTTGAAAATTACCCATGATATGGTGACTATGGGACAGAGGAGGAGCCAGCCATGCAGTGCCCAGAGTGAGGACTCTGCTCGGTCCATGCCCATCGCCTCTTTTGGCAAAGACAGAAAGGAGCAGAGCTCCACCCCCCACTGACTTTGAAACTTCCCTGAATACAGCAGTGCCATATTCACATGATGTGATCAGAGGGGCTGAAATTCCCCATGGCCTTCTATGAATTCCTATCAAGTGCATGTTACACCTTTTCAGCTGTGTCACAGTTTTTGGATAGTCTGGGCTTTCTGGTGTTTGTTTGCTTTGGAGGGTTTTTTTTTGTGTGTTTTTGTTTGTTTGTTTGTTTTTGCAGTATTTGTTCTCTTTACATTTCAGTTTTGGAGGTTTCTATTGAGACATACTGAAGTTCAGAGATTCTTTCCTCAGCCATGTCCAATCTGCTAACAAGCCCGTAAAAGATATTCTTCTTTTCTGTTACAGTGTTTTTGACCTCCAACATTTCTGCCTGGTTCCTTCTTCGAGTTCCTGTCTCTGTGCTTACATTGCCTATCTGTTCTTGCATGCTGTCCACTTCGTGCATTAGAGCTTTTAGCATATTTGTCATAGTTGTTTTAAATTCCTGCTCCATCATTCCAACATCCCTGCCATATCTGAGTCTGGTTCTGATGCTTGCTGTGTTTTTTCAAATTGTACTTTTGCCTTTTAGTTGTCTTGTAATTTTTTTCTTGATAACTAGACATGATTTATTTTTTCTTGATGGACAGGTAGCTCACACTGGCTAAAAGGAGCTGCTATGAATAGGCCTTTATAGTGAGGTGTGGGGGGAATGGAAAGATTTTAGCATCCTATAATCAGGTCTCAGTCTTTTAGTGAGATTTTGGCTCTGGACTGAGACCTTTACAAATTCTTTGTTATTTTTACCCCCCTCTTAGGTGGGGCAGGTTGGTTAGAAGGGGCTAGAGCTGGGTATTTCCCTTCTCCCAAGTGGAAGTCTACAGCCAGCTGGAGTTGAGTGTTTTTCTTCCCCATGTCAGTTAGGTTCTGATAAGATCCCAGCAGGTTTGGTGTTGGTTAAATAGTTTCTCCTGAGGGCACACCCTGTAAGCATAGAAAGCTCTGGGGTATTTAGAATGGTTCCTTATCTCTGTTGCCTACCAGATGCATGAGGGGATATTTCTGTGATATTCAAGGTGAGGACCTGTCAGCTTTTGGAGGTAAAACTCACAGAAGTGTCCCCTCCTTGCCCCCACCCATGATGCATCGTCCCCCTGGAGTTTATCTCTCTCAGAACTGTCCACACTGAGCCACCAGGAATTCATCAATGACAGCTCAGGTTTTCCTACTCCAGCAGTGGTTTCCGCAGAAGTTTCTGCTCACAGGTTTTGAGCTGGTAGATTTTGATTTTCTGTGTTCACCTGTCTGTCTCTCCAATTTTGAGGGCAGCAATCGGCCCGGTGTCCTCACTTCTTTTATGAATCTAAGAAGAGTTGATTTTTTTCAGTTTGTTCAGCTTTTTATTGGTTAAGATGTAGTGGCCACTTCCAAGTTTCTTATAATGCACGCTGGACTGGACACCAGAACTCTCTCATGAATTCCTTTGGACTAAGTCATTGGCATGAGACGGAGGAGAGAGGCACAGCGTCTGTATTTTGTGTTCATAGGTCATTGATCTATATTGAGCAAGGAAGCTACAGATGTTTGTGGTGAAAATCGCAAGTCTTCATGCACATGTTGACTAAAGGAAAGGAGTCAGTAGGAGACGTTAATGCAAATTTCTATACCAAATTAGCTCACTGTCAGCTAGCTGAGAACAGGGTGCTGAATGAATCACAGAGCAGCTCTGTTTTGAGGACCAAAAAATGCAAGAGCCCTGTTTAATGACAGAAGTTCCAGGCAAGGTGCTTCTTGGAGTAGATTGGGACCACCTGAAAGCACAAGCCACATGAGTGATGTCACGTGAAAAGAGAAAGGAAAAACACAGGATGTAATTGCAACAAATCTTCCAGGTCCTAGTGTGGTGTAGGTCCGCCTTGCCCTACCTGTGAGCCTCAGCTCAAACGGAGGTTGTGGAAATAGAGGGTGGGGATACCCAGAGGGCTTCCTCCACATTTGGGTTTCCTTCAGTCTCTGAGGCTTTAGCACAGTGCATGCGAGTAAGTTGCCCACTGTGGGGAGCTGGAGCATCATTAATGAGCTCCCTTTCAGTGTTACCACAGGGAAGATTAATTCATTACAGGGAAAGACATCTTTAAATTACAGTCCAGAAAACTCCTTTCATTATTTTTTAAAGCATAGCATAAAGTTATATGTAGGTTGAATTTATGTGTAAGTAGCATAGGAAATCTTTTGTGTGATATGAGGTGTTACTACCCCCAGGTCATCCCCCCTCACCCCCAGGGCTGCTGACAGAGATTCCATTCTTATATATTCCCCTTCCAAGGTTAAGACTTTGATACTGGTTAAAAAGTGATAGCTTTACCACATGTATTCCTGTAGTGTTTCAAATTTTCATATATATTTTCTCATTTAGTTTTCATACCATATCTGCTAGGTAGGTAGGGCAGGTAATACTGTCTCATTTTGAAGATTAAGACAGTGAGGCACTGAGGTCTGGAGAGGTTAAGAGTTTTGCTATTTATTGGTAATTCCTTGTTCTAATCTTAACTGTGTGTATGTATACATGTACACACACACACACACACACTAAAGTGAAGAAAACTTTTGGAAGATCGTAAGTGGAAGCCATAACTGGTGACTTATAGTTGGTATAAATGAATATCAAGTTTTTAAACTTTTGTGGACAGATTTTTAGGGAGGATGGAGTAAAATGATAGGTAAACTGATGGCTTAGAACATTTGGAAATACCTTGCCATTGAGAAAGTTTTCAGAATGATATTTTGGGACTGCCAAAGAAAACTGTTTTCTAGATGAGACACGAACTATTGTTTCTTCTTTCCTTAGAACAGATGCTCTCCTGAGGCTGTAGCTACTATGATTCCCTGAAAATAAGACCTAGCTGGACAATCAGCTCTAATGCATCTTTTGGACCAAAAATTAATATAAGACCCGATCTTATTTTACTATAATATAAGACCAGGTTTTATGTAACATAACATAACATAACATAACATAACATAACATAACATAACATAACATAACATAACATAACATAATACCGGGTCTTATTTTACTATAAGACAGGGTCTTATAAAATATAAGACCCGGTCTTATATTATTTTTTGCTCCAAAAGATGCATTAGAACTGTGTGAGGGATATAAATGATAAATGTCTAGCTATTACATTGTTGTGTGCACCTGAAACTAATAAAGAAAATGTTAAAAAAAAAAAAAAAAAAAAGACGCATTAGAGCTGATTGTCCTGCTAGGTCTTATTTTCGGGGAAACACGGTACTCACAGAGTAGCTTACCCTAAGTGTGAAGAATGTGCAGAATGTACCAGTAATAATCTCAATTGAAATGAATGCTTCATCCCTTAAAGTTTATTGTTTCTTCCAAAAGTAAATTTATTATCACTAACGAAATTTGAGCCAAATATAGAAAAGGAAAATAAGTTTCATAGAAGAAGGTGGTATTTAACTTTCCATTCCAGAATCAATGACTATTTTGTAAAGATTTAGGTACCTTTTTTAAACTTTCCAGATAGTACTGATTTCCTGTCATTCTCAATCATTTGTTGCCGATTTTTCTGGGTAATACAAATATCAGTTCACATAGAGATGTTTTCTCCTTACTCATCCCATTAACAGGGCCAAAGGCATAGCATTTCCTAAATTCTGATACATTTATGCCATCTCCCTCTGAGGAGTAAGCTTTACTCTCGCTGTTCCACAGATGCCTACTCATCATGGTAGAGCCCTCACCGGGGTGTTTCCTGAGCCTCTGCCTTTGGATGCCTGACACTAAGAATATCTTTACACATTTATACGTTTAATACATGATGGAGGATTGAAACTCGTCATGATGGAGAAAGAAGAAATGTGATAAATCCACAGTATTCAGTAATATCTTAAAACACCACTGCATCATAAAGGGAAAGCCTGAACTAGTCCCAAGTCTTCTCATCACAGAAAGTTTACACATAACTATCCAAGTCCAAAGATGAGAGTAACACCTACTTTTAAGTTTTTATCTCTGGAAGTTTCCATTTAAGTGATTAGAGTTGCAAAAGGAGAGGAAGAGAGAAATTTGGGCTGAAAATTCACCTATTTTAAAAGTTACCCTCATGGTTTGTGTGAGGTCTTCTATTTATAAGTTTTAACATCGGAATACAAAACGATCTACTAGTGATGGATTTATTATTGAATTTACAAACTTGTACTACACTTAACCAATTTTCCATTAATGTGATCATAGAGTCAAGAATAAAACAGATGGCTAAATATGTAGATTCACCTACTTTTAGCAGATTTGCAACTCCTTTATGCCTTTAATTTTTTTTTTTTAATTTGTAATTGTGGTTAAAAAAAACACATAACTTAAAATGTACTGTCTTAGCCATTTCTGAGTGTACAGTTCAGTAGTGCTAAGTCTACTCATATTGTTGTGCCTCCCTCATACCTTCTATTAAAGCTAGTATGGTACTTTTTCTTTCTCTCTTGACAGTTTAGATGGTGAGGGCAGAAGGAGGAATACCTCAGTTCCACTTCCGCCTGTGTGAGGAAAGTACTCCATTTTCAAACATCCTGTCTGATCTCCCAATCTGTTCACCACCAACCATTTCAATAACCTTCCAAAAGGCCAATTACAAGGCAGAACAATGGAAGATGGGGTTTGGGGAGTAGGAGCAGGTGCTGATATTGCACTTTAACCCCTTCCTTCCTTTCTTCTTTCCTTCCTTCCTTCATTCCTAACAGAATAATAATAAATAAGATAATCAAAACCCGGTTTGCATAAATGAACATCTAAGTGGATGGCTAGTCAAAGGGAGAATTATGCTCCTTTCTAGCAGACCACTAATTAGAAATTCTCCAAAGAACAAACTGACAAAGAAATGCCTCTTTTAGGGCGAGGGAGGAAATCCCTCTGTCTTCAATAAAGGGTAGCTTACCTTAGAAAGAAAATGTAACGGTTCTTCTGTGTACCCCAGCCTGGTGTAGACGAACACAGGCAGAGCATAATCACGGGATGTCATGGTGGAGATCCTCATGGATTCATGCACCCGAAACTGCGAGAAGCGCAAAATGTTTTCACTGTCTCCGACAGATTTCCTGATACCAATCGAAGGATATAAAGCCGCACTGCTGTTCCAGAGCCAAGAGAGCTCATTGTTCCTCAGAACTTCCTTTTCTGGGCATGACCCAGTATAGTTCGGGGCATAAACATTATAATTGTGGCAATCAGGATATAAGTAATAACCCCAAAGGCCCTTGGGTCTGCTCTTCATTCCCAATTCAATGGTTTCCTTCATGAAAGCTTTTGCACTTTCTTCAAATGTTGCTTTGGCTAGACCTTCAATATCAGCAGCTGACACATTTTCTTGCATATTGAGAATGAGCTTTCTTGACTTCTGTCTGTAGACATCTCTTGTGTTCCAGTTCCGGGCCCACTGAGGTCGCCAATATTCCCAGTCTATCACAGCAAGTCCACTAAAATCTTCAGCAGGGATATAATAATTAATGTCTTGGTTGGCCTTTTCTAGATGTGCTTGCAAACTTGTGTTCTGAGGGAGGCCCCCATTAATGGGAACCCCCTGTGATGTATACCATGGATAGTATCCCAGTCTGTTGACATAAAATATAGTGACATTTTGCCCTGTGGCCTTGGCCAGTGGACTTCCAATCATCTGAAACATTTTCAGATTTAGTCTTATATTATATTTTATGAAACACTGATCTGTCGGAGCATTCCAAGCAGCTATAAATGGTTTCCTTTGATGAACTGGAAGTCGGGCAGGTTTCAGAGAAGAGATAGATGTCAGAAATAAAAATACGAGCAGCCATGACGTGAGATGTATTGTCTGGGCAACACAAAACCTTAACTGTCCTTCAGATAATAGTTTCATGATAAGACAAAAATAGTATCTTCTGCTTTAACGTACTCTGAAAAACCTGTGGAGAGATTTAATTTTCTATTAGTGGTCATTTTGAGGGAAAAGACTCAAATATTGACTGAATATTATTATTGTTGTTACATACTTACATTTTAAAGTATATTTCATTTAAAAGTCTTAAAGAGGCCTATAAGTAAATTGAGATATAGAAGCAAGTGTAGTGACCTAGCTTCTATTCAGGGGCAAGCCATGCAATTCAACAAACATTCATGGAAATTAAAACCCTGTATCCAGAATACAAAATAAATAAGATGAGGTCCTGGCCCTCCAAAAAGCTCATTATCAAATAAAGATGTAACATAATAGCCACTATCGTTTTGGAAAACTCATCAAATCCTAGGCACTGTGCTGAAGTACTTTGTAAATATTTATCTGATTCAGTATTGAAATTACTTTTTATTATTTCACTACATAAGCCAAATTGTCATTGTCCAGCTCTTTTTCCAGCCTTCCTTGCAGCTAGGGTGCTGATATCTGACCACGGCCACACCAGTTAGATGCATCCTATTCTAGACTTTAAATTGAAATTTTGGGAATCAAAGAGGCTGAAAGGTGGTGGTGCCGGCGGTGACAGAAAGTCCGATGTTCAGGAGTGGCAGTGCCTTCTGGGGCATCCAGAACCTGACATCCGTGGTTAATGCTAAGTGGCAGCATTGTCCTTACGGACAGAACTTTTCTGCTCAAGTCAGTGAAGTTTTGTTTGGGTTGCTTACAACCAGGAACTCTGATTGACAGAGGTTCTTTCCATGCAATCTGTGGTTTTGAGTATTTCCTCCAGCAAAGCTGATCACCTGTTTTCATGTTGTCTGTAATTATCATTGTTAACCACCAGGTGTCGCCAGCCACACCTTATAGCATTTCTCAGGCCTAGGACTCTGAGGTAAACAAAACTTTAAAAATTTACAAAACTTTATTCAAAGACATTTAAGAAGTGCTAAGTAAATGGCTATGCACAAAATATCAGCTTTTAAGAGCTACAGAGGTAGCTTTTCCTTCATCTATTCATCAGTGATGTACTCCTCCACAACGTAAAGATGAATAAGACGACTCAGTGACATGAAATATTTACACTGAAGGTATAAATTATGGTTTAAAGAGAACAATATTTATAAGGTAATATAATTTTATGAATCCAATAGGAATTGTGGGCCTCAAAACTGTCCCTCATCTGTGATTTTTATTATGTTCTGCCTCAGGATTAAGAAAAATGAATTTGCATGTATGTTCATTAGTAGGACAAAAAAAGCTTTTATTTAAACTTAAAATTCAGTTCATGCTAGAGAATGCTATACATGTGTATGAAAAAAAACAAACTATTCTACTGGAATCCTTCCTGTTTTCAGTTTTATTCAGAACACTGTTTTCCACCGATTACAGTTTCCCCTTTGGTCAGCCTCCCTCATCACTGCCATGGAACGTCCTCATTCATTTATTACAAAGTTACCAAGCGACTCTTTTTTCCTATCCTAGAACATTATTTTCTCCTTATTCTGGTTAATGGAAGGTGAACATGCCATGGCAGGTGGCAGGCAGAGCTCCTGATGAAATGTGCAGGTACACAAAGAATGCAGGCAAAATAAGTAAGTAAAATTTGGTGGTGCCTATGTCTTCTATTTGCTGTACGTCTCAGCTGCCCACTTCCCACACAGGCAGGTCACGGTGCTGATGCACCCTCTGTCACTCTCTTAATTAAACATCGCTTGCTGAGAGGAGATCCTTCACTTAGCACCTCCCAGACATTTTTTTTCAGTCCCCACCAGGCAACCTTTAGCTGTGTGCTTCTCCCACCCTCCTTCCTTCACCAGGGAACCTCCCCAGGCCTGCCCTTTCCAAAATGGCCCTTTGCTTCAGATTTCCTCTAGATCCTTTTCTCTCATCCCACCCAGGCTGTCAAAATCCCCACTGCTGAACTCCACCTGTATCTTGACTAGTTGTTAGTCTAGCAACTTGTACAGTTACACACCCTTAACCATGTCACCAATAGCAGTCTTCTTCTTCTTTCTCCCTTCCCCCTTTATAATCTGCCCAGGAAGGTTTGTCTCTTTAAACAAATCTTTGATTGGTGGGGTTTTAGAAAGAGTTGGCAAGATATTGGGGGAGGGGATAAGTGAGGCCTTTAACACAGAGCTCTCCCCTAAATTGTTATCACCCAGTTTTCTTTTCTTAGGACTAAGGTTGGCTCTGGGAGCAATTCATCATGAGGTACTGAATTTTATTAAAACTCTCTTTCGTGTCATTATCAAAGAACACTGGGATCCCTCCACCTGAACAACTTTTAGAATGACTGAATTATCTTATTTGTCTGAAACCGCTTCCCTTCCAGTCTTCTTAAAAATAAGCTTAAGTTTTTGTAAGTATATAAAAATAACGATTTCACTGTCAGTTGCGCTAATGGAAAATTCACTCTTCGGTGTGAAAGGCAGCACTTTTTATGTAACATGAGCATTTTGCATTTTAAGAAAAGCAGCCTGAAAGAGAACACAATTGTCTTTATGTAACAGTGCATACTTAGTCATTGTCAAAACGTAATACTTCTCCTTTAAGACTTTGGATTTCTTGCAGCCAAGATCAACAGCTTTCTCGGGAAAGCACACACAGTCTTGGGACCAGGTTTTGAATAAAATGTTCCCTCTGTCAACCTGTTTTTAACTAAGCTCCTTAAAATAACAGTTAGTTGATTTAAATTGTTATCTAGTGGTCCGTGAAATATTACATAAGACTTTTGAAAGTTCGTAGTCAAGATGATAAGTTTCAACACTGCATCTTCCCAGGTATGACCCAAGCCATTGACCAGAATTGCTGGGGTAGCAGGCAGGGTAAGCAGATAGAAATTAGAAATGGGAGCTCAACCTGAGGTCAACCCTGAGGAGTGGAATGTTGTTTGATCCGGTTCTCTGGATCTGAGATCTGAATGTCAGGGAAAAAGACTGGAATGGAAAGGCAGGCACCTGAGAGGCCAGACACTGTGGCCAGATCATATCGTTTTGCTTCAGGTAAACATGACTGAATTTCAAATTCTCCCTCAGTCTTGACAAGAAGGGTTTGGGAGCTAGGTTACCCTGGTTTTGCAAGTGGTACCCATCTCTCTGCACAAGCCCACATATTTTAGCAAGGTGCAAAATTTGAACCTTGAAAAGCTGAAATGTGCAGGCACTGACTCCAAACTGTTTGTAAATGAAGAAAGAGTAAAGAACTACGGTGTATTCCTGCTGGAAACAGAAGATTGGAAAAGTCTATCTGAATTACAAATGCACAAATCCTTTCACCCAGAAATTCTGTTTCTATATTACTCAATCTAGCATTGCCTGTAATTGTTAAACTTGGTAAAAAATGTCATTATTAAGGGAGTGGCTAAATAAACCACAGACTTCTACAGAATGGAATAGTATGCAGCTGTAATAAAGAATGAGGTCGCCTCTACATACTAATAGGGATATTTACAGATATAATTATTCTTTAAGGTATATATTTGTTTTATATATGTGTCTGTACATATGCTTAAAAATTTTTTAAAGCAAGGTGTGTATATAATGCTGCCATTATTTTTCTGAAACAGGGATATATACATATATACAGACACACCAGGAGTGCCAAAAAAATGTATACACATGACTTGTATTCATCTTTTATTATCAGTATATATTATTACAATTTTAATACAGTTTTTGCTTAAAATGTGTATACATTTTTTGGCACCCTCTCTATGTATACAAATATATTATACATACAAGTATACATATATGTGCAATTGTGTATTGAAGAATAGCTCTCAAGAATTGATGACATTGCTTGCCTCTACGAAAGAGATCTGCTGGTTGAAGGAGAGAAGTGGGTGGAAGTTGAGTGAGATTTCTCTGGGAGGCAAGTTCTGTTGGGATTTTGTACTATGTTGATGTGACAGCTATTCAAAACTGTTACTTTAATTAAGAAACTAATAAAGATCTTTGGAAACACAAAAGAGGAGGTGAATTGATTCTGATTATAAGGAATCAGGCCTGTCTTCCTAAAGAAAGGAACACCTGAGTTGGATTTTCTTACAAAGGTCATGTTTTATAATATTATTTGAGAAAATAGTATGCTTTTCTGCAATCTGCCAAGAAAAAGCCCTTTTCAGGAAATAAGATGGGTGGTTTGGGGGGAGGGAGGATTCTGTGTATGGTTTTTATCTTTTATTTTTTGTAGTTGAAGTAAACACCGTCAGCCAGAGCTTTAAGTTAACACTCTGTTCTGACCCGTGGATACTAAGAGCTAATTTTAGTTTGGGTAATTATCTGTGGTAAAGGAAAATTAACAGTGGTTAATGGTCTAGTAGATATTCAGCAGGAACACAGAAAATAGGCTTGAAGAAGATACTGATTAGTATTATTATGCACCACACAATGCAGTGCACACCACCAGTCCATTATTTATAACAAGTGGAACACTATGCTGTAAAGAAATAGGCCTTCTCTGATTGTAAACAATGCCAAACAACAGTTAGGACAATAAAAGTATTTGGAGGCATTGGATATAAAAAGATGCTTTGGTTGCTCTTTCTTATTTCCTGACTGTATGTTAATTTTGGTGATACAATCAACCTAATTTTCAATAACTCAGGAAGGTGGATTTTTCCTATTTATCATCAGATCATTTCTTTCTTGGATGTTCTTAAGCACTTCTATTCCATTGCATTTTATCCAATTATACCTTTTGATGAAGATTAACTTCTGACCTTTTAAAAAAAAATTCTTCTATGTTTTTGACATTGTTTTATGTTTATTCTTCCTCACACTTTCCTCTTGTAAATTCTTTTTCAAATCTTACTGTTTTCTTTGAATTCTGTTCAATTACCCTGGTGTGTTTACAGCACAAACTAAGGAAATCTCAGTGTCATATGACAGAAGACAGTATGAAGTCCAGCTTAACCTTGGACTCCAGGGCCAGTTAACGTTATCAGCACTTAGAAAAAGTCTCATTGTCTCATCTCTTCCATGTTTATTTTTATTGTTTTATCGCCTTTCCAGCATATCACAATACTTTCTTTTGGGCGTGGTGATGAGGGTGATGATAAGTAATAGCATTTTATGTATCAAAACATAGTACTGATGTCTGTTCTCTGTCTATGCGCGGAAGTCTCAGCTTTTGAAAATTATACTTATGAACTGGAACTTAAATTCTCATTTTAAGATTTATGACTATCAGATGCAATCTTGCCCATCACTCATTTCCCCATGTCTCTCTGCATCTCTGTAGGCTTCTGGCTGATACTTTCACACAGGACAGATTTTCGAACCAAGGTGATAAGGCCTCTGAATTGAATTGCTCTCTGGACATCTCACCACTATGGTCTGACCTCCTGGTATTGAATTGATTTGTATCTGAGTTTGCAGTGCCCATTGGCATTACAACTAATGTCTCTTACCTGAAATACCCTTCTCAACCTTCAGCAAACTTGACTATAAGCTGTCACACCCATCAAAATTCAGCCATCTGAAAAGATTGTAGCACAGGAAGAAAGTATGAGCTGGTGAAATTATGTTTCCCTGCATTTTTGTTTTGTACTTTTTAGCTTTGGGTCTGTAAACAAAAAAAGGGGGGGCTACGTAATAAACCTGACCAGCTACCAGGGGGCCACATGGCAGGCCTGACAAGCTCAGCGACCAAAAGCAACTACACAGGATGGCCTGATCACAAATTCCTAACTGGGCAGGTCATGATGGCTAGTCACGTCCCAGGCCTATAGCCACCTAAGCAAAGTTCAGTCTTTCCCTTAGCTGAGCCCTGTCCACTGTTCTTATGCCTCTTGGATAGCATATCTTTGAAATGTCAGAATAATTTTCTTTTCCTACCTCTCAAAGGCACAACCTCAGGCACCAGAGCAGGAAACCACCAGAGCATGAGACCACAGAAGCCCTCATTGCTATGTTGTTCCCCCGCATACCATCTCTATTTACTGTTAATGTGAAACGTTAACTATTCAGTACCCACCAACGTAAAAGAAGTGTGCATTTTTTCCATTTTGCTTTTTATCTAATCCTAGAAATTTCCCAGCTTTGCTTTCTCCTGCCTCCTTAATCTACCACCCATGGATTTCATGTAACTTTGCTTACATCTGCTGCTTTGATTATAATGTATAAAATAAGCTGTAAAAATGTATTCTCTGGAGCATTTACTCAATCCATTGAGATTTTGCTTCTAGGCATGTCCTCAACATTTTGGCTCAGATAAAATCTTATAGGCTGGACATTCTTTCATTGACAGATCTTATATGATTAGCTAAATAGATATCTCTTATCTCTTCCTAAGCCACTAGACTGGAGGAATAATAAAATTCTTGATGTGGCAACTGACTGTGCCAGTTCAGACTAATCTCCACCAGGCCCAGGTTTCAATAACAAATAGTATGTATTACCACGCAACCAAGTGTCTAAAAAAAATATAAATTGTTGAAACATCAAATATAGTAGCTAACTAATCGATAATTTGCACACATTTTAAAAATGTAATTAGAGAACCCGTTCCCTATTTTGGTTGTCCGTTTAGACAATATGAGAACTATCCTGCATTTGGACATTAATAAAGAAAGATGAGTTTCTGCACTACTTACAGTAACGTATATTAACCATAAATATGAAGTAAATACTTTTTCATACACAGACTTTTTAATTCCTTAAAAGTAAGTTTATTTGTTCAAGACCATTAATCACAAGCAGTCTAATTATACAAACCATATAACTTGAAAATATTTTGAAATAGATTTTAATTTCCAAATGTAACCTTACACAGGTCTCTTAATACAATAAGGGAATTGAAAAATGTTCCAATCACAGTTTCTGGGTAGACTAAGGATGCAATAGGTTGTTCTGGAATGCTTATGACAAAGTTAGAGCAATTCCAGCTGAGGATAATAGCCAAGTATTGAACCACCTACCGGTAATATGATACATCAAAGAAGTAGTGTTCCTTGAAAAGTAGGATTTGTTTTTTTCAAATATAATTGATAAGAGGATACACAGAATTTACTCATTTGGATCTATTTATGAACATTGGAGCTAAGCTTAGAGGAAGGCTTCATTCTGTGAAAAAGATAACTTGAGATTATTCCGATAGAAATCCACAGTATCTGCAATTCTATTACATGTAGAAATATTCAAGGGATGGGCTAAGTTAAGGAGACTAAGATTTCAACAAACAAGCAATTATAGAAGATGATGTAAGTATAAATATAACTTTAATTACTGAATTTATGAAAGCTTTTCCCAAGAAAGAATCAGGCTCACATAGAAGTTTATTGCTGAAAAAAATATTTCACACACTATGATTTTCAAAAAAAATTATAAAGAATATAAACTCTGAATCTCTGTACATGAATTTTTATAACTTGTTATGTTTTTGTTTTTTTAACTTTTGCATTTAACACCTTTTCAATTCTTTGCTTGTGACTCTACTTAAATATAAAGAATCTATGAATACTTCAATAAGAGATCTTCTTTCCATCATCAAACTGAATTTTAATTTACTAACAGGGCTGAAATAAAGCATGTGACTAAGCTTCCTTACATATTTCTTCAATAACATAGTATATATGAGTAAAATAAGTATCTCAGTTAACAAAATCTAGATTCAAGTTCGTTACACAGGACCTGGCAATGGAGTTAGAAATAATCAAGTTTTATTGCCTAAACAATCTTACTCAACTCATATTTTTTTTCAACTATTTCACTTTATCTTTGATATTAGATAGCCACTGAAGTACACAGCTTTTTTCTCCATCATTAGGAAATTTCTTGACTAAGATTTTCTCTCCCCAATGGATTAAATTATTTAAGATTTATCTTTTGCATATTATTTGGTACTTTCTTTCCTGGAAAATATAAATCTATCTATATGTATCTATATGTACAAATCTTTACCCCAATTATTAATAAATTTTCCAGTTTGAAGTGCCTGTTGGTTATCTCTAAATATTCAGTCCCTTTGTTAACATTTGCAAAGAAAATTTAAAACCTGTTTTTATGACCAAAAAATGTCCATGTCCTGAAAGGATCCATGTTTCTTAAAAACTGCAATACTTGTTCCAAATAACAGTTCTCTAATGCTGTACATCATGGTAGGTGTGGTAACTATGGACCACATCTTGAAAAACGTATGTCATTAAAGATTATGCAAAAATAAAATCTCGATCAAATAAGGACATGCACATATACTCTCAAGAAAATTACTGTCTGTAAAGTTAGCTTGAGGAATTCTTCACAACTATATTATAAAATATATTAAAGTTGTGGCTCTCTCATAAAGCCATATGTCCAATGGCTGATTTACAGTTAGTTTCCCAATCCGCTTTGGGGACTCTTCATTTGGGGAATATATTTTACTACTGTGGCAAGTTAAGTGGTAGGTTATGATAACGTACTGCAACATACTGTAAAAGGGGCTTTTTTTTTTAAGAGAAATTCTGTATGTAGAGGAGAAATGAAGCAAACCTTGAATACTCAGTAAAGTGAGAATCATTTCCAACTATAAACTTATAACAAATTTAAAATAACTGAAATTTGATGTAACTGTCAGTGACAAACGTAGTTTTAGGGTGCTAGGTACATAAAAGCAAGCTCACAGTTTGAAAGGTATTATATTGGCAAAGTTAATAAAGCGAGAACAGAAAAGAAATTGGAGTATTCCAGGACATTTAATAAAATTAGTTGTTTCTAATATCCCTAACAAAGCGTGTTTCTAAAAACAGTCCTTAAATATTGTCAAACAGAACAAAAAGTATATTTTACCTCTGTTTTTGCTTGCTGCTTGTCCTTTAGTCACCTGATGCAAAGTAGAGGCAGAGGTTGAGTGGCAGAGGATGGCCTGTGGCCGTTCAGAGAAACATGTTATTACAGGAGTGACTCAGTCCTCCAAGTTAAACTGGAGGCTTGCATTAAATCTCTTTATAACCAAAGTCAGACTTTCTTAAAAGTATATGGGAGGATGCTGTTGTTGTCTGGCCGGAGGAGGCAGAGGTCTGTCGGTCGCTTGCTCGGGCGACCTGCGGCGGTCGGCGGGCAGGTAGGTCGCGATAGTGGGGGCGCCATGCAGGTGCGAGGCTATGTCGTGGTCACAGCCCTGATGTCACCTTTGAGCTTCTTCCCCCGGGGTACAGGGCGGTCCGAGCCGAGGCCGCAGCACCACCCTTGGGTCCTGAGGATCCCGCACTGCCGGAGCCCGCACCTGCTTCTCACCCGCACAGACGTCAACCAACCTGACCCGGCCTGGCCCTACCTGGCCAGACAGAGAGTAGCGCAGGCAGGCAGCTCCTCAGAGCACAGGACCCCCTTCCCAAGGACAGGAAACCGTTGGAGAACTCGGGCTTCGAGGCCATCAACTCACAGCTGACCGTGGAGACCGGAGATGCCCACACCATCCACAGGATTGACAGCTATTCATGTCAGATGGGGGTCGGGGGACGACAAGCCCATGTTCAGGCAAGTCTGCCTGGAGGGCCAGCCACACGTGCTGGAGGCACTGTCCCCACCCCAGACCTCAGGCCTCAGCCCCAGCAGACTCAGCAAGAGCCCAGGTGGTCAGTGCAGCGACAAGTGCAGCCGAAAGACCCTCTTCTACCTGATCACAGGCCCTACGAGTCCTTCCAGCCTGACTGTGACCTCAGCCGCAGCCAAGAGTTCAGCCGGGAGCCCAGCCTCAGCTGACTGGGGATGCAGTCGGGGCAGTCTGTTCTCGGTCGTGCGAGGACGTCAACGCCCTGAAGCCAAAGCTGTGGAACGCCGTGGACGAGGAGATCTGCCTGGCCGAATGTGACACTGACAGCTACGACCCGGACTTGGACTCGGACCCCTTCGGGGAGGACGGCAGCCTCTGGTCCTTTAACTACTTCTTCTACAACAAGCGGCTGAAACGGGTCCTCTTCTTCAGCTGCTGCTCCATCTGTGGATCCACGTACATGCCCTCAGAGGTGGGCAACAAGTTGGATTTGGAGCTGGGGGAAGTAGAGGCAGTGAGAGCAGCCTTGAGGAGCCCAGCGCCGTGGAGGATGGGGTTCCCGTGATCTGTATGTGAGGAAGAGGAGCAGAGACCCCAGCTTCATCATCCAACTTCATCCAGTGCCTGGACCTGCTGGCCGGAGGGGCTCCAGGGCCTCCCCAGGTGCTGGCCAGACCCTGACGCTGCCACAGCTCTAGCGCAGCCCACCTAGCCCTTTGGTTCCAGCGACTAGATGACCACTCACCCACACAGGCTCTGCTGCACAGACTGAGGCTGGACTGGACTGACACACAGAGACACTGCCCTGCCCAAAGAAGCTGACACAGGCAGGGACAGCTGGACCGCAGAGCTTATTTTTGTATTTTGTACGGCATCAGGTCTGGGCCTGTGCACTGCATCCCAAAGGGCCCTAGACCCAGCCAGCAGGCCTCAGGGTTCATCTGCCCTGGAATTGGGCAGGCACCTGAATGCCCCATTGGGCAGCATGCACTGAGTGTCACTTTGCTGCAGCTTGTTTGTTTCCAATAAAAGTTTCTGTGACTTACAAAAAAAGAAAAAGTATATGGTTATAAGTGACCATTGCTTACTGAAAATACCCAATTTAAATTCAGTGACATAAGAAGGAAAAAAGAAAACTTTGATTGGAACTTGAATTGGAAAATAGAAAGGTAAAGAAAACTGTATTTAAAAGATTTCCAGTTTAAAGAGAAAAAGGGGTCACGTGCTTTGTGTACTACAATATATATTATTTAAAAAATAAATCCTAATGTGCTATCCTTGATGATAATAGAATAACTAACTCATGGGGTATTAGCTATCACCCTGAGTATACACATTAATTTACTACAACTAATGGTTTAAGATGATGAATTGAGCTCATATATTTACTGTGTCATCTTCAATACATGTTCTTAGAAAAAAATACAATATAAAGCTGAAAACAAGAAGAGGTGACATGACTCAAAGACTGAAAACAGATGAAATTGAATCAGAAATATTTAAATAGTAGAAACTTACTTTAAAGCAGGGGCATCCAAACTGCGGCCCGTGGGCCAACTGCGGCCTGCGATCCATTGTTAATTGGCCCGCAGCAAATTCCAAAAATATATTTAGTTTACTTAAATAAACCAGGTGAGGCAATATGTACTTCACCTCAAGTGAGTGGCCCGGCTGTTTGTGTATTTTACCGCATATGGCCCTTGCTGAAAACCATTGAAAAAAGTTTGGACACCCCTGCTTTAAAGGTATGAATTTCTCCTTCTATTGGAGAAAGAAAGCTTAAGTGCAGCAACAACAAGTCAAAAACAAACAAACAAAAAACACCCTACAAGTACATGGAGGACCAGTTATCAGAGCAATCAATTAAAGTATTTCTTTCAATGTAGCAGAACCAGTCAGACCATTCAACTTCCCACAGTATGTAGAATGATAAGTAACAGAGATGTTTGACCCCAGGACATTAAAATATAGAGAAAGATCTTTCTAGGTAACATTCAGAGTTTGGCTGTTGGACCAAATACAAAAAGCACAGCTGAACTAGATATAGCTGGGTCTTCCCCAATGGCACGGAGGGGATAAAATAGAAAAGTCTATTCAACCTTTGATGGAATTACATTCCTCTTCCTTTACAGTTTTCTCCTTACTAACAGTTGTGAGGGTTCTTAGCAACCTGACTGCTGCTCACAGATGCTCCAGATGGAATGTAGTCAACATGACTCAGCCCTTTTCGCAGTTTACAGTCCATTCTCCATTTAATATAAGAATCCTGTTGGCTTCTAGTCAAGATGGTGAAGTAGGTAAATGTTGTGCTACTTCTCCCACAACCACCTCAAAATTATAACTAAACTACAGAACAACTATCATTGAGAATCACCTGAAGTCTAGCTAACTAAAGTCCTATAACTAAGGTTATATAGAAGAAGCATGTCAAGACTGAAAGGAGGGACAGAGACGTGGAATGGGTTGGTCCCACATTTGCCTGTGGCAGTTAAAACTCAGGAGAGATATCTCAGCTGTGGAGGTCCCCCCCCTTAGGAGCAAGGGGTCCCACGCAGGGTTCCAGTGCTGAGAAAAGAAGTCGCCACAACTTCTGGCTCTGAAAACCAGCAAAGAGTGTGACTGAGTGAGATGGAAGGCTGTTAGAGTCCCAGGTGCTCCTCTGAAATGACCCACACACAGTCTTACACAGTCTTACTCACTGAGAAATTCACTTGCTCTGAGCTTGAGTGTTGGGGCAGCAGCTCGAAAGGCTCCAGGGACATACCGGATTCAGGCTGGAAGGGCAGCTTTCTCCCACACAGAAGTACTGGCAGAAGCCATTGTTCCTTAGCTAAGCCCTCCCCCCACCCAATATGCAGACACAGGCAGGCTCCATATCTGTCTCAATTGATATAGCTAACATTGTTTGCCCTCCCCTGGTGATTCCCTGAGACCTCACCCCACCCAACTTGTCAAAGCCTTCAGTGGTTTTCCATAGAAATGGCCTGTCTTGTCTCGTGCTTCAGACCTCCCTAAAATCTCTCAAAGGTTCACAAACCCCAAACAAGCAGCATCTGGCCTCAGTGTGACCTCTTGCTAAGCAGCCCCAAGCCTGATACTAGTGGCAGCGGCCTTGCTTCACAGCCTCTCCTAGGCACCTCTAAGCCCAGCACAAGTGGCAACCATCTGCAAATCACTTTGTAGCACATACTAAGTTGTCCTGGGCAGAGCACAGGCAGTGGCTGACCTTGGCTTTCACCAGACCCCTCCAAGAAGCCCCAGAACCAACACACCTGGTGGACAGCTTCACACCACACCAGAGCACCACTCAACCACCTCCACAAATGACACACACAAAGGTCAGACTGGGAAGGCACCAGAGCCCCACTAAAGCAAATCCTGTTCCTCGGGGGTCAACCCCTGCACAACAGCTCCGCCATTGTAGTCACAGCCAGCCCCAACAGCCAGTCAGCCTGAGGGTCAACCCCTCTCACTTACGTGCAAAGAATGGTACACACAATCCACACAAGGGACACTCTTGGAGCACCTGGCTCAGGTGATGCCTACACCACTGGGCCCCACAAGACATCTACTACATAAGGCCGCTCTACTAAGACTGGGAGATATAGCAGCTCTACTTAATACATAGAAGCACAAATAAGGAGGCAGCCAAAATGGGAAGACAAAGAAACATGTTCCAACTGAAAGAACACAATAGAATTCCAGAAGGAAAAGAAAAAGAAAAAAAAAAAAACGAAACAAAATGGAGACAAGCAATCTACCAGTTGCAGAGTTCAAAACACTGGTTATAGAGGAGATCCAAGTGGTGGAGTAGGTAAATGCTGTGCTTGTCTCATCCCATGAACATATCAAAATTACAACTAAATTATAGAAAAATAAACCTGGAGAACCATCTGAAGTCTAGCTGAACAGAAATTGTATAACTAAGAATGTGAAGAAGAAGGCACATCAAGACTGATAGGAGGGGCAGAGATGAGAAATGGGCTGTTCCCACACCCACATATGGCAGTTGAAAATTGAGAGAGATAGCTCAGCCACAGAGATTCCCCACAAAGGTGCAAGTACCCCAGCCTCCTACACCAGCCTCCCTAGCTCAGAGTGCTGGTGCTGGGAAGAGGAGCTCACACAACTTCTGGCTGTGAAAAACAGTGGGGATTCCTACTGCCCAGGTGTGACACAAGAATGAAGGAAACCCAGACATCCTCTTAAAGGTCCCATGAAGGCATTCACCCTGGGCTCCGGTGGCAGGACAGTGACTCGGGGGCATTGGACACATATGGGGAGAGACCGAGTTGTGTAATTTCAGGGATAGGTCTGGAAGGACAGTCCTCATTTTCCCCCCATGCAGCCGGCAGGTGGGCACCATCTTTTCTGTGTTGAGCCTTCTCCCCTCACAGGCCAAAACTGAATCTGATTGGTCTGGTGGTTATAGAATTGGGGTGTTTCCTACTTTCTTCTATGTATTTCCTATATGTTTTCCCTTTCTGTTTTATCTACCTTAAACCCCCTATTACACCCTGATTATTTTGGAGGCACTGTAAGTTTAAACAGTAGAGAGCACTGATGTGTATCCTATTTGACGTATTCACTGATGATTGGGTAAAGTTGGCTATACCTCTCATTCTCTCCATATTTTATTTTATTTTCTTCATCTTCAAAATGGTGGTAATATTTACTAATATTTGCCTTTTCTGGCTGTATTGGAATTTATTGAACATCTTGATTTAATATTGTTGAAAAACTTATCATTGTAAAAAAAAGAAGGACCCACTCCTTTTCACTTATCTTGGTTTGTTAGCAATTTTAATACTTGTAGGACAGTTCTTACTTGAATGCAAGGACCTAATTAGTAGGTAATTGCAGTCGTGGTGCAGCAGTATACCAATAAAATAGGGAAACTTAACAGATAGCCCTCAATTTAGCTTACTATATTTCACTGTCTGTTTAACTTTTACTTCTCTTGTAAATGAATGAATGAATGAATGAATGAATGATGAATTAATGGACAAACAAATGAACTGAAGTATGAATCTAAATGTAATCTATCAAAGCTTTATATGTATGCCAGGAGGAAGTACATATAAAAGTGCCATATTTAGAAGATGTCAGAGAGGAAAATGTCTTCTGTGAGCTAAGGAGAGAAATGGTATTTGGGAAAATATAATCTCTTTTGAGTCTTTATGAAAGAAGATGATCTGGATTATAACTAAGTCAGGTCAAGCAACCACATGAATTTTTCAAATGACTTACTATGCATTGAAAACTGAAAGGAAATAAATTGCTTAGATATGGTCTACTTTAACAAACCAACAAGCATCAAATCAAATAATTTCTTATGTAATTCCATCTTACAGGAGTCCAACAGGGCTCACCTTCTGATATTTCTGATTGCTAAGTGAATTTCCAAGAGCCCTAGTGACACTTTGGATAAAATTGAACACTACAGTATTCAGTCCGCATCCCTCTCTCCCCTATGACTTGATATCCGGGAGTCACTTGTATTATTTAGGAATTCTCAGTCCCTGGAACACAAACAGCTATAACATAATGGTTGCTTTCTTAAGCTCCCATGTTTTTGTGGGTTCCATGGCCCATATTACATGGGCCTATTACAAATTCTCCAGGTCGCTATAAATGATTGGTGTCTCAAGACCATTGTAGCAATAACTTATCATAATAGATGCTCTTGTTACTATCCAGTTTAAGTGTGTAGTTATTTTTAAAAATAAAATGTAGATATAATATTTGATGGGACCCATCGTTCTCCAGAAATTTTTCTTCAATTTTTTTTAAAGTTACTCAGACTCTTAGTTTGAATAAAGTTTATTAATGGCCTGGCTCCTCACTCCCCTCACTCTTCCTCCTGCATCATCCACACTGACCTTCCTGATGTCCTAATACACCCCAAACCTGCTCTCACTTAAAAGCTTTTGCATTTGCTCTTCCCTCTTCGAAAAATGTTCTTCTCAGATACGTTTGTGACCTGCTCCTCCTGCCTTCAGCTTATCTCATTAGGGAGGCCTTCTCTGACCGCCCTACATGAAATTCCCACTGCTTAATCCCTTTACCCTGCTTTATTATTCTCCACAGCACTATCACGACTTGACATAATATGCATTGTTTGTTTGTTTATTTTTGTTCATTTTCCCACAAAAATTGAAGCCCCATGAGAGCAGGGACTTCAGTGTGTTCCCTTCCTTATCCCCAGTGCTTAGCAGGAGGGAAGCACCCAATAAATACTTGCTATATCAATGAATGGAATCAATGATTACGTTTTTGTTTTTTACTATAATGTCAATAAATATTTTTAAAGTAGATTGAAGTTAAACAGAATCAGCATCTTCTACGCTTCAGTATTTCAAGGAGAAATTAACATTGTATTGTTGTAGGGGTAAAAAGTTTCAACAGAATTACAGATAAGGTCATGCTGAGAAAAACACTTAAAGTAAAGTTAGCCGTAGAAGCCTATTCTTCCCTCTCAAGACATCTGAAGAGACTTGGCAAGACTCCACGCCAGCCGTCACAGCAATGACACTCAAATCCACTCTTCATATCCCTTATTACCTTCCGTTTGTTGGATGGAGAAATGATGACTCTGAAACTCTTAGTTTGGACATATTTCTTACTGCTGCTTTCAGGCATATGCAGATAGGAGGAGGATTTGGGTGTTTTTCGAACACATCTTCCACTATTATTACGTAAACTTTGACTGCAGAGTTTGGCTGCAAATGTCACTTTAACAGCATAACGGCCCAGTGGACCTTGAATAGACTTTTGCGCAGACAAGCAAGTTTCCTGTGGGAAAAATAGAGATCTATTTAGATCACTCTCAAATGTGATTCCATTGTCCACGTGGCACTAAGATCTGAAGTTTTGTATGTATTTGGAAAGGAAAAGGAGCATTTCAGTGGATTCATCATTTACATGAGAGACTAAGCCCTTGTAAAGTCACATACTCCATACTCCTCTCCCCACACCTGAGACCCAAGCTTGGGGTGTAGGGTGAGGGGTGAAAATGATTAACTTGGATAATAAAAAAACTAACACTTACACGGCACTTACCAAACATCAGGTACTGTTTTAAGTTCTTTACGTTTATTAATAATGAAATTCTCATAATAGCCCTATGAGATAGATACTATTAATCTTCCACAATTTACAGATAAAGAAATTGTAGAGTCAATAACTTGCTCAAGGTCATATGGCTAGTAGTGACAAAGCGTGAGCATTGGGTCCCAAGCTGGCTAACTCCAGCCTACTGTTCCTAACAACTCCATCCTGCCAATTTGTGCCATTCCAAGTCAGAAAGAGATGGCTGTTTTATATTCTGTGAGGCTGGAGGTTGTAATACCTGAAAATGGGACTATTTGTTAATACCTGGAAGTGAGGAAAAACTGTGGTCTCAGAATTTTCACTTAGGCAGTGAGCCAGGCAACCAGCAGCATGTTCAAAGTCAGTGGTGGGAAAATAATAGAGCTATTTTGTGTGTGCACAACTATCAAGAGTAGACTGTTAATAAGACTTTATGTAATATATTTTTTTTCCTCCTGTGAGCATTTCTGTCATAGATAATCAGAAAAAGAATCATTTTTAGAGAATCCATTATCCTTAGTGTGGATAAAAATGTTTTAAATTTAGTATTCTTTTTCTTTGGCATATACGTGAGCTTGTGTGTGTGTGTGTGTGTGTGTGTGTGTGTGTGTGTGTGTGTGTTACAGCTGACCACCCACACAATTGAAAAGGAGTATAACTGAAGTTGACCCTCCACACACCAGTACATGGATTTCCAGCCACAGACTGAAAATACAGTATATCATTTAGTCTACCAAGATCCCTGCACAGTAGACTTCAGTGCTTTTCTTAGATGGAGAAACTGAGGCTCAGAATGGTTAATTACCTTGACCAAGAGTACACCGCTAGAATGTGAACGTTGAATTCTCACTTAGGGCTGTCTCATTGGACAGCTTATGCTCTTTCCGCCCTACTGTTAACCACGGTAGCTGGTACAGCGTAATCACTTAGTGTTAGTCTCTGTACTAACAAGTCTCTTTGAATTTCATTCAAGTGAGCAGATGAAGAGCAACCATTTGTCCCTGACGTGAAAAATTAAACAAAGAACAATATATAGAATATATTCAAGATGCTGACGGAGAAATCACTGCTTACCTTTGAATCAGTATAGTTGTGCCCTCCCCACAATATTATTCCTGCAGCCCCCAATGTGGCGCTCTCACCAATTGTATGTACTAAGTCCTCCTAGAAAAGAGATGTATCATAAGTTGTTCCTGCCAAACCACATTTAGTCACTGACAATTCAATAAGACTCAACCCACCAACTATGATAAGGACACATTGATAACATTATCTTTGTTTCTAAAACAAGGAACTATAGAGCAGAATTGGAAAAGGTAATTCTGCTTGAGATATTTACATTTATTTATGATGTTCCAGGCAATATTCTAAACACTGAGCATACAAAAATGAAATAGATTCCAGTTCCTGTCCTTGAGGGAGCTCTATAGGGTGATGGTTGAGACATATAAACAAGTAATTATAAGTATAATAAATTAAGTTCTATATGAGTACCCACAAGACATATATACATTAGAGAAAGTGCTTGATGCTGCATGGAAGAGTCTGGGAAGGCTTCCTTGAAGAGGTGAAATTTCAGATGGGTCTTTGGAAATGAGTATAAATTCATCAGACAGATTAGAGGGAGCAGAGTTTTATGTCCAGTATGAAGAATAAGGGCCTAGGCTCATATGTAGGTAATAGTGTGGCCCATCCAGAGAACTGCCAGTAACCACAGGGGATTTGGGGAGAAGTCAAGGCATCTGAATCTTTGTATATAAGCAGGACCCAAATACAAAGAGTCTTTTGTATTTGCTCTTTTAAAGTATTGGGACTTAACTACAAAAATGTGTTAGTACTGGAAAGCCACAAATTTGACACTTTGATAGATATTTTTGTCACATGAAAAAGATGTATTGGAGGAGGAAATCAAGATGGTAGGGAGGGACATGAATTAGGAGATGATGGAAACTGCTGTGAGAAATGACGAGGGCCTCCACAAAGGTGTCAGTCCTTGTAAAGCAGAGGGGACAGATTGAAAGCTACTTGGAAATTAAGATAGGTAAGTCTTAGTTACCTGTTGAATAATGGAAAGAGAAGAGAGGCATCCAAGTAATTCTCAAGTTGGGTGACCAAAGTAGATTATAATTCACCAAGATGGGAAATTGAGCAGGTTATTTTCATGAGCATAGACCAAGAGAAAAGAAGCAAGAACTAGGGAAAGATGAAAGACAGAGGGGATGACTGATGGAGCACTTTACATTGTGTCCTTCCCTGCAAGGTGTGGAGAATCAGAGAGCCAGAGAGAAGGTGGTGTTCAAAGACCAAAAAGAATATGGCCACGCCACAGCAAATCTTCCCCGCATTATAGGAAGTCTCCAGAAACACTACTGCTTTTGTTCCACAACTTGTCTAATATAACAAGAAAGGAGATCATTCTTCCATTGTACTAACTAACATCACGTTCCTTGAATGTAAATCAACTCTCTTGTTTAAATTGAGACACTTCTGAAAGAAAATATTAAGCAGAGTTGGTTTTAAATTTCAGTGAAAAGTTATGTTGTTTAGATAATAGGCAAGAAATATCCATACTGCTTGTTCATCCATACTGTTTGTGAAACTAGGAAGACAATAGGACACTATTAAAACACTTTAATATAACGTTACTTAGGTAATTCTGTAGTTTTTGTGAGTAGGGTATGTGGTCTGTTGATTTCTGAAGTAGAGCTCAGAGGTAATACTTAGCCCATAATTTACTCCGAAAGTCTTATAGTACAAAAAATGGGAAAGTTATGAATAAGAATTTCGTTAAAATGTGCCTCATCTCATTCTCTCATTTTCTATCAAGGCAAACTATCTGACTGCATGGATTACTATTATTTTCTACTGTCATTATCATTGTCTGACACACTGTAGGCACTCAATAAATCATTCTTTTTAGAGTGGTAAGAGAGACGTTATTAGAAAAGATAGTATACTCCAAAGAATGAGAATCTGGTCAAGCACATTATTAGAAGGGAAAATACAGTCCAAAGGGTTAGGAGCAGGCCCCAAGCAAAAGCAAGCCTCAAAAGGCTCAGAGGGCTCAAGGGCGGCATTATTAGGAGAAAAAGTAGACTCCAAAGAATTTGAAGTGGGCCAAGCAAAAAGGAGCTGCTCAAAAGGCCAATAAATTATTTTTGAATGAATAAATATAACCCAATGTCTTTCCCGAAAGGATCTGAGAAAGTGACATGACTTGAGAGAGCTCTTATTTGAAGAATAACATATCAAGAAGATTTGGGTAGGTATGACTGATATCTTCAAATACCTGGAGATCCGGATCTGAAAGAAGGATCTGACTTATTCTAGGTTACACCAGAGGGTAGAATTGCTGGTGGGGTGACGTTATCCAGAGGGAGAGTGGACTGAACATATTCAAGAACTTCCTAGGATTCATGTTGTTCCCAAATGGCAGATTTTCTTCTGGAATAGGGAGTACCCCATCAAAAAGTGCTAAAGCAAAAGTCAGGTAAGAAAGAAATCACGTGTGGGTGAGAGGTAAATTTGATACCTCTGAGATCCTTCAACGTTTTGTTACGATGCTATGATTGTTTTCCTTCTAAACTGATTGAATAAACATCCCGTTTTGAATAAAACTGAGGAATCCTGCAGTGATGGAAACATCAAGTCTAATCCACAATGTTTGGGTCAATAGATTTTATTCTGAAATATTTGAAGAATTGATACTCCTTTTAAATGCCTTTATTTCAAAGTGATCTAAGAAGGTGAGCTATGTATTATCTATCAAAAGGCCTTACTTCTGTTTTAGGTATTGGAAAAATAAAATTGTGGGCTCACAGGTATGGATGGAGATCTAAGAGTTTTTTTTTACTTAGCCACCCATCCAATGATTGACTCCCTATAATAATGTTCTATCTAATAGACAATCTAGCAAAAGCTTGAACACTTTCATGTTATCATTTAAATAAGCTCATTCCCATATCTTTGTGCTTCCTTTCTCGTGTTAAGTCTAAGGACAATATCTATCTGTTCATATGGGGGTGCCAAAAAATGTATACAAGTGGGCACTTTGGTCAACGTGGCTCAAGCAGTAGTTCGCCATAATCAGAAGAGTCTGAACACTGACAATAACCACTTTAAGCACCGCTTGTAATTGCATAAGTCAAATGTGACTTGTATTCACCTTTTATCAGTATATATTGAATATTACAATTTTAATACAGTTTTCCTTTCTTAAAATGTGTATACATGTCTTTGGCTCCCTCTTTTAATGCCTTGACACTAACCACTAGATCATCACATTGCATGTCAACTCTTAAAGATAAAATCAACAGAACCTATGTTATTTTTGAATTAACTTAACCAATTAAAACATAAAAAATGCAATACAACAAAAAACATAGTTAGTTAATAATTTACCCAAGCTCTATTTTGAATTTTTTGATTTGGAAAATTACTGCTACTCTTTCACATTAAACAGCTGATTCTGAAATTTCTCCCTCATTAAAATTAATCTATCTGTTATATGATTTAACTCAAGCTTAAGAAATGGTCTGTAGGAAATCCCTGTAAATGCTAAGCTTGTAAGAATTATCTAAAAACTCTAAGTAAACATCTAATTGGCAGTGACACTGTTTCAGAATTGGCTTGACATTTGAAGAAATATATAGCTTTAATAATATAATAGTATTCTATTATTAAAAGAAAATAAACATCCTAAAACATTTTTTCATAGACTTTATATACTAATTTTACTTATGTAAGTAACTATTTTTCTGACAAGCCTTCAACACTATGCAAATAAAATGGTCTGGAAAAAATAAAAACTGGCAAAACATAATCACGTCTAGCCTTCTCAACAATTCTCAGGGCTTCTCTAACTTGCTAATGATCAAATTCAAAGCATTTAACCTTGACTTCAATATTTTATCCAAATATATCGAAGTATAAAGTGCTGTGCTTTTTTTCCCATAGCCACTGCAGTTGGTCATTGCAGGAAATCTCATCATTTGGGCAATTACCTGTGTAGATCTGTGGATATATACTGTAATCATAATTGTAGCAGTCTGGATAGAGATAAAAGGCCCACAAACATTTTGGTCTCATTTCTAAAGCCAGTGTGAGAGTAGTATACATAAAACTCTTTCCAGCATTTTCAAATTCTTATTGGGTGACTGTTTTCATTTTCATTTCTGACCAGTCAGGATGGTTGTTTCTAGTGAAGGCTAAGGAGTTATTTTTTATACATTATTCTATTTCCCCAATTTCTATCCCATTGGGGTTTCTAGCTTTCCCAGTCAATGACAGCAAGAGCTTCTGATGTCCACCATGGGACAACTTTTGCAATGTCATCAGCGGTTTTCCTAAGGTCTTCAGAAAGGCTCATATTCTGTGGTATCCCTCCATTAAAGGATTTTCCATCTTGAGAGAAATAAGGATAGTTTCCTAATTCATTTGGATAAAATCTGGCAGTTGTTGATCCACTCTGAGTCTCTAAAGGGTTTGATATAATATTAAATAATTGAAGACTCAGATCCACATTGAAGAAATGTTGACACTGCATTGCTGGGTAGCCCAGAAAATACTGAAAGGCCTGTTCTTGATCATTGGAGGTGTTTCTGGTTTCAGGGCTGAAGGAGTGAACACAAGCAAGAGAGGCAACACCCCAACCCTGCCGCCCACACATGACACATGACTTGTAGTTTTCACCATTACAACAGTCTCCTGAAAAGTAAGAAGAGGGAAAGAAAAAGTAGACATTATGGAGTCAAATGTCCTGGTAGTTTTGTAGCACGCAATGAATACCAAACCAAGAAAACTCGTGGTGATGTTTAAGCTTTGTGAAAGTTATGGATATCTAGGCCTAAGTTATTGTTTCAGCTGAACAAGGAAGAAAATGAGGCTTTTAAAACAAAGCAAAACTGGAAATGTGAAATGAAATCCAGCAAATAAAACCAAAGTAGAAATTTTTACACAAATTCTCAGCTATGACAATGTGACCTGCTAGCCCTTCTGGTTTTCATTTTCTACAATTCCGACTACATTGACCTAAACAATCCTATACTGACAAATCTTTGGTTGTGAGAGGAGTAGAACAGAAAGTGAATGGATTGCCATATCTCCTTATTGGTTACTGGAAAAGTGACTCCAAGAACATGCCCTGCTGAATATTAACAAAAACTGGCATTTGAAGAAATATTAAATAGAACAATAATAAACAGTAGTAACAGTAAGTAATGCCTTGCTTGCTATTTGAAATGCACTGGCCTCAACTGTTGGTTTGTTCATTTGTTTGTTTTTAAAACACAACAGATACCCTTGGAATTAGCAAAGGGTGAAATAGGAAACAGATGTGGTATTTACCTGCTGTTGAGTATGGAGTTTGGTGCTATCATCTTTTCTCAGGTGCATAAATAAGCCTAAAACATGTTCTGTATTTTCACCTGTTAAATCCCAAATGCAACTTAGCTCTCTAAGTCCTTTCTAAATAATCAGTCGAACCAAAAACTGCCAAAGAATCTTCCCAGAATACAGGGACTGTCTAATAATGGATGCATTCCAGCCAACAAGATGTCATCCTGAAATCACTATGGTTTAAGTTATATATTAAAATGATTTTATCATGTACATGTTTTTAAAAAATAATCACAGGTTTTTCTCTAATGTAATAAACTCAGTGTCTTTTTAAGAGTCATACATTACTTTTTATGTTCTTGCATCCCTTATTTAATATAGTAAATGCAGAAAGAAGACACCAACCAAAATCCTATGTTAACTCTTGCAGCATAGCACCCCAAGTTTGTACAAAACCTTGAGTAAGACACGGGTTTTCTGTTCACTGAATTTTTAAGTCAACAACTATGAATAATAATTTACTCTTTTAAGTAAGATGGGTATTACTGAGATAATTGGCTTCATGAGGAATTTGCATTATGTCACCAGATAAATCTCTAAGTCACCAGAGATAGCTCCACCCTTTTCATTTATGTCCAACCACAAGATCTTAATGTGATTCCCACCCCCAAAAACAACGGTAAACCTTCTTTTTTAAAAGATTTTTTATTAAAATCTAGCTAATATACAATATTATATTAGTTTCAGGTGTACTTCATAGTTATTCAACATTTATATACCTAAGAAAATGGTCACCATCAGTCCAGCAACCGTCTGACACTACACCACGTCTTTACAATGTGATTAACTATATTCCCTAGGCGATACATTACATCCCCATGACTTATTTGTTTTATACCTGAAAATTTGAACTCTTATTCCCCTTCTTATCCCCCTTCTTATTCCCCACCCCTTTTTAATTTTTCAATTGCAGCTGACATTCAATGTTATTTTATATTAATTTCAGGTATATAGCATAATGGTTAGACATTTGTATAATTTAAGAAATGATTCCCCTGACTAGTCTAGTACTCACCTGGCACTATACATAGTTATTACCATATTATTACTATATTCCCTATGCTTTACTTTATATCCCCAAGACTATTTTGTAACTACCAATTTATGCTTCTTAATCCCTTCACCTTTTTCACCCTACCGTCCAACACACTCCCATCTATCACCCCAACAAATCTAGTGCCCATCTGCACCATACATAATTATTACAATATTATTGACTATATCCCTTTTGTTATACTCTACATCCCAATGACTACTGTGTAACAACCAGTTTGTACTTCTTAATTTCTTCCCCTTTTTCACCCACTCCCTCAACTCCTCTCCAATCTGGCAACCATCAGTATGTTTTCTGTATCCATCAGTGTGTTTCAGTTTTGTTTGTTTATTTTGTTCTTTAGATTCCACATATGGCATTTATCTTTCTCGGTCTGACGCTCCACTCAGCACAATACCCAAGCCCGCACCCCCCATGTCCATCCATGCCACTGCAGATGGCAAGAGCTCATTCACTTCCATGGCTGAGCAGTATTTCATTGTATATATGTACCATCTCCTCTATTCATTCTTCCATCAACAGACACCCAGGCTGCCTTCACATCTTGGCCATTGTAAACAATGCTGTAATGAACATATGGATGCACACATCCCCTCGACATAGCATTTGGCTTTCTTCAGATAAATACCCTGAAATAGGATTATTGGGTCCTTCTTTGTCTCCTGTTATAACCTTTGTTTTAAAGTCTATTTTGTCTGGTATAAGTATTACTACCTCAGTTTTTTTTTTTTTTTTTTTTTCATGAAATATCTTTTTCCATCTCTTTACTTTCTGTCTGTGTGTGTCTTGAGATGTAAAGCGAGTCTCTTATAGGCAACATATGTAAGGGTCTTATTTCTTATCCATTCAGCCCTCCTATGTCTTTTGAGTAGAGTGTTTAGTCCATTCACATTTAAAGTAATTGTTGATAGATATGTGGCTATTGCCTTTTTATTATTCATAATTTTGATTGTTTTTTTCATCTTAAAGAATCCAACATTCGTTGTAATAGTGGTTTCCTCATGATGAACTTCTTTAGCTTTTTCTTGTCTGGTAAGCTCTTTATCTATTCTTCAATTCTAAATGATAGCTTTGCTAGGTACAGTAATCTTGTAGGTCCTTGCTTTTCATCATGTTGAATATTTTGTGCTAATCCTCTCTGGCCTGCAAAATTTCTACTGAGAAATCAGCTGAAAATCCGATGGGAGTTCCCTTATAAGTTACTAGTTGGCTTTCTCTTGCTGTTTTTAGGATTCTCTCTTTGTCTTTAACTTTTGTCATTCTAATTACAATGTATCATAATATGGGCATGTTTGGGTTCATATTGTTTGGGACTCTCTGTGCTTCTTGGATTTGTATGGCTATTTCCTTTACCAGGTTAGGAAAGTTTCCAGTTGTTATTTCTTCAAATACATTCTGAATCCCTTGCTTTCTCTCTTCTCCTTCTGGTACCCCTATGATGTGAATGTTGTACTTGATGTTGTCCCAGAGGTCTCTTTAACTATCCTCATCTTTTTGGATTCTTTCTATTTTTTGCTCTTCTGATTGAATGTTTTCTGCTACTTTTTTCCAAATCTCATTCAATCCTCTGCTTCATCTAGTCTGCTGGTAATTCCTTCTACTGCATTCTTCATTTCTGTTATTGTATTCTTCACTCATCACTGGTTCTTTTTTATGGTTTCTATGTCTTTTTTATGCTGCTATCTCTTTGTTGAAGTTCTCACTAAGTTCCTTGAGCATCTTTATAACCATTGTTTTGAACTCTGTATCTAGTAGGTTGCTTGCCTCCATTTTGTTTAGCTCTTTTCTGGAGTTTTCTCCATCTCATTTGGGACATATTCCTTTGTTTCCTCATTTTGGCTACCTCTCTTTGTTTCTCTATATTAGGTAGATCTGCTACATCTCCCAGTCTTGGCCAGCTGGACTTATGTAGTAGGTGCCCAGTGGAGCCCAGTGGCACAGTCTCCTTTGTAACCTGCTCTGGGTGCTCCAAGAGTGTCCCTTGTGTGGGTTGTGTGTGCCCTCCTGTTACAGTTGAGCCTTGGTTGCTATTGGCACATCAGTAGGTGGGACTGATCCTCAGGCTGATTGGCTGTGGGGTTTGGCCACATCCATAGATTATAGGCTGCTATGCGGGGGGGCTTACCCCACTGAATGATATTCACCCCAGTGGGCTCTGGTGCCTGTTGAGACTGCCCTTTGTGTGTGCCACCTTAGGGCTAATTCGGTGGGGCTCTGCTGTGGTATGAATCCACCTCTAAGTATGTTGGTTCTAGAGCCTCTTGCAAGGGGCTCCAGTACAGGCCCAGTTCACCCACTGTCTACCACTGGCCAGAGACTACCTGGTAGGAGCTACAAAATGATCTGTGATTGTTCAATATCTCTGCTAACCCTGGAGGTGTGTAGGAGAGACCACTTTGTGAACCAAGAATGGCTGCCATCAGTACCAGGCCTAAGGTAGCGCCCCAAAATGCCAGGACACCCTGAAGCCTCCTGCCACCTCCTAGCTCCCTTAAGTTTCAGCCATTGATAAAGGCTTGTGTGGTACACAAGTTGGGTGAAGCAGAGTCTCAGGGACTCACTAGAGTGGGAAAGTTGTGGTCACCAGGTTAATGTAAATTCTAGTTTGGTGCCAGTGCTGAGCCTGAAGTTACTTTGCAAAAGTCTCAGAGCACACCGAGGCCAGTCACCATTTGCCTGGGGCCTGTTAGACTCTCATAGTTTTCCAACAAAGAGTGTAATGAAGGCAGTGCTGGCTGCTCTTGGAGAAAGTGCTTCAAGTGTTGGGGGAGTTGGGTGGAGTGGGGTCCCAGTGACTCAGCAGGGCACTTACGTCCACACAAAAACCTACACAAGGATATTTATAGCAGTTTTATTTATAATTGCCGAAATGTGGAAGCAACCAAGATGTCCTTCAGTAGGTGATTGAATGAGTAAACTGTGGTACATCCAGACAATGGAATATTATTCAGCCTTAAAAAGAAATGAGCAGGACATCATCAAAATGGCTGTGTGAGGTGAGCCTCTGGAAATCTCCCCTGGAATTTACAACAAATTGAAAAACTATAACTCCACAAAGGACTCCCTGCACAGCAGACAGGCAAGACGAAGAGTCTCACTATTGAATTCTACTAAAGGTGGGCAAATGGTGCAAGTGGGGCAGGAGGGAAGGGAGAAGTATGGAGAAGGAGCCGTGTAGGTGCACGACGCAGACCTAGCTCAGTGCTCCGAGCTCCCTGCATCCCGGAACTACTGCAGCTACAGGAGAGGGAAGAACTTGGACTGCTAAGGCTCCATTTATGGCCCACAGGGCTGAGGGGACAGCGTGTAACACGGCTGAACCCAACACTCATGACAAACTTCGGAGCAAAGACTGAGGGAAGAAGGCTGAAAACAGTGATTTAAGCCCTCACTGCTGAGCAGAAAACGGGAGCCTTAGGCACTGAGCCTAGCCGCCCCCTCCTTTACCTCCCATAGCTCGCCCCGCCCCCACCTGCCCAGTGCTAGAAGCAGAACAGTAGCAGTGCCAGAACAAAAGAACACAATATTTGCTGTTCTGAGAACTGTGGACGGCAGACACAGATTCGCAGCCCAACTAGTTCTGGCAAAGGGGAGGGAGCTGTGGAAGCAGGACCAGCTGTGGTGGTGGTCGCCACCATTGCTCTGGGCCACCTCTCACAACTCACACAGTCCCTGGCCCCACCTATCTGGGCGGATCCCTACAGGAGTAAACAGAACTGCTGAAACAGGGCTCTGAATCTGGTGCAGGAAGAGCTTTGGAACTTCAAAAGCTCTCCACATACCCACGGACGCTGCACCCTGTGACCCCGGTGAACTATTAACAGAGGAGAAACCCGTCTCCCAGGGAATCCCCCCATTGTGTGAGAAGCTGGAATAGTGCAGAGAAAACATAACACTACAGTGTGAGAGAGAAAAAAGGGCTACAGTTGGAGAGAAAATAAAACATTCTACAAACACGTAGTGAAAAACAAAAGAAAGACCTCTTCCTATCAACCTGTTGCAGAACCCACTCCTGTAGATGTCTAGCAAGAGAAATAATAAGTCATTAAATGTAATGAATAACCAAGGCAACAAGACAGTTCAGAAAGGAAGTGAAAAGTCTCCAGAAAATGAACTTAAAGATATGGAAATATGTGACTTAAATGACAGAGAATTCAAGATTACAGTTCTGAAAAAACTCAACAAGATGCAAGAAACCACAGAAAGGCAGTTTAATTAACTCAGAAACACAATCAAAGAACAACATAAACATTTTACCAAAGAGATTGAAATTTTTAAAAAGAACCAAATAGAATTTCTGGAGATTAAGAACTCAATAGAAGAAATGAACAACGAAACAGCCAGTTTAGGTAGTAGAGTTGACCAGATGGAGGAAAGAATCAGTGACATTGAAGATAGAAACCTGGAAATGACACAGATGGAAGAAGAAAGACACTTGAGACTTAAAAGAAATGAAAGAACTCTACAAGAACTTTCTGACTCTATCAGAAAGGAAGAGCAATATAAGAATAATGGGCATACCAGAAGGAGAAGAAAGAGAGAAGGGAACAGAGAATATATTCAAACAAATAGTCGATGAGAACTTCCCAAACTTGTGGAAAGAACTGGATCCTCGAATCCAAGAAACAAATAGAACACCTAATTACCTCAATCCCAACAGGCCTTCTCCAAGACACATTGTATTGAAGCTGTCAAAAATCCATGACAAAGAAAGAATCCTCAAGGCATCCAGGGAAAAGAAGATGGTAACCTACAAAGGAAAGTCCAGTAGATTATCATCAGATTTCTCAGCAGAAACTCTACAAGCCAGGAGGGAGTGGAACCAAATATTCAAACTACTGAAAGAGAGAATTAAGAGCCAATAATAATATACCCAGCAAAGATATCCTTTAGATATGAAGGAGGAATAAAGACCTTTCCAGACATACAGAAGCTGAGGGAATTTTCTAATACATGACCTGAACTACAAGAAATAACTAAAAGAGGCTATTCAACCACCATCAACAGGGACAATTTGTGGCAACCAAAACTCAAAAAGGGGGAGAGTAAAGGCCTGAATTGGAATATTACAATGGAGAAAGTAAGCGTGCTGAAGAAAATGGAATATTCTAAATACCAAACTTTCTTTTACCTAAACTTAAAGGTAACCAATCAAAAAAAAAATCCAGAACTGAAATATACTGTAATAAAAGAAAAAACAGAGGGAAACATCATAGAATACCACCACACAGAAATAACAGACAACAACAAAACGGCAAAGAAACAATGGAGACACAGTCTTATTAGAAAACTAAAACTAGAATGATAGGAAATCCTCACAAATCAATAATCACCATACATGTAAGTGGATTAAACTCACCAATAAAAAGGCACAGAGTAGCAGATTGGATCAAAAAACTAAACCCAACCATATGTTGTCTCCAAGAGACACATCTCAGCTACAAGGACAAGCATAGACTCAAAGTGAAAGGGTGGAAATTGCCCCCCCAAGCAAATGGTACCCAGAGAAAATCAGGTGTAGCCATAATGATATCAGATGAAACAGACTTCAGGGTGAAAAAGATAACAAGAGACAAAGATGGACATTTCATAAGGGTAAAGGGGACTATACAACAAGAAGACATAACAGTCATCAATAGTTATGCCTCCAATCAGGGAGCACTGAAATATACCAAGGATCTACTAACAGAACTAAAGGGAGAAATTGACCAAAACACAATTATACTAGGGGACCTAAATACATCATTGACAGCTATAGATAGATCATCCAAACAGAAAATAAATAATGAAATAGCAGCCCTAACTGACACATTAGATGAAATGGACATAATTGACATTTATAGAGCACTTCATCCTAAAACATGAGACTATATATTTTTTTCTAGTGTACATGGAACATTCTCAAGGATAGACCATATACTGGATTATAAAGCTAGCCTCAGCAAATTTAAGAAGATTGAAATCATACCAAGCATATTCTCTGATCACAAGGCTTTGAAACTGGATATCAACTGCAAAAAGAAAGCAGGAAACACCACAAGAGATTAAACAACATACTTTTAAAGAACGACCGGGTCAAAGAAGAAATTAGAGGCGAGATCAAATGATACATAGAAACAAATGAGAATGAAAATACATCCTACCAAAATTTTGGGGATGCAGTGAAAGCGTTTTAAGAGGGAAAATTAATGGTGAAAAACTGAAGCCCTTTGCTCTACATTCTGGAACATGACAGGGCTGTCCCTTATCACCTCTGCTTTTCACCATAGTGTTGGAAATCCTCGCCAGAGCAATCAGGCAAGAGAAAGAAATAAAAGGCATCCAAATTGGGAATGAAGAAGTTAAATTGTCACCCTTTGCAGATGACATGATGCTATATATAGAAAACCCTAAAGACTCTACCAAAAAGCTATTAGAAACAATCAACGAATACAGTAAAGTTGCCGGCTACAAAATCAACGTACAGAAGTCCATTGCCTTCCTATATACTAACAATGAAATCTCAGAAAAAGAAATGAAAAAAACAATTCCTTTTGCAATTACAGCAAAAAGAATAAAATACCTAGGAATAAACTTAACCAAGGATGTGAACTGACAAGGATATGCTGACAACTACAAGACATTTTTGAAAGAAATTGAAGAAGACACAAAGAAATGGAAAGACATTCTGTGCTCATGGATTGGAAGAATCAACATAGTTAAAATGGCCATATTACGCAAAGCAATATACAAATTCAATGCAATCCCCATCAAAATTCCAATGGCATTTTTTAAAGAAATAGAACAAAACAATCATCAGATTTGTTTGGAACCACAAAAAACCCCGAATAGCCAAAGCAATCTTAAGAAAAAAGAACAATAATGGAGGTATCACACTTCCTGACTTTAGCTTGTACTACAGGACTACAATAATCAAAACAGCATGGTATTGGCAGAACAACAGACACATAGACCAATGGAATAGATTTGAGAACCCAGAAACAATACCACATAAATATGGACAGATAATTTTTGACAAAGAAGCTAAAAACATACAATGGAGGAAAGACAGTCTCTTCAATAAATGGTGTTAGGAGAATTGGATAACCACGTGCAAAAGAATGAAACTGGACTGCTATTTGTCACCATGTACCAAAATTAATTCAAAATGGATCAAAGACTTAAGCATAAGACCTGACACAATAAACTGCATAGAAGAAAACATAGGTACTAAACTTATGGACCTTGGATTCAAAGAGCATTTTATGAATTTGACTCCAAAGGCAATGGAAGTAAAAGCTAAAATAAATGAATGGGACTATATCAAACTTAAAAGCTTCTGCACAGCAAAAGAAACCATCGACAAAATAAAGAGGCAGCAAATTGAATGGGAGAAGATTTTTGCAAACAGTACTTCCAATAAGGGGCTAATATCCAAATACGCAAGGAACTCATGCAACTCAACAACAAAAAAAAACAAACAACCCAGTTGAAAACTGGGTAGAGGACCTGAAGAGACATTTCTCCAAAGAGGACATACAAATGGCAAACAGGCATATGAAAAAATGCTCAACATCAATAATCATCAGAGAAATGCAAATCAAAACCACAATGGGCTATCACCTCACCCCAGTCAGAATGGCTATCATCAACAAGACAAATAGTAACAAGTGGTGGAGAGGCTGTGGAGAAAAAGGAACCCTCATACACTGTTGGTGGGAATGCGAACTGGTGTAGCCATTATGGAAGGCAGTGTGGAGGGTCCTCAAAAAATTATGAATAGAATTACCATATGACCCAGCAATTCCTCTCCTGTTTATCTACCCAAAAAATCTGAAAACATTTATCCATAAAGACACGTGTACTCCAATGTTCATTGCAGCTTTACTTACAGTGGCCAAGACATGGAAACAACCAAAATGTCCTTTGATAGATGAATGGATAAAGAAGTTGTGGTATATATACACAATGGAATACTATTCGGTGGTAAGAAAAGATGAAATAGGACAATTTGTGACAACATGGATGCATCTCGAGATTATAATGCTAAGTGAAATAAGTCAGACAGAAAAAGCAACGAACCATATGATTTCACTGATATGTGGTATATAAATCAAAAACAACAAAAGAACAAGACAAACAAATGAGAAACAAAAACTCATAGACCTAGACAATAGTTTAGTGGTTATCAGAGGTTAAGGGGGGAGGAAGGTGGAAGATGAGAGTAAAGGGGATCAGATATATGGTGATGGAAGGAGAACTGACTCTGTGTGGTGAACACACAATGGGATTTATAGTTGATGGAATACAGAATTGTACACCTGAAATCTATATAACTTTACTAACAATTGTGACACCGATAAAAAAAAAAGAAATGAGCTATCAAGACACGAAAAGACATGGAGGAAACTTAAGTACATTGAACTAAGTAAACCAATCTGAAAAGTCTTCCAACGATATAACACTCTGGAAAAGACAAATCTATGAACACAGTAAACACATGAGTGGTTATACAGGGTTAGGAAGTAGGGAGGGAATAATAGGCAGAGCACAGAGGATTTTTAGGGCAGTGAAACTATTCTGTATTATAGAAGAATAGTGGATTCATGCCATTATGCCCTTGTCCAAACCCATAGAATGTGCATCGCCAAGAGTGAACCCTAATGTAAACTATGGACTTTGGCTGATAATAATGTGTCAGTGTAGATTCATCAATTGTGACAAGTGTGCCACCCTGACGCAGGATGCTGACAGTGAGGTAGACCATACAAGGATGGAGACAGGGTGCTCGTGGACACTCTGTACTTTCTGCTCAATTTTGCTGTGAACTTAAAACTTCTCTAAAAAATAAAGTCTACTTAAATGGGGGGAAAAGTTATAGATACAATTGAGCTCACCGAGGCTATGTTTGCAATAGAGAAAAGCTAGAAACACGTGATCAATAAGGAGTTTGTTAAATATATTATGGTAATTCCATCAAATAGTGTGAAATAAATATTTTTTCAAGTTTCTCATTGTCTTTTAACTTTTTCTCTTGTTTTGCCATGAAATATCTCACAAAACACAAGTCAGCTTTAAAGTGCCCCTTACAGATTGATGTCTGTCAAGCAAACCCTTCCTACTTCTCCCTGCAGCCACTCACATCCCCACTTCTACCCTGAAGAGGCCAGCAGCTGCCTAGGATTTGGGAGAAAGTGCTTAGTAAGAGAATTGAGAAGTGAAACACACCTCCCTTGTCTCCTGGTAGATATATTCTCAGCACGTTTAAGTCAGAGGAAAAAGAAAAGACAACATTTTATTCAACGTTGAATTTACCTTTATAAACTTACTGACCAAAGTGTTAAAATCTGGTCGTGTGAGTAAATATTTGTAGATGGGTGCAACTTTGAAAGATTTGGTCTGATGTTCAGTTTAATCTGATAGCACGTGCTTTAATTGGGTTATCCAATAAATTGGAAATGGAAGTGCAGTTGTCTGAAATGGCAGCGAGGAGACACTTCCTCCTTCCCTGTCCCATGGAGCTGATAGGTGTGAGAATAAATAACCATCAATAAAGAGAGCTGCCGGGCAAAAAGTCCTGGAGATGGATAGCAGAGATACTGCACAGCAATGTGAAAGCACTTGCACATAATGTCATTGAACTGTATATTTTAAAATGGTTAAAATGCTAATGTTATATTTATTTTACCACAATTTTTTAAAAATTTAAAAAGAGTGCTGCAGGGGAAGCAGAGGACAGCCAGTTTTCTGTTATAGCAAACAGAAGTCTAAAGAGACTTTCTAACGAGACCATTTGGAAAGGACATGTATGATCTAGGGGATTTTCTTGATTGCAGATTTTAAGTTACAGAGGACATAATGGATGGGTTTGCCAGGTCAGGGAGCAGTGGGAATTTGCTCTATGAGAGGGTACAGAGAGGAAAACACGAGTGATGAAAATAACCTGGGAGGATGAGCTTTATGCATAGTTAAAGGCATGATGGAATGAGCTGTGATGGGCTCTTAAAGGGAGGCAAGTAATCAGTTCCAGTTATAACTTCCTACTTATCACTGGTATCTTAGATATTTTGTAATGAGAAGTATTAAGGAGAGAGGACATCATTTTGCCGATAGCATTCAGAGTTCTGTAGGCTCTGTTTTCAATTTTGGCGAGGACAGTGTCAAAAGGTGAGAAAGGTGTGGCTTTTACCATACTTTTCATTACACATTTTCTTCTGCTGAAATGTGCACCAAGTAAGATGGTTCTAAATATACGTTTGTGTATGTGACTCTCTCTCTCTCTCCACTCTCTGTCTCTCTCTCTCTCTCTCTCTCTCTCTCTCTCTCTCTCTCTATATATATATATATATATATACACACATATATATTACATATATAATATTACATATAATATTAGAATTGGGGATTTATATATATTATGTAATATATTATATCTACATTATATGTATAATGTTTTATATATTATTATAAATATATATATATATACATATATATATTAGATTAGATTTGAGGATTTCATTCTTTCCACTCAACGATAGCAAATCTTGTGATGTTTTCCAGACAGATATAGTTTTTACTATGATGAAGAGCCAGTAAAAATTCTCCTTGGCATTTCAAAAACATTAAATGAACAAAGGTTTCTATCTACAACGTAGAGCCTCTTACAATGTGTTGTGGGACATTCCAGGCAAAGATGAAATTTTCTCTCAACATAGATCTTGTGTACATGAAAATTGGAGCCCTATTGAAGGCACCCAGCATCAATAGATTTTTTAAATTAAATTTATTGGGGTGACATTGGTTAATAAAATTATGTAGGTTGCAATTGTACAATTCTATAATACATCTTATCATATTGTGTGCTCACCCTCCAGTCTAATCTTCTTCCTTCACTATATATTTGACCCCCTCTAACCTTTTCTACCTCACCCTCCCCTCCTTCCCTTCTGGTAACCACTATATGGTTGTCTGTGTCTATGAGTTCTGTTTATTTGTGTTGTTTGTTTGTTGCTTTCAGTTTTATATCCCATGTATGAGTGAAATCATATGGTTCCCGACTTAACAGATTATTATTATTTTTTTTTTTTTTTGCCTGCAGGTTATTTGTGGTTTTGGTTTTCTCACAGAAGGAGAGAGAGAGAGAGAGAGAGAGAGAGAGAGAGAGAGAGAGAGAGAGAGAAAATAATAGTAATTTTCTTAAAAAGGAAAAGAAGAGAAATATTGATTAAAGCAGATTTGACTCAATAAAGCATTTTGTTCAAATTCACCCATTTTCCCAAAATCTAATGAAATGATAAGCCAGGTCAAATTCAAATTGTTTAAATTCTCCTACGCAAAAAAAAAAGAAGTAACAAAAATTCTCTAAAAAGTTGATGCAATTTATAATTTTTCCAGAAACAAATAGGAAAATTGCTATTTATCACATAGGCTTTAAATCTGAGAAAAAGAAATTACGTAAACTGTTCAAGATAACCTGAGGCATATAAAACAATTTCAGAGTTTATTTGAGCAAAAGTTGATTCCAGTTAGGCAGCACCAAACCAGAAGTGGTTACGAGCACTCCACTGACAGGCCTCAGAGGAGAGACTTTTATAGAGAAAAGGCAGAAGCAATTTAAGGAAATAATTGATTGGCTGGAGGTTAAAGACTAGTCAGCTGTTTGTGATTGGTTGTCCTTAGGTTTTGTGTTTTGTAATTCTGAGTCATTTACAGGCTTAGATTTTGGTTTGCTAACATAAGCTACTATGGCATTAGAGCCACCTTGGTCTAATGACCTCCTTGTTTAATTAATTTGACAACATTAATAATGTTTTCCCCCTAAAAGCTCCAGAAGCAGGGATAGCTGTAGAACAACCATACGATCAATAACTAAAGGACTTCCTGTGGGGTAGCTGGGCCAGTCTAGTCCCTTTCCATCCCCTAAATACAAGGAGCACAGGCTGAGGATTTTACACCAAGCTGAAACCTTGTAACTGCTCCCTAAAAAGTGGTGGACTGAAAGTTCCAACCCTTTAGTCACATGGTTGGTTCTCTCCACAGCTAGCCCCTTAGGTACAGTCTAAAGCTCACCTTATTAACATAACAAAAGGTACCTTAACTGCTCTCATCACAGGAAATTTAAAGAGTTTTAGGAGTTCTGTGCCGGATGAAGACCAAATATATATTTATAATAAATCATAATATCGCAGGTGGAGACATACTTTGGATCGCTATGTTTTCCTGGTTCATTGCTCCTTATATTTTGTACAATATACCTCGTTATTTTTATAATACAGTAGTCCCTTCTTAACCATGGTTTTGCTTTCCGTGGTTTCAGTTACCCATGGTCAACCAAGGTCTGAAAGTATTAAACGGAAAATTCCAGAAATAAACAGTTCATAAGTTTTAAATTGCACACTAGACTGAGTAGTGTGATGAAATCCCCCACCATCCTGCTCTGTCCTGCCCAGGACGTGAATCGTTGTTTTTTTCCAGCATTTCCATGCTGTATACACTCCCTGGCCATTAGTCACTTAGTAGGTTATCAGATCCACTGTCCCAGTATCAGTGCTTGTGTTTAAGTCACCCTTATTTTACTTATGAATGGCCACAAAATGCTAGAATAGTAATGCTGGCAATTTGGATATGGCAAAGACAAGCCAAAAAGTGCTTACTTTAAGTGAAAAGGTGAAATTTCTAGACTTAAAAAGGAAAGAAGAAAATCATATGCTGAGGTTTCTAAGATCTACGGTAAGAATGAAACTCCTAGTCATGAAATTGTGAAGAAGGAATACATTGTGAAGAGGGTGGGTAGAGTACAATAAGATATTTTGCGAGAGAGAGACCATATTCACATAGCTTTTACTACAGAATATTGTTATCATTGTTTTATTATTAGTTATTGTTGTTAATCCTTACTCTATCTAATCCATAAATTAGACTTCATCATAGATATGTCCATATAGGAAGAAATAGTATACACAGGGTTTGCTACTATCCACAATTTCAGGCATCCACTGGGGTTCTTGGAACATATATTCTGTGGATAAAGGGGGAGTACTGTATACTTTTCCAGCTTATCTGTGTCTTTTTTATAAAAAATATTTCTCTTGTAGGAGCATATAGTTTGAGTTTTGCTTTTGGTATAGTTGATTTTAAGTCACTGATATTGCTACTTATTTCATTTTATAGCTTCTCTTTTTTTTTTAATCTGTTGTGCTTTTCTTGCCTTCTTTTGGGTTAATTGAATTTTTTGTTCCATTTTATTTTATCCACTGGCTCTTTTTATTATGTTGCTAGTGGCTATTCTGGACTATCAGCACAATTACTTGACTTATCAGTGTCTACTCACCGTCAATATTGTTGCTACTCACACTTTACATTTCACACCTAGCACTTTCTGCTTCGCAGTTTTCAATTCTCTCGTCCCGTTTTGCATGTTACACTCCATACGTGACCAATTTAATAATCTTACATTAATATACTTCCTTTTACTCACTCCTTTTCTTTTACAGACACAGACTTAAGAAGGAGAAAGTGTTTTAAAACTGCCATTTTCAGATAACATTGTTGCTTATGTAGAAAACTCAAAAGGGCTAGATCGAAGATAAACATATAAAAGTCAGATATATTTCTATTTATTAGCAGCAAACAACTAGGAAACATAATAAGAGAGAAAATTCAAAACTTGTACAAGACCACTACCAAAGAAAGGTTTGAATCTTTATGAGATAGAAGAGACCCAGAAAAATGGACCTCTGTCTCCCCCCCTTGCCATTTACTACACAGCACTGTCTCTGCTGGTTCACGCTGTCTTGACCTTCTCAAAACCTGGGGAAGAAAGGCAGGAGATTAAGGAGGAGATTTTCTCTAACACCCTGCTTGGGAAGCTCACCTTCACCTCTGGAAGTGAGGATAGATTAAATGTATAATTTGTAATATTATTATGCTTAAGGCAAAGATTTAAAATGCCTGGCAAGAATCCACTGATACAAAGAGAACAACAATATCGCAGCTAAACCAAGTGTCTTAGTGAGTTCCAGCTGCCATAACAAAATGCCACAGACTGGTGGCTTATAAACAGCAGAAGTTTATCTCTCACAGCTCTGCAGGCTGGGAAGTCCAAGATCAGGGTGCCGGCATGGTCGGCTTGTCATGAGGGCCCTCTTCCGGTTATAGACTGCTGCCGTCTGTCTTCTCAATGTATCCTCACCTGGCAAAAGGAGGAAGAGAAAACCCTCTGGGGTCTCTGTTACAAGGGCACTAATCCCATTCACAAGGGCTCCACCCTCATGACCTAATTATCTCCCAAAGGCTCCACTTCCTAATACCATCACCTTGGGGATTAGGATTTCAATATATGGATGGAGGGGTGGAGGTAAACAAACATTCAGTCCATTGCACCAAGGTTTATAGAGATGCTAACACTTGGATTTAACAAGCATTGATAGTTTACCACCTTCAAAACACTGTGCTTTGTGTTAAAGGTGGTTACAAAATATGCCCTATGCCCAAGAATCTCAAGGTCTAATGTGATTGGGGCACATGTGTGCTTGTGTGTACATACACACATGTGTATATGTGTGTGCATAGAATGGGCACAGGGACAATGGGGGAAATATACATCCTAATTAAAATACTAGGCAGAATGGCATGAGTGCTCATTTTTTCTTTTTTCAAAAAAATAGCTGTTTTATTATAAAATTAATTAATAATCATTGCACTAAATACAGAGGCATATAAACAAAAAAATAAGATGAATTGTGTTCTCATTGCCCCCAAAGTAATATTTTTCTATGCATCCTATGGGCATTTCTCTGCATGCAAATCTGTGTTTGTACAGGTCAAAGCAGACTCTGTTCCACTAGAATAGCATCAGGCTTAACATCAGAGAATGTTCAGGGACCCTAGAAGAGAACTCCAGATTTATGTCCTGAGATTTATGGAGCCCAGGACTGTGGGAGCACACGTGAACCTGCCCGGCAGATAGGTTTCCAGTCTGTAATATCTGTCACCTGAATTCAGACTCCCTGAAAGAGATTGGGCTGGAAGGAGGTTACTGGAGGGGATACAAAAGAAATGTAATATTCTTGAAGTGTAGGAAGATTGAACTCCAGCATCAAAAAATTGGAGGGAACAGGTACAAGCACAGTGTGCAACTGGGCTTGACGGTCTCCTGACCCCTGTGTGGCTCTTCCTTTAGAGAGTCTGCATGCTCGGGACAAAAGAGAGCTGTGATGTGGAAGAAAGCACAGTCTTTCTCACTGCTGTCAGGACCTACAATTCCCCTATGGAACTGAGAGAAATAGCAAGCTTTCCAGCCACCTGGGCAGGGGGAAGAGGATTGTATTCATAGTCCAGAGTAGATTGGTAGCAACATGGAAAAGGGCTGGGACATAACCCCTGAGCAAACTGTGACAATGCATCATAAAGAAAAAGCAGTGGACACTTGAGCAGAAGGAATGCAACATGCTGATTAAATGAGAATCTTTCTTCTTTCCTCCTCTAGGACTCCTCAAGGTAGAAATCGGAGAGGGCAGTCAGGGCAAAAGATTGGAGGTCCTGCTAATCATGTATGAGGGGTCTGAGGCCACTGGGGTTTGTAGTATTGCTGCATGTGTAAAGCTCTATGGTGGGTAAAGTAAGGAAATGTAGGTGCATCACCACGTTCATGATACATTTCTTTAGGAAAACAGTGTCATGTCATATATGGCATTTAGTGCTGTGCTTTATTCACATCTGGTGGTTGGTGGCTTGTGAGGATAATCCCGAGTCACAGGGGGTAAGAGCTACGTTTTCTTAACATATATACTGGAGTGTAGTGGGAGTGAGTTGTGAACCATAGTATAAAGACAAGACTGTCATATAAATAACCTACAAATTATGTGGAGTAAAATCAGTTCCCTAAGTTAGAAAGACCCAGAATGTCCTGTGAGTTAAAAACATGAAGACATCAAAAATGGGTAAGAAAATCTGGATTAGCTTTGAGCTGGAGGTCATATGTAAGGCTTAAAGTATAACCAGAATTCTAATAGGCAGAAATTGTACAGGCATTGCAGATGGAAGAAATGGCAAGAGGAAAGATACAGAGGAAGAAAGACAAAGGATCCAAATGCTAACAGACATTGCTTTTTTGAGGTGTAGGTATCTCCAGAAGGAGATGCCTAGTTAGGAATTTTTCTGGAAGTGTAGAATTGGGAATCTTCTGTGTTGAGGGAATGGTTGACACAAAGGAGGAAAACATCTATGGAGACAAGATGAGACCTGAAGAAAGAATCTTGAGGATCACCTCAATGTTGAAGGGAAGAAAACATCCAATAACAGAAAGAAAAAACAAAAGTCGCGAGACACTTGTGAGTATAGTGCAGTGTACCTATGGACAAGGGACCACACACACTCAAGGAAGGTGATAAGGAAGATGAGAACCCAGAGAAGACAATTGGCTGAGGCAATTAGGTGCTGACTAATGACCTTCACTAGAGCAGTTTCCGAATATGAAGGGCTTTATCAGTAAATCAATTTAGTAAAGAAAGATTCTTCCTCAGGCCCCAGTGCAGTCTCTGTGGCCTCTTGATCTCTCTGTCTAGAGATATCCACTCTCTTTTTCAGCTAGAGTGGAAGCGGAATCCCTTCTCAAGAAGGGATGCCTGGATTGTACAGGCCTCTCAGCTTCAGGTACTCAACCGAATTTGCCCCAGAGGACCTAAAAGATAAGACTGACCATGGTAAATAATTAGGTGTGGAGCTTGGTGTCTTTTAGTTCTGAAATACTAGCAGGTTCAGTTTTGACAGATTTAAGAGACTGGGCTAATGGTGACTAATACAGGAGTATACAACTGTAGATGTTTCGTAATCTACAAGATATATTTGGAATAGTACTGCATCTTTTGTGGGTATTTATTAAACCATCTCTTTTTTTCAAGCAGTTGAAAAGTAAATATTAGTTAATATTTAGTTTTGCTTTTATGGTATTTTGTTTCTGTCTTTAAAATTAAAAATTCAGTGCCATAGAAAGATCTATAGGGTACTCAAAAAGAATATACAGAGGGTGCCAAAAAAAGTATATACATATTAAGAAAGGAAAACTGTATTAAATTGTAATACTCAATATATACTGATAACAAAAGAAGTCACGTTTGACTTTTGCAGTTACAAGAGGTGCTGAAAGTGGTTACCATCAGCATCCAGACACTTCTAATTACGGTGAAATACTGCTTGAGCAACGTTGACCAAAGTGTCCACTTATAAACATTGTTTTGGCATCCCTGGTATACTTGCACTGCACTCTTTTATAACAAAGTCTTTAATAAAAGAAAATATAAGACAAAACTTCCCAATGCGGGCTCTAGAATTTGGGTTAGATTTTAAAATTTAGATTAATAATACATGTAACTCAAGAATATACAAAATAAAGTAGATAAAACTTGATTTATTATCTAATGAATAGATGTTTGTTATCTAATAAAAGCACCATGTTAGTAGATGTAAACATGCAAGAGCTCAACTTAAATTTAATTAAACAGAGGATTCTCAGAAACAGAGAAGTCATCTTTTTATGATCCATGAAAACAAGAAGAAAGCTTTCCTTTAAAAAGAACATTCCACCTCAAGATTTTGAAGAGATTTACAGGAGAGGAAGCTGTGGTGAAGAAAGGGATATGTTTAAATTTAATTTTCTAAGTCCATATGGTCATTTAAAATTAGAATTATCAAGCAGAAAATTATCGTTTTATGTAATATCAGACACTTCTGCAACAAGCATCTGGGGAAATCTTTATTTTTGGAAGTATCGAGCATTACATTGGTTGCTTTGGAGATTGCATGTTCAGGTTCTTCTCCCAATCTCATCGGTCAGCAGAGTAGCCCCCTCCACTCCTAGGGAAGAATAAGAGAAGAGGCAGAGAAAAGATGAAACTGTTTCTCCATACTATTCTGGAAATTTCTCCCTTCCCAGGACACAAAACCATGGGGGGAAAAATGTGTTCCACTAACATCTGTCTGTACTTGGTGACCAGATATTCTGGTTTGCTGGGGATAGTCACAATTTACATCTGTGTCCTCTAGTGGTTAGTGGGAGTGCACCTTTTAGTTCTCGAAACTGTCCCAGTTTAGATAGTACATTATATGGACACCCTACATATGGCTACATAAGTAGCAATTGCCCTTTGTAGACCCAGAAGTATAATATTAAAAATAGAAATTTCAAGGACTACTTTCAGAGATCATATCTATGGTTCATTACTAGAGAAGTTTCCCTGAAACCATGAGGAGGAGGTGTAGTGTTCTCTCCAGAGCGCCCAGCTGGTTCTGCTCAGTGTTGTTTCTAAAACTGCCATTTGTCATTGGTGATCCATCTTCTCTTCCTTCGGGAGAGCAGGAGGGAGAGGACACTGTCTGAAGAAAAAAAGGAAAAAAAAAAAAAAAAGAAGTTTCATAATAGTTTCTACTTACCCTACAAAATGAAGGAGTATGAAATTTCAAAATAAGAAAAGATGATAAAATCAAACATGCACTACAAGTGGTGACATTTAAATAAGAGTAGGTTTTTACATATTTTTAAATGGTTAGTCATATTCAATAAACCAATTTGTGCTATTTTCTCTTTCCCCTCTTGAGAGAAAAGGCTTCATATAATCTTTGGTTCAAGCTAATGAATACACTGAAATATTTCATCTGTTTTTGAGAGAATATTAAGTTCCATAGATAGAAAATAGATCAAAATTCTTTCTCTAGATCTATAACTCCTGCTATGCCCACCCCCCACTCAATTCTTCTAAAATTAAAAAAAAAGTTTTAAAGGTTTTCAGTAGGTTTAATAAAATTTATTCAAATGTCTCAGTATATAAACCAGAAATGAATGAGAAATAATATAAATAAATGCTTAAGTTTATCACATTCTCATTAGCCAATAAAGATTAAGGAAATGGATGGTAGGTAAAGGAAGATTAGTGAAGGCTATTCTTCAATGAATTTACAATCTAGTAATTAAAATAGACATAAAGAACAAAGTTGCATAATAAACTATATTTCAAAATAATACTGAGATTTAAAATGGATGAGTATTACACTAGAAAGACTTTAAAATGCAGAGAACAGGAGTGACTGCATTCTAATTAAGTCATAGCAGATGACAGAGTTCCTTGATTTTTTAAGTACCAAAAGAAAAGAAACCTCTATTTTTACTTAATAATGAATTCAAGTACCAAAAAAATGTATTCAGAAAAACATTCATATTAGAACTGAAGTCAAAGAAAAACCTCATTTAAAATGCAAGACATTCATTTGTAGGAAAGTATGTCTGATAAAAAGAAGAAAAAGAACAAAAAACATGGAACCAAAATGAATAAATGAAAAATGATTAACAAAAATGTTAACAAAAGGATTCATAATTGCCTTTCAAAGTATTATATTTTTTAAAGTTCTAGAAAAATAACCCTGCTGATAAAAGAGTAGGGAATTGAAATACTGGCTAACAAGGAGTTATGAAAATAAATAATTTGTTCTGTATTTCCTTTTAACAAGAAAATTAAAGGAAATGCGAAATCAAGAAGTAATGTCTTTACATAAGGCTGTGAGGGAAAGCAAGAGAAGAAAATACATCGAATGTGAATCAGTCAGAGGGGAATGGCATTAGTTTATTCTAAAGGAGTTTGCAGTGTGTCTATTGATGTATTTAGAGTTAATGGATGAATGTGGATAATTCATTTGAATTACTGTACTGGCCTCTTGTAAGTCTTCCAGCTGGTATTCTTGCCCCGTCTAGTTGCAACATGTCAACTATAGTGTCCCCTTAAAACCATGTCAGATCATGCCGCTCCTCTGCTCAAAGGCCTTAAATGACCCCTATGTCCTTCAGAGCAAAAAGCATCCTGCAAGGCCCTATGTGACTTGGTCTCTGACTTTCTCTCCTGACTCTCCCCTGGACCACTGTAGACACGCTGTCATCTCTATGGCAAATCAGGCATGTGCCTCCCTCGAGCCTATGCTCTAGCTCAGAGGTTCTCAAAGGGTCACTCAGGGATCTCTGTAAGACCTCAGGACCCTTTCATGGGATCTAAAAGGTCAAAAATCAAACAAAAACTCTTCAGGGTCTTCAACAAATTGTAAGACTGTAAAAGACTACTGATACCAGACACGGAGTATCACTCCTCTAGCTAACCCCTCCAGCTGACAGGGCTCTTCCCTCAGATGTCTGCTAGGCTCAATCCCACACCCTTTCAAGACTTGGCTTGTACTTTGCTCTCCCAGTGAAGCCTACGCTGACCATCTCCTCCAAACCCCAGACTTCTGATTCCCTCTTTTCCATGCCATTTCCTATCTCACAACATACTACATAATTTACTTAGAAATTATATTTATTGTCTTTCTCTACAACTCCAGAATGCAAGCTTCAAAAGCATGGGTGAACATCATGGTCTTTTTTGTTCGCTGATCTATTTCAAATGCATAGAATAGTACCTGATACATAGTAGATGTTTGTTGAATGAATGAATGACAAAGAGCTGATGTAGATTTCTAAGACATGTTGAAATAATGGTTTTACAAAATAAAGCAACTGATACATACATACATCAAAGTTTAATAAATATTGGAGAAAATGCTTCAGTGTCCATACCATCTAAAGAAGAAATAATAATGAAAAGTAATATGACTATAACTTTATCTGATAAACCAATCAATGGCAGAAGGAAAGAAACCTTTGAAATTTCTTGTACCAGTGTCTGAGAATGACAGACACCACTCCCATCACAGCTCAGTACTCATTAGCTAGAACTTGTCACATGGCCCCACCTGACCAAATAAAAGGACCAGAAAGCACACTCCTACCCTTAACCTAACAGAAGGAAGCTGGAAATATTTGAGATAGTACTACTATATGATACAATTGTGTTTCAAATTTTGGGGAAAAATTTAATAACCAAGATTAATAAAATTTCTTGTGAAATTAGTTCAGAATATATGGTTGTAAAAAGTAAATAAATGCCAATTTATTTTAAATAAGAAGTGGTTTACTGTTGACTTATATAGAAGAAAATAGGTTAAGAGATGTTACATTCACTTGGGAGCATTCATTCATTCCCCACATCTCTTCTTCCTTCCTTCTTTTCTTCTTTACTTCCTTCTTTCAGAAAATATTGATTGAGTCCTTCTGTGTACCTTTAACGGTTCTAGTGATGGGGACACAATTGTGAATATACAAGATTCTTGACCCCCATAGAGCTTAGAGCCTACTGGGAGGACACAGACAACAAACAGGTAAACAGAATTTTAAAATCAAAATAGTTACAGATTGTGATAAATGTTATAATGGAGACAAATATTCAATGAAGAATAACTGAGATAGTCAGGAAAGTCTTCCTAAAGTGACATTTGAGAGGAGATCTGTAGACTGTCAAAGAGCTAATCTTGCAAAGGCCCAGAGTAAGACAATTCCAGACACAACATATGGGAAAATCCTGGCGTGACTGAGAAATATCAAGGAGTCTGGATGGCTTCAACTGTGGGAGGAAGGACGACAGTGGCAAAAGATGAAATGAGAGAGATGAGCAAAGACCAAACCATGCAAGGTTTTCTTGACAAAAGCAATGGGTTTAGATTTTTTTTCTTAGAGCAATAGAAAGTCACCAAAAGATTTTAAGCATGGGACCGACGGATTCCTTTCATGTTTTTAAAAGATCACATTGGCTTCTGGGAGAAAAACAGTATGGATGGGTGACTGTTAGGAAGTGAAATGCAGAAATCTTGTTGGTTTTAAGTTTAGATAACGTAGGTAGAGAGAAAAGGATAGATTCAACCCATATTTAGTAAGAAAACCAACAAGATTTCCTGCTGGATTTGATGTGGAGATTTAAAAAAAAAGAGAGACAACTCAAAGACTGACGAATTTAGCTGAATGGTAAGGTCATTGATTGAAATGGAAAAGAAAGGGAAGAAATAATTTGGAATTGAGGGTAATCCAGAGTTCTTTAACATATTAAATTTGTTATGCTTCTTAAATACCCAAGAAGAGATGCCATGTATACTGGAAGCTTTAAGCTAACATGAATTTAATATTTATTAAGCATTTGTTATGAGCACGGTGCTCATTATTTTATGTATGTAACAGAGCCATCAATTTAAGTCATTCTAGAACATCAATTTAAGTCATTCTAGAACTTATGTATGTGTCATAAGTTAGGTTAAGTTTTAGTATTAAACATATATTAGTATTTAGCATTATACATGCTTTATAGTTATCTATTGATGTATCGATCTATCTATCTATATGTAAATGTTTTATTTTGTCTACAACTGCTTTGATCTTCAGTTTGAACCTCCTACATCTGAATAGGAAAGAATTAACTAAAATGTCCAATTCCCTCTAAATCTAATCCAACCCAACATTTTAAAAAGCACAATGTTCCTTTCTGTAGAGTGAAAGTGCTCTGTCTCTCATATGGTCTCCTGCGTTCTTCTACCTCTCTGCTTAAGGATGGCGTCCTTGGATGTGGGGGTACGTGGGAGAGCTTATACAACCTCATGGGCACCGGGAGGAGTCAAGGGTCTGAAGCGTAATGTCCTTCGCCTCTTTGGCTTCTAGTGCAATATTCTTCCCCCGGGAGGTGTTTAAGGTGAGCATAACTGATTAAGTTGCTCTAAGCCCAGTCATGGTCTGGCAGTGATCTCCGGCTGGCTAGAGCTCATGTATCTCCCGCTGGTCCAGCTCCCTGCTCTGGATCTGGCTCTGCTTCCCATTGGGTCCGAGTCTGTCCTGAAATACTGGCCACTAGGCCTCTCACGCTGCTAAGGTGACTCCTTCTGATAAGCTCTCCAGCCAGATGCTCTGTAGCTTGGGGTCAGTCTGTACCACACAGAATCAAAGGCAGCGTAGAAAGCTAAATCTGCAGGTCTTCCTCCGCCTGGCCACGGTTCATTTTCATGTGACTGTGTTTCAAATTGGTATATGGCAGCCGGCATGTGGGCTTCCTCGCAGTCTCAAAGGGAGAAAAGCAAGATACAAAAGTACCTCTGCTCTCTCAGTGTTTCTCTCACTAAAAGAACGCCCAGCTCTAGGCTGGAGCCAAAACCCAGAGAGGGAAAAATGCAGAGAGGTTTATTTCTTTCCCTCTCACTCTCTCCTCTCCTTCCCATAATTCCCCTTAGTTCGAAAGGGAGTGTGTTTTACACCAGGGAGAGCCTGGCCACCACGGATAGAAGGGTGACGGCTCTCTATCACTGAGGAATTGCTTAGCTGAGCCCTAGTGAGCTTACAAAATGCCTTCCTGAGTAACAGAAGTTTGCACATTTGAATAGGAATAGTGTACTTCAAACCTACTGTAGGAAGTTCCTTCAGACGTTGCTGCCTTCAGGAAATGTAAGGAAGTAGCACCATCTGGTGGGTGAGAGTGAAAGAATTTGCAAAATTATTTCCTGAGGAATGTGTGATTGTGGGCACTTTAAAAAATTATTTTTGTCATAGATATAATCAAGTTTCCAAAGAAAAGCTTTTTGAGAGCTTGGGAATTGAGACTTGAGAAATGAAATCCTCTTCTCGGAAAACAGGGACAAATAGAGGGTGTATGACTCTTCAAATTACCATTTCTGACGGATGGCTGTTCACATGAAACCCAGGTAAATGAAAGCGACCTTTGGTAATGATGAGAGGGTTATTTACAACCTGAGCCTATTATCATCAAAGAACGGACTGTCCCGGTAATTTTAGAAAGTTTATACATGCAAGGCCAGGGCACTGAGTACAGGCCTCCCATTCACTTAACACTTATTAGTAAAGGGCCAGCAGGGGGCCTTCTCAACATCTATTTATCGGGCCAGTGTCAACGTAAGAAACTTCCAAACCTGTAGAGAATTTTTATGAGTTTATTTGAGCCAAATTGACAACAATTGCCAGGAACCAGAAATCTCAAAGGATTGAGAAAATGCTCTGGAAAATGGCAATTTTGCAGTTTATTTTATATATTAGAATCAGAGCCAATGTAAGGAGACATGAAGGGGGATCGAATATATGGTGATGGAAGGAGAACTGACTCTGGGTGGTGAACACACAATGGGATTTATAGATGATGTATTACAGAATTGTACACCTGAAATCTATGTAATTTTACTAACAATTGTCACCCCAATAAATTTAAAAAATACATTAAAAAATAAAAAAGGAGACATGAAGTCCATTGGTGGTAGATTAAGGAGGCAGGAGAAAGGAAGCAAAGTGAGGGAAATCTCTGGGATTGGATATAAAGCAAAATGGAGAGACACATACTTCTTTTACATTTATGGGTACAGGATAGTTCATCAACATTTACAGCACACAGAGATGGTATGCGGAGAAGATAACAATAAGGGGTTCTGTGGTCTCTGCTCTGGTGCAGGTGGATATGTCCTGAGGGGTCTGGAAAATCAGATTACTCTGACATTTCAAAGGTGTGTTATCCTAGAAGCATAAGAGCAATGGACAGGGCTCACTTAAGGTAAAGGCTGACCTTTGCTGAGGAAGTTATGTTATAGGCCTGGGACACCACTACCTGCCATGGCCTGCCCAGGTAGGAATTTGTGATCAGACAATCCTGTGTGTGCTTACTTTAGGTCTCTGAGTTTGTTGGGCCTGCCAAGTAACCCTTTGAGTTTTTGAGGTTTATTGCATAGCCCTCTTTTTGTTCACACCAGTATCAGAAATTAATGTGAAAAGTTTTAACAAAGGCAGGCAAAATAAAGTTTTCAGCTTTCGGGTATCTGTGTCCCACTAACTTTGCTGACATTTCCTGAGCCGTTGAGGATTGCATCCTTGAGAAATTAACTTTGGAGTTCTAGTTGGCCATTTTTGAAAGATGAACTTAGTTAAACAGAACAGCAATGTAATGAACGTGTTCTGGAATCCTACCCTGACGGTTTTGTCCCAGCTTTATCTGAGAGGTTCAGTAGCAATGAGAGAAAGGTAGGCCCGGTCTATAGCAGGGGAAAGTAAAAGAATAGGCAAAGCAAGTAGACGTTACACCTCTTACATGTTACCCTTCCAGTTATCATCAAGTTTCATTAAGTCAGACTTCTTTACACCTGTTTTTTTGCCCCTGTGGTTATCAAAACCATATGCATTTTATATGGTTGTAGGCAGTAGGCTTCTGTGGTCAAAAAAGAGTTGAGAGCCCAAACTTTTGAACCATATTATTTCTTCCTTTTTCTTTGTTTTATTTTTGTGTGTTTTTTTTGAGATCTCATTACCTGAGCTATCAATCTCCGCCTCATTTCTGATTCCCCTCACCCTAAGTAACTACCGTAAAAAAGAGTTAGCTTGGCATAAAGATAAAATGATTATAGTCAATTGTGTAGCAAATACATCATTCTGTTTTTAAGCAAAAAGGACAAGAAGGAAATTACATTTACTGTGAGCTTATTATGTGGCAGACCCTAGTTGCTTTCAGAAATATTTTAGACGAGGTCAAGGCTAAAACATGACATGAGATCCTCTGTATGGCCCTGATAGCACAACTTCCTGTTACAGAATGTTCCAGAGGCTTTGTCACCATTACAGAACGCTCTGAAAGACTGAGACAGACACCAGGCATACACAGCACATACCCCGTTTTGCTTGGGCGCATGATGTCTGTGGAAGAGAACTGAAACCTGGTCCACGTATTGTGCTCAGGCATCCTCGGCCTGTCTGTTATAGAACACGGAGATGCCCTGCGGGAGGCTGGCCTGGAAAGCGACCTCAGAACCTATGAGAAGATGTGGGAGGTCGGGCCTGAGCTGGCTGCTTGCCTGGATGTCAGAGGGAGCTGTGGATGTAGCAGCAGGAGGCCACACTTGAACTTCCCTGACGTTGTCCTCTGCCCCCTACGCTTGAATGTGCTATAGAAGGAGAAAGCCGAGACTTTAAGTGACAGATCTGTTTCTAGGAGCCTAACTGTTACAATATCTCTGATCATGAGACTCTAAAGGAGTTTTCCTATCAGCCAGAGATGGACAGAAGCATGAGCTTAGCAGCCTATGGGTAAGAGCAGAGGACATGAGAACAAAGCAACTGCAGGCAAACCTCACCCGTGGAGCCTCCCAAACATAAAAACTAATGGGAGAAGCTGCTGCCAAAAGACCAAATTTTCTACTAGTCACGCAGCTGTGGACTCAAAGCCTTGACATTCAGGAAATTATTATAAATGTGAGATATTTTTATGTCCTAGCAGGTGAAGCCTAAGACTATATAGGTTATATGCATTTAACCTTCACAGTTAATTTTACAGGAGAAAAACTGAGGCTGGGCAAGGTCATTTATCCGCGTGCACAGAGATTATAGGCAGCAGGACCAAGAATCAACACCAGAACTGAGTTATTCCAAAAGCCCAGATCTTTCCCCTAAACTAAAGCTTCTCAAGATATGGAAGATTCAATGGAGTATAATCAATAAGCACTTAAAGCGTTCCAAAGAATAATGATGAAAAGCAACATTTATTGGGCAATTGATATATGCTAAGTGATTTGGCTGTGCAACTGTGGGATTTACTGAGAAATTTCTCAGTATTTTGATTTTTTTCTGTTGTGTTTTTGTCAGTCAACAAACGATATCAGGGCTCCATGCCCGTGAGGTCTAGATTTCCCTTATGCTCAGAGTGAGCGTTAATAGGACTCATCTCAAAGTCCTCAGCCAATAAAGGGATCAAACTACACTGTCCCAAAGGGGATAAAAATGGAGGCTTTGGGAAAATAGTCTAAACCTAGAATTTGTACCCCAGTTGAAACATAGGCGAGCTTGTGGATTTCTTCAAATGCTTAGACCTCGTATGCTGGATGGAACGAGTCCTTATATAAGAATGGATGGTTGAATACCTGTGAGAATTGGCCTTGAACGCTGCCTCTTGAGTAAGATGCGTGTGGCTAAGCAGTCAGCAGAGAGGAACACTGGGAATAGATAGCAGTCAGCCCACCCAAGAAGCCCATCTCCAGTGGATGGCAAAGAAGCAGTGCTCACGTGTTGAGCATTTAGAAAGCTGCACTACCCTCCATGTTTGTGAAGGTTGTGTGTCCAGAGGCCTTGCATAAAGCCACCGAAAGAGCCAAGGGGGAAAATGGCTATCCCTATTGACCAAGAACCAGGCCCTTCCCCATTGTCCTAGGAAATGTAAGCCCCAGGGATTTTGTAAGCGCCAATGAGGATAACGCCAGTTATAACTGAGCATTGAGTTTGATAAGTTGTGATTTGGAGATGGTTTTATTTAGAAAATAAAGAGCCATGACATCTCCTGCACTTTTGTCAAGGAACTATTCCCATCTGTAGTATATATATACCCTCTTTCTATTCACACAACACGTCACTGAGGCTTAGTGTCATCTTCTTTTTATGGATAAAGAAATTAGTCCTTAAAGAAGGGGTGCAACTTGCCTGTGTTCACACAGCTTATAAGCCTTTCTTAATATGAAGAATTTAGACTTTCACACTCGCCAATCTTATAAAAAGCACTGCAACACAGCCTCCTCCACATGAAAGCTAATTCAAGGAGTCTGTGACCACAAGCTATGTAAACAAATTGTTAGCATAAATAGGATGTGTAGCAGAGTTTATTCTTAAAACATACTCACTGATATTTGATAATGTATGGAGTACAACAGCGTTGTCTGTAAACAAACACATCTTAGAATTTAATTGGAGAGATAGAACATATATTCATAAAGCTGTTTTAACTAAGTTTCAAGATAGTGTTATAGATAATAGCAAGTATAGGAATTTGGATTGGGACACTAGTAGATGGTGCAATGGAAAGATCATTAGACAACTCAGAAGACGTTTGTTCCAATTCTGACCCCAACCATGCCACTTCTCGCCACTTACCCTTCAAGATTCTCAATTTCTCTGTGCCTCAGATTTGTCAGCTGTTGTTGGTAATATATTCCCTTCTTTTGTTGAAGGGTTTTTAAATTTCTATGTGCAAGTGTTTACAAAACTATAATGTGCTATGTAAACAAATGAAAGATACTATTTTCCCTCTTTTAATTACTGCCATGTCTTCATGACTTATAACTATGATGATTAATTTTATGTGTCAACTTGGCTAGACTGTAATATCCAATTGGTTCATCAAACATCAACCTAGATGTTGCCGTGAAGGTATTTTTAGATTTGATTAAAATTGAAATCAGTGGACTCTGAGTAAAGCAGACTACCTTTCACAGTGTGGATGGGCTTCATCCAATCAGTTGAAGGCCTTAAGAGAAAAAAATGAGGTTTCCTGGAAAAAAAAGATTTCTGTCTCTAGACTGACTTGACACTCAAGATTACAACATCAACTCCTGCCAGAATTTCCAGCCTACCCACAAGCCCTCCAAATTTCAGACTTTACAGCCCCCACATCACATGAGACAATTCTTTAAAATAAATCTCTCTCTCTCTCTCCATCCCATGGGGAGGAGTGATATATGTGCATATATATGTGTATACATATATGTATATGTACACACACACACAGAGACACACACACACATCCTATTGATTCTGTTTCTCTGGAAAACCCTAACATAATTGTTTTCCTTAATGAAGACCTTACTTTAACAAGCAAAATGTGGAAAACAACCAAAAGAACTTCCGAAAGTACTATTTTACTCTCAATATATTTTCTGTTGATCATTTTTTTTTACAGGAAACTTTCTTGATTCTCCATCTAAATCAAGTCCCTTGCTAAATGCTTAAACCATTTCATTCTTTTCCTTCATAGAACTCATCACAGTTTCTAAATATATATGTATTTGTGTGATATTTCACCGTCCATTCTTGAATGTTTATAAAGTAAAATAGAGCATGTTTCATAAAATATCTTCCATTGTTTCAATGAAATATGCACATAAAACAAGAATGTCTGCTATTGTTTGGGCTAGCTGGTTTGCCTACTGTGGCCTGAATGCGTGTCTTTGCTCAGGACATTCCTTGCATTTGGAATACTTTCCCTCCCAGTCATTCCTTGTCCAAATGGGATGTAGGCCATTCTCTAAGGCCAAGTTCAATGACCCTTCTAAGCTGAAATGCCCAATTCCTCCAGCTGAACGTGGTCACTACCTCTTTTGACACTGTTTCTCTTACGGTATTCATCACTTTATATCCTGTACTATAGTTATTTGTGTGCTTGTGTTGCTTCTACCTCTAGAAATAACAATCATCTTAAGGGTAGCAGTTACTGATAAATTATAGTTTCCATCAAAGCCTGATATAGCTCCTTCCCTGAGACATCTTGGTAAATGTATGGTGAATAAATAAACCTTTGTGGGTCGTTTTGGTTTCTGAAGTTGAAGCTCTTCCCTCTAATTTGTGCTATAACAAGTTCTGTAAGTAATTTCTATCACAGTGACTGTAAACTTTTATGTGTGGTAGTGGTTTGATGGTGAATATTTATTAGGCAGTCAGGGGGTGAAAAGTAGCAGCATGGGGCTTTAGCTATGAGCTTGAAAATTGGCTCAAAATGACATTTTAAATGAGGAAATTTTATGAACAGAGATAGTAAAATGGCACAGGCTTTGATGTGTACTCTGGTGACTGTTCTCCCATGAAATGTTCTGATATTTATTAGTGATGTAAACTCACTGCTAAGTACATAACCAAAGCAAAAGACAAGTATCTGTGTACCCATCAAATGTTTCACTTTCAAAAATACGTCTGTGCCCTCAATGAACAGTGTGTACTTTGCATCTAAATTCAGAACACTTTACTGACATTATGCAAATAGACACAGAGGCACAAAGAGTCAGGTTGACTTTCCAGGGGCAAAAAGCAGAGCTAGCATCTATTTTAGGTCCAAGAATTTTAATATTGCAATTTAGCATATTTGACAATCAATATCTTATACCTATGGGAGAAAATTCATCAAAATGATATGGTTGGAGAACAGATTTCTTCTTGAGGGCTACTCTCAACTAGTTTTACATTTTAATGCATCTAAACGTTTCTAAAACCAGAATTACTCTAGAAGATAATAATAATCCACAATATGCTCACTCAGTTCATTGATCTGATATTTACTGATTGATACCATATAGTAGCACTATATTGAGTGCTGAGGTGCCATCCATGAAGAAAACATAGCTCCTACCCTCAAGAAGACCACTTCTTTTTTGTGGTTCATTGGGAGGGGGTAGACATGTACACTGAACCAACAAGTAAATCGCGATTGCTGTTTAATGTTATTTTTAGTTTTCCCAGCTATCAATTCACCATAGTAAAATAAATGATCTCCTATCCTACCTTGCACCTGAATAAGGGAGGTCTGTTTTCCCTTTATATTGCAGTTGTCCCTCCCCTACTCAATAAATACAAACAGAACTCTTCAGAAAGAAAGCTGAACTGTTTAGGATTCAGGCCCAGTGAGGAAGATTATACCGGAATCTTTCAGAAGGAGAGTGGATAGAGGCTTTTGTTTGGGATTGAAGAGGAGGGTGACTGGGCACTAGAAGTGATTTCCTGAGGTGGGTAAGGACTTGGGTCTTATTCCCACTCAGAATCCCAGCGGGTGGCAGGACCTCTGCTAGGTGGCTGGTGGCTAAATCTCTATTGCCCAGAGAAGGCCCCTGGGGCTGAGCTGCACATGGAGGAAGGGGACCACACGAGCAAGGGAGTAGCCTACCTTCATGTAGGCTGCATGGAGTTGAGCAATGGGCATGATAAGTAGGCAACTAGAGTGAACTCAAGTCAAGAACACTTTCTTCCATGACGATATAGGATGAATGGTATAATGCTCCCTGGGAATCATGAGCAACCTCAGAGGAGGGCTCTCTAGTAATTAGTATTAAACAGGTTGATAAGGGAGTTCAGAGTGCGGTTTATTTTGATTTTTCAAATTAAGGTAATATGACTTTTGTTTCACCCTAGTCTCATGGGGCAAATTTATATCTCTTACTGGAGAGAGTGTGCTATGTGTTAGAGATCCTCATAGGAGAAAGCAATTACCACATTTTCTAGATTTTCAAACTTATTTGACCAGTTTACTGTTTATCTATTGAAACACGTCTTAAAGTGGATGCATATGCTATCTGTTTTGTTTTCATGTTCAAAAGAAAGCTAATATCTTAGAAGCAGTAAAATAGCAGAATTCCCTGAAAGGAATTAAGGTTGAAAGGAAGGTGTCATAGGGGAATCAATTTTTTTTTTAATTGACTCAAAAGATACATTGTAAACAAAGTAAAGACAGCATGTGTGTAGATGAAACTATGTAGGGAAAGCATGAGACCCAGAAAACCTGAGCATCATTGGCAGGCAAATAATTTGACACCTCTTTTAACGAATATACAAAAACTACTTGTTGAGCATTATCTACAGGGTATGGAAAATTATATTAATAAAACATTTTACACAGAAGTAAATTCCTTTACTGATTGGCCTCTACCAGTCAAATCATAGTCAATGTTCTGAAAAAAACGTGACATTATTGGGGGTATAGTCACAGATTAAAAATTTAAATAGAAAGATGAATCACATCCCCACTAAGCATCGTGACCTGCATTTTGGACCTTGGAATTTCAGCTGTTTGTAACCAGTTGTTTGCAAGAAAGGTCAGTAGAGATAACTAATTCTAGCAAGAAGAGTTTTGTTTTGTATTTTATTTCCGTTGAAGGGCTTGCTCTTTTTGGCAGAAGTGAGATAAAAATTTTACATTTTGCCAAGGATGACAGGCCAAAGCCTGCATTATCTGGTGTGTGTATGTGGGGGTGGGGAGTAAAACACTTTCCTCTACCCTTCTATGTTCTTTTGGCTGTTCTAATATCAAATAGTCATGAGATAGATTAAATAAAAGAAAATAACCAAATTTAATGACATACATATGTATGGGAATCCCACATAAATGAGAGTCAGGGGCCTCACATACATAAGGGGTTCAGACACAGAAAGTTAAAATGAAGTATATATGGCATTCTTAGCTAAGGATGAGATAAGTTACCTGGGGGCTTCAAAGAGGAGAAAGGTCATTCATAGGACAATAAGAAGAGCAAATATTCTGTAATTATATATTTGCCCTGCCGTATAGATGGGTCATACAAAGTTATTTCTGGTAATAACTCTTATTATGGGCAAGATCCCAGTTTACATTCCTTAAGGGAGAGGTAAAAGTTTCTTGAGAGCCTGCAGAGTCTCAAATGCCTTCAGCTAAAAATAATACATGTGCCAGAGTGGCATGTCTTGGGGAGGCCTGTTCTGAAACCCTTCACTGGCAGCATATTTTCAGCGTAATACAGGGCTGCACAGCACTTTTATAGGTTGACACGCGGCTAGGGCTGCCCATGTGATGCATGTCTTAATCTAGCTCTGAGGTCACGGAACTTTGAGAAACAAAGATGTGTTCATCGGAGGGATGGGACATGAAGCAGTGTAGCCAAGTTTTGTTTTAATGAAATACTGTGGCATACATGATTCCTCCTGATTCTCACATCATTATGAGCTGTGTCATCACCTCCATTTTCAAGATGATGAAACTGAGACTGATGAAATTAACCTACCTTAGACAAGGTGAATCAAATAGCAGGAAATGGAGCATCGCTCCTCTGTATCTCACCTGTGGACTGCCCACTATCAGCCTCAACAGGCACTGTGACACTCACCCAAGTGAGAGAGTCTTTGGTTCAAAGAAATCAATATATTTAATTTTTCAATAATTCTTTATGCCACAAGTATGAAAGCAAATGAGAGAATGAAAGTAAATTATCCACCTGCTTTAGGTTAGAAAAACACTACCTCTCCCTTTTTTTACACTCAATATAAGGGCTGCTACACACGCAACAGGCTCTTAATGGCTGTTGGTGGAGGCGGCAGCTCATTATCTGACCCCTTGTAAAAATGTGAACCATAACAAAAGGGACAACCACATAATTGGACCCTGCGACTGCCAAGCTCCCTCCCATGTCCTGGAAGGCCTCTGGTTTTCAATGGCGTTGGGAGCTGTTGTAAAAACTGGCAAATCCAAATCCAAGCCGTTGTGGTTTGTACAGCTCTTTATAGAGTTAAGGTAAGCACATTTATTTGTAGCAAAACTCATGCAGTGAAAGTCCTTTGGGATAAACATTCCTAAATAAAGTTGCTGAAACACTGTGGATTTTTAACCACAAAGTAATTCTCTAGTAATCAGTTTTGAATGCTGACAAGATTGCTTTCTTCCTGGTTTCTTATTTCTGACCTCTTTAATTCCCTTCTTTAGCAACATTAAGAAAATTCCAAAATAATTCTTTCCAAGGACTCTGTCAGCAGCTGTAAAACCTCTAAACTTCTGTTTTTATTTGGCTAGTCATTAAGTGAGGTCAGTGTGGGGCTTATGTCACACTTTCTAGTTGAACCAAGCAGCTTCTCAACTGGTGAAAAATGGAATGCTTCAATTACTGACATCCCACGAGTTTTTAAAACCTATTGTGATGTTACCATTATGTAATACACAAAGAGTATATGCTAAATTCTGACTAATATGTAGGTTATAAATAGTTTAAACTCATTCATTTGACAATTTATTTTATTTCTTATATGTATTTTTTTGTTTGTTTTTTCTTGCTATCTTCTTTTAGTAATTAGACTGAAATTAAAGAATTTGAAAAAAATCAAAGCTGGGCATACTTTAAAATACCAGGATAATTATTTTAGTATACAAATGGGAAACTAAATAACATTCAAACCATGGAATGCAACTTTTACAAATATACTTCTGCTGTGACATGGACACACACACACACACACACACACACCCACACACGCAGCAGCTAGGTACCTCTGGGAGCAGTTCATGCTAAAATAATAACAGAAACCTATAAACGCAGTTTATGACAATTATTTTATTGAAAGAGAGTCATCAAATACTTTTGTACACAGTGGTGGTTCCGCATGTTTTATTTCTTTAGTAGAGTCTTACCACGCCCATGCAAGTTCCCTTTAGGATCGGAAACACATGACTGTCCAACACTGAAGTGTACTCATGCAGTCAGAGCAGTAAAAGTCAAGGTGATTTCATCCTGATCCTTCAATAGTATCAAAAGAGCCTTCATGTTTGGTTCCCAATTACCTTTTTGAATTTAGATTTGTGCCCCATCGTCCTAACCTATCCCTACCCAGTAGCATAAAGCATGGACTTTTCTGGCATTGCTTCTTTGTCCAAACAATTATTTTTGCTAAGAACAACTTCTACCCCTTTTGTGTCTATCAGCATTTTCATTTTTCTCTGCTAACGTAGCACTTAAAATCCTTTTCCCTGACCTTGGGAACAAGTGAGCAGTGATCTTCTCTGTGTTTTAATGTCACTATGTTGACACCTGTGTTATAGCACTTAACACAATCGTGTGTACCAACACTAGATTAATCCAGTAACATTTATAGACCGTTGGAAATGTGCCATGTACTAGAAATACAATTATAATAAAAAATAAAACAACCAAAAATAAGGGAAATGTCCCTGTATAGAAGAGACAAATCAGTCCATATATTGATGTACAACTTAAGGATAAGAATCACATCTGATTCATGCTTGAATTCTCAGTATATGTAAGAGACATACAATGAATATTTCTTGAAATTATCTGAATAGAATCATAATCTCAGAGTTGAAACTTAGATTTCTTGATCGTGAATAAAGAAAAAAATTTCTTTAAGCAGGTATCTGTTCATGTCACTGCTACACTCTAGAAAAAGGCAGAGGTTTAATGATATTTAAAAATGTATATATATTTACAGAATGATAAAAAATAATTGTAACCATTAGTCAAAAATCTGGCCCTGAAAAATTCTGAGTATAGATAAGCTAGTTTTAAGTATATTCTGTGGGATGTTAATATGTATTTCAGGAAAAAAGCAGTTCCATAATGAAATAAATTTAGTAAACACTGAGTTAAACAAAGTTAAACAAGTTTATTATTAATACATGACTTCTCACATGCTAGTATGTGTTGTGAATATCTCAGAGGCGATGGAGTGGGATTCATTTCCCAAACTTATTTGACCAATGAATAGTCTCATCAAGGAGGCCCTTGTGAATAGTGAGCGTGTAAGTTATTGCCCAGACAGGGAGCAGAAGAGAGAGCTGTTGCTAATTATGCCAGGACAACAGGCGTAAACGGGGATTGTGCCAGGCAAACCCGATGTATGGTCGTTCTGATCTTATGGGATAAGTTTTTTTTTGGAATACACTTTAAAAAAAACACACTAATATGCTCAAAGGATAAAGTTATTTGTATGTTAGTACACATCCGACCTCAGTATTGGTGTTGGTAGTAACAGCAAGATTATAAGACTATTAAACATAATGATATAGTTTTATTTTTCTAGTATAAGGATCCTCACCTATTTTATATCTCTTTTCCTGAAATGGTATGATTTGAATGATGGAGGTGAAGATAGAGTTATGCTGTTAGGGAAGAATAAGACAGAGTGGAATTCCTCATTGAGCAGTTAGAAGGATGGTTGGAAAACGCTGGCTTCTGGCCACAAGGCCATCTCACTCAAACATTCTAGGATTTCCTAGACCGACAACCTCTTCTTTCTTTTACATTATGGGTGTTGACCACATTGTACATGATTTCAGCTACCGAAAGGCCACAGTATCTCAGGCTTTGGTGTGAGGGGAGAAAAGCTTCCTAAGTTAGTCACTATTTATGAAGTAATCCAATTTCTAGACTAGCACTGTCCAAAGAAGTATAAGGAGAGCCACTATATAATTTTAAAGGTTCCAATAGCCACGTACAAAATGTTTTAAAATAACAAATGTCATTAGTTTTAATATTTTTGACTCAATATACTCACAGTAATGTTATTGCAATATATAATCACTACAAGAATATTAAGGAAATAGTTTACATTTTTTTCATACTATATCTTTAGAGTCTGGTGTGTATTATACACTTACAGTCCCTCTCAATTCTTACTAGCCACACGTCAAGTCCTCAGTGGCCACATGTGGCTGATGGCTACAATGTTGGAGAGTGAGTTCTAGAACCTCTTAGATATTTTGTGTTTGGCTGTCCAGGTGATATCATATATTCTTAGTTTATGATTCTAAGAAAACTTTACTACTTATTAAATGAAAATAATAATAGCTGGCATTTCTTACTTTCCTATGTGTGAGCCATTATGTCATGTTTTACATACATGATCTGATGTCATCCCTGTGCCTGTGAGGTGTTACTATTTATTTATTTATTTTTGAAAACTTATAAGAGTTTGTTTGAACCAAACTGACAACAATTGCCAGGAAGCAAAATCTCAACGGACTGAGAAAATGCTCCCCAGGTAGTTACTATTTGTGTCCCTGTTTTATAAAAGGGGAAACTGAGGCTGACAGAGATTAAATGACTTGCCCATGGCAGGGAGCTGGTAAAACAGGACAATGTAATGGGGTGCCCAGGAGCAAGGAGGCTCATCGGGGCCCTTGCTTCCCATCCCTGTGCAGCTCCTCACAAAATGCCATGTGGGGCAGTTTCTTTAATAAGCAACAGTTACTTAACAGTATTGTTGTAAGGATTCAATGAACATGCCAATGTGAGGAATTAGCACGAAACCTGACACATACTAAGCTCAATAAATGTTTGCTTGTTAGTATACTATTTCTATTATTGTTCATGTTATTATGAGAATTATAAAGCAGCAGAGCCAGGAATCAAACTTGGGTCTATCTGATTTTAGAGTCTATACTCTTACTGACAATTATGCAATATACATTCAAGCAGCATATACTGTGTTACAGCTAATTCCAAAAATCCAGTAAAACTGCTTGCCATGGTATGACAGTTTTTGATGTGTACTCTGTGTTTTTACTTTTTGCAACCTTCCCTAAAATGTTTCATAAGGTCAAAGAAATAGATAATGAGTATTCCCATTGTCAAAAACAGCCAAAGTAAATCAGTTTGAACTTTTAGGGAAGAACGGTATTACATAAATCCAAGAAATTATAATTAACATGTTTAAAATAATTATGACAATTCAGGCAATTAAGCTTGATTCGCTCCTAAATCCACCCATTAGAAATTTTATCAGTTTAAATGATCAGTAAGCACTTTCTAATGGAAATATAATGAAAGCCAAGCCACATATGTGATTTTTAATTTTCTAGTAGCCGCATTTTAAAAAGAAGAACCACAAGAAGTTAATTTTAGTAATGTTTTATTTAATCCAATATATTCAAAATATCATTTTAATATATAATCAATATGAACATTAAGATATTTTACATTATTTTTATACTAAAGTCTCGCAAATGGATGTGTATTTTACATTTATTGAAAATTTTAATTCAGATCAGCCCCATTTCAAACACTCAACAAACATATAAGGCCAGTGGCTACCATTTTACATAGAACCAATATAGACAATGATGGGAAAATTTTTTCCCCTAAAAATAGCACAAAGGCAGTGCATGGTTTAGAAACTGCATCCATATGATCCTTTTGAAAATTTAATCCGTTTCTCCTGGTCTCAACATTCTGGTGATACAAAGGAGTTTTTAATAAGAGCAATTATTCAAATTTCATGAGCTTGTTTTTCTATTTTGCACTTCATGGGACAATGGTCTTCTGCAAAAGTCCCCTTCACCCCAGTATTTCTTCAGAGTCTCCGGGGATGTCTTGCCTGAGTTACAACCAATCCTCTTCCCAATCTCAGTTCAGAAGTCTCTTGAAGGGATGCATTATCACTTTCAAAAGCCATGTCTCCCAGGGCGTCCCAAATCTGCTGTTTAAGGATCAGAAACGGCACTACATTCCAATAACAACTCATTGTGCGAGCACGGCAAAGTGTCCACTTCCAACATACAGAAAATGTTCCTCTGCCAAACCTTGTCTTCTGCCATGAAAATTGCTCCTTCAGCTTCCACGCAAAGCACCTCTCTCCAAGCAGCTGTAATTTAGTAGAGATCAGGACAGAGACTGTTGCCCTCCGTGGCGTTTGTTTGCAGCTCCCAGGCTTCCAAGCACAAACGTCCTTAACTTCCTAGCCCAAAAGAAAGTCCTCATGAAAATCAACCCTTAAAATTAGGCTTATTAGGCCTGTCTTCCCAGTTTTCAAAAGATGCCTAAATCCAGGCATTGGGCCCAGTCCAGATGGAAGCTGAGATCCCTGCCATGTAAGCATTTACATGCAAGTTAAGGCAGTTCGGATGCAGAGACAGATAGAAATATATCTAACTTTATGAAGTAGATGTTTTTCTGAAACTTTTATATACATGGAAAAATTATAATTTCATATAAAATGGATTATAGGACAGTAGTGTTGGATGTTCCCTCAGAGAGCCTCTTCTGATCCAATTCCTCTAATTTTTCCAGATGCATAAAGCGGCCTGACCAGTATGACCCTGCAAACTTGAATTAAATGTGGTCTCCTCTATTTTTCCATATAGCTACAGTTCTTCCAATTTCTGGTTTAATGAGCTCTCCATTATACCAATTGCCTAGGGACATTTTATATTTTAAAGAGTCCTATGGAGAATGATGAAAAAAGGTTGGGGGAGGGGCTTCTTTCTGTGTGTTATTTAATGGGAAGAAAAAGAAAAGGGAATCCAGAGATTGGAGTTAAGAAGCCTAAGACTAGCTCTGTCACAAATTGGCAGCATTCAGCATTTTATATGAGGAAAGAGTGAAGAAATAAAATGGAGTCACTACAGTCAAGCTGCTAAATTACTAAAATAAGTAACGTGAAGTATGAGGAAACAATTCTATTCTTGCTTTTACTGGCCTGGGAACCTCAACTTTTGAACTTTTCAGTTGTGCCTGGAGATTTTATATATATAGTATAGATAACCCCTGAAGAACTTAGGAAAGAATGTTCACATGTCCAGACTACCTGAAATCCATTATCCAGACCATTGGGCATTTGGAAGATTACCATTTCAAATAACTCCAGAGGCTGAGAATGCAAGATTGATTCTTGTCAAGAATGTACTTTTTACTATAAGAACTCTCAGCTTTCTGTCTTCTTTAGGACACCCCAAGCATTGCCTAGATGTGTTTTCAATTTGCAAATCCTAAGACCCATGAATAAATCTCTACCATTTATTTCTAACCAAAGCCTCCTGACTCTTTGTATTCAGTTGACATAGACATGGCACAAAGCAAAGTGACTCTAGTCCTGCTTGTATTTTTTTAATCTTATTCCAGATATGGATGAGGACTAACAATAAAGTCATTTCTATGTATAGTCCTAGAATGGAGTATAAAACATGGATTCTCATGGCATTTTTAAAAGACATATAATTATTTTCTTAAAATACTTGATGAATTGTGCTCTTGTTCCATCATTCATTCATTCCACAAATGCTTATTGAGCACCTAAAATGTTTTGAGCATTAAGCTCGTTTCCAGGTGTAGAGTGAAAAAGACATTTCCCTTGTTCTTATAAAACAAGAAGAGACATAAAAACAAGAAGACAAGGATATAAAGGACTGAACAACAGAAGAGAAGCAATTTCAGTACCGTCTATGGTAAAGGTGCACGTAGAAGAGATACGGGTACCTAACCCAGAGAAAACTCCATGCAAGTAGTGATACCGAAGCCAAGACATTAATTATGAGTTGGAATTAGCTAGAAAAAGGGTGGTGAATTGGGTAGGGAGATGAAGAATGTCAAGGTGAACAGTCAAAATGAAAAGTTCATCAGAAGACTCAGAGGTAAAAGAGCACAAGTTAAAGTTACTAAAGAGTTTCAAGGAGGAAGTGCCAAGAGATGAGGTGGTGAGATGTACAAGAGCCATTGACAATGAGCTGGACTTCACTGTGAGGGGAATGGAAGATACTGAAGTTTTGAGTAGCTTGTGAAAAGATCTGATTTGCACTTCAGGAAGATCCTATGACTGCAGGGATGATGAATCAGAGGAAGAGAGAAAAAGCCTTTTTTTTTTTAACTACAAATATTTTGTTTTATTTTCTTCCAATTTTTTTCCATACTATTTTTTCACAATGCTATACAGTTTTGCATTTTTCATGTCTTACATCATGAAAATTGTTTACAATGTAAAATACTCCTCAAAAACATGATTTTATATTTTATGTTTTAATGGTTATGTTTTTAAATTTTATTAAATTTACTGGGGTGATACTGGTCAATAAAATTATATAGGTTTTGTGTGTACAATTCTATAATACATCATCTGTACATTGCATTGTGTGCTCACCACCCAAAGTCAAATCCTCTTTTGTCACCATATATTTGACCCCTTTTGCTCTCTTCTACCTGCCCCCTTCCCCACTTTCACTATGGTAACCATCATACTGTTGCCTGCCATTTCCGACAACATGGATGGATCTTGAGAATATCATGTTAAGTGAAACAACACAGAAAAAGTCAAGAACCATATGATTTTACTTGTATGTAGGATATAAAACTAAAAGCAACAAATGAACAAATAAGACAAACAAAAACTCATAAACATAGACAACACAGAAAAAGCAGTTTTAGAAAAAGACTTTCTGTTTAGCCTACTCTTCCTAAGGGAGAATATTCAAATTCAGGATGCCTGCAACTGGACTTTTTATCTTTTTTCCAAAATCTTTCCTCACTATCTTTTTCTATTACTGGAACTACTACTATCTTTTTCTCTTCCTTCACCTTAAGCCCTTACATTCAACACATTGCTAAATCCTGTTGATTCTATTCCTACTATATTTACCACAACCATTTCCTCCTTCGGATTTTCCATGCCACATTTCTTATCCGTGTCTTTCCCTTACCATTCACAAAAATAGCTTTATAACAAGACACATAATCTCCACTACATAATCCATTTTAAGCTTTTCATAAATGAAAACTATTTACTAATAAATTATTTTTTTCTATTTTTAAAATTTTTTTATTTAAAGTTTATTGGGGGTCACAATTGTTAGTAAAGTTACATAGATTTCATGTTTACAATTCTGAAATACATCAGCTATATATCATGTTGTATATTCACCACTCAGAGTCATTTCTCCTTCCATCACCATATATTTGATCCTATTTACCCTCATCTACCAACCCCCTCCCAATAAATTATTTTTCTTAAAGCACAAATCTGATCATGTAAATTCCTCGCTCAAAAATCTCTAATAGTTTTCCATTGTCTACTGAATAATCAGACCTCAATGTACTCTAGTGTTATTGCTCAACATTTCTCTACATGACTCATGTCAGTCCTGAGCCAGATTACTACACTTCATCAGGTGAGCACGCTCTATTCTTTCCAGTCTCCATACCTTAGCCTACATTGTTCAGTCCACCTGAAACCTCTTCCCTGACTCATCCTGCTACCTCACTTCCCAGAACTGTGCAGCTTTAATATTACCTTTTCTACGTCTTCCATGGTGTCTTACAGGGAACTTCCATAGTAGGTTATTTTTTTAATATCTAACTTATGGTAATGAATTCCAAATGCCAGTCCACAAGCATAAAATTAGTGACAAACTGTTCTACATATTGAATGGACAAACTGTCCACTCAAAACGAGATAAATAAGGACAGTGTGGCAAATTTTTATATAGATGAATTTATTTCATTTAAACTGTTGACCATTATTCTGATAGTATGTCCATCCTAACATTGAGTATTAAAATACCTTTTCTGTTTAATGACTATTTTTAAAAAAATCCTTACTTGGTAAAAATAAAAGCTGGTAACCTTATTTGTGTCATCTCAGTTTTTAAAGGGAATTTCATTGGTCTATGAAATCCAAAGTCTGCATATCACTTTTGAACTTATAATAGTATAAATGATCAATTTTTTTTCTTCAAATCTTTTTCCCTTGTGGACCTGAATCAGTGATTATTACTGACATGAGATTCGTTGCAGAAAAAATATATAAAAGATAAGGTAGACAGGTGTTTGTATCTCATAACCTTTTATACTAGATGGCTAAGTGTGATGGACATGGGCACCAGTCACCCAGATCCTCCTTCCGAAAGGACATGTTAGCTCAGCTGCAGGGAGAGCTGCTGGCAGAGAGCCCCTTCAAGGAGCTGCCAGCCCCTTCAAGGAGCTGACTATGGAGAACCACCTCACTGAGGGTTATGCTCTCTTATTGATGGTTCACAACCAATGACTGACTGACATCATCTTGGGGATACTCTGAAGGGCCATTTTAGCTCCAGAGGTTTTCCTGGGATGAGCCAAAACTGCTGGGGACAATTCAGCTTCTGCTGCCTACTCCTGTTTCCTTCCCTCTCTTCGCTAAGCGTAGATCCCATAGACACTCCTACAACCTAAACACTAAACTCCATTTCAGAGTTGTCTTCCTGTGGAAACTAACTTGCTTCATTAACTCTGAAATCCAAAACTATGTTACTGATCTTTGAATCCTCCTAAGGGCCTTTTATACTCTATCTTAACATATTAGATATTTGAAGCGATAAAGGAGGTTAATTAAGGTAGACACTTACTTGATCGAAGACATAATTCTCCTTAGGGGGGGAAAATGAAACAGACTTTGGTAATAAACCAATCATTTGTGTTACTTCACTGTGAATATATCACAGAAATTTTACTTTAGTATTGGTAAATTCTTCTGTTGGATCTAAAACTGATATGAGAATTCTAATTTAAAATATCAAAATTATATGATGTCCACTTAGAAAGTTTCATGGGCCTCTAAAAACGAAGAAACAGACTTTAGCACACAAAAAGGAAATTATTAGAAGAATGAGGAAGCTCATAGAGATTTTACACAGGACAGAAACAAGGCCAACAGGAATTAATGGACAATCACCTCAGCTATGACTCTCCCCAGAATGAATCAGCTCCTGTTTTGCTTATGGAGTAATTCCACTTGAAACTCAAATTTCAGGGAGGAATTGTTTAATTGGCCAGGCTTAGGTCACATGCCCACCTGTCAAAGATGGGAGGACACCTGAATTGACTATCCTACCAAGACTACCTACAACAGGAAAAGAGGTAGCTCCTCAAATGACAACTGAAGTTCTGTTACTAAAATATAGGTGAACACTGATGAATCTGCCTGCCTTTCACAAGTCTGTCAGATGACATAACCAAACACCATCCTGAGACAAGTCTCAGGATGAACCAAGGAAATACTGTAGCATCCAGTGCTCAATGCCCTATGCTTTTACATGGAGGGGTACTAAATAAGTGGAAATATATTAATAAGATAGGCTCTAACCTTGAACAAACCAGAAAATAGAAAACGGAGAACTTTATGAACATAAAGTGAGGACAGATTGCTTGAATTATTGAGATTATTATTCTTTTTTTTTTTGTCTTTTGACAATGGAAATTTATTTTAAAATATGCTATTTTTATTATAGTGATGTAGTATTTACAATACCTATGATTCTAGATGGATGAAGTAGCTGATTAATATGTGATTACTTATTGTCTTATTCCTCTAAGACAATTGTACATGCTTTGTTTTTTTTAATTGAATTTACTTACATACCTTTGTGGTAGAGTTGCCAGGTAAAATACATAATGCCCAGTTAAATCTAAATCTCAGATAAATAACAAATAATTTTTTAGTATTAGCAGTTCCAAATATTGCATGGGACATACTTATACTAAAAGTTACTCATGGTTTATCTGAAATTCAAATTTAACTGGTGTCTCATTTTTGTTTTATTTCCCCCTATATCTGGCAACCCTATCTTGCAGCATACACCTGATATGTTTTCCTGTCTGGCACTCTTTTCCTTACTGATGTATTAGTTAGTTCAAGCTGCTATAACAAAATTTCATAAACTGTGTGGTTTACAAGCAACAGAAATTTATTTCTCACATTTCTAGAGACAAGTCCGAGATGGGTGCCAGCATGGTTGAGTTGTGGGAGGGCCCTCTTTTAGGTGGCAGAGCACCAACTTCTCATTTTATTCTCACATGGCAGAAAGAGGGCGAGAGAATACTCCATGCTCGCTTTTATAAGGGCACTTGTCCCGTTCATGAGTGTTCCACCCTCATGACCTAATTTCGTCCCATAGGCCTCACCTCCTAACACCATCACATTGGGGGCTAGGATCTGAACATAGGAACTTGGGGCAGAGGATGTAAACATTGAGTCCATTACAGCTGGTAACCACATCCCCTTTCCTTTAGAAACTATCTACCTACAGTATATGTGGTGTGGGTAGAAATGACCCATCTCCCCCAGGTGCCTGATCCAAACTTTACCAATCAGAACACTGCAAACGCCATGTCATAGTCATTGCTTAACTAACGGGTACATGACGCGGGTCATGGCAATGAGAGCCAGACCTAAAACTTTTGCTATAGTTGTGAGAAAAAAGGAGTTTGCTTGTTTTTTTCCTGAAATTATTTCTAAGCTGGGAGGCGCTAAGCCTTGGCTGCAGAGAGCCAGCACCTGGAGAGAGCGTGCCCAAGAATTGTGGCTCCATAGAATAAAGCTGAAAGTAGAGACCTACAGACGTCACTGAGCCTTGGACCCAGCTAACCCTTAAGAGGTCTACCTTAGACTTTTCAGTTAAGAGAACCGATAGAACCATTAATTATAATACTCATCATAATAGTTATTATTTTACATAAGCTACTTGCACTCAGATTTCTGCCACCTGCAGTCAAGAGTCCTTTTTAGCAAAGGTATTTTGAGGCAACGAAAGCACATACAGTAAAGTTAGTAAATGAAAAATCAGAACCAAATATAGGGAAGCAATATAAGCCAATCCTAAAGGTCAACATAGTTCAGCGTTTTTCAGTGTATGCTATGTACACCACGGATAGAGTGTGAGAGGATTTCAAGCAGGATGCAAACAACTTTTTACTTTACTGTTTAATATGTATTGTAACATGAATTAAAAATATAGCTAGCACATCAAACCCAACTGTTCTTTTAAAAATACATTTGTTAAAGTAAAAAAAAACAAAAATTATTTGATTAAAATTAGCATATAAATTGCTCTTCTGAAAGTAAGAGGAAATGGCAAATGTCATGAAGGTATCATGCAAATGTCTGAAATTTTGAAAGCTTTGACATAGATGATACGATGGAGCATCACATTTTGCTCTGAGTATCCTAGCAGCCTGAAGGGGAGCAGATGGGGAGGCTGGCAGTAGGAGGAGAGAAATACATTATTTTACAACGATAATGAGAAAAGAGAAATTATGCCAATGCTTCTGGAGAGCCTATTCTCTGCAAGTAGACTCCAAAAAGAAATGTCTCATTTAGCACTTTTGTAGAGAAATTATTAACTTACTTAAGAAAAATATCCTGAACAATAGTTTTATAACCAATATAAAAGTGAATTCATGATATCTTTTCTTGTAACAATCATCTATTAAGCTCAAAAGTTTTTTAAATTACAACTCAGGGCATTTGTTTCTATAAAAGGCTTAAATTAATGTGGTACCACCATGTAGCTTCTGGGGGGGGGGGGATGTCTAATTTAATGCAAAAATAAAAGTTAGGTTACCTAGGGGTTTCAATGGAGAGCATTTCCATTGAAAACTTTTCTAAATCCCACATCTCTTACTGGGTTTTGAGAGTAGCTAAACAGCGAAAAGAAGTATGGTTTATGCTGTCTCAGGCGGTTTTGGAGTACTGGTATTCAATATTTCTAATTGAGGGCAGACTCACATGCTTTGAGAATCAAGAGAACAAAAGGCAACAATTATTGATGACAAAAATAAAAGGCTTTTTGGAATTCAAAGAGTTCTATAGAAATGTAATTTAGGAACCTTCTCATAATAGGTAACACATCAACACAATGTCCCTTAGAGCAGAATGTAAGTTATTAGAAGTCCAAATTTAGCAGGCCTTTTCAATTAGGAACTATAGGAATAGAAGTTGGAGAGTGGAAAACTTAAGAATCTATTTGTTGAAGAAAGAATAATGAATATAAGGGAACAACAGCAACAAGCAAATGAGAGAAACATCAGGAGTTGGCCTTGGAAAGAGGATCTTCAGAAGGAGATTCAAATAGCTGAAAGAAGAGTGAAATGATAAAAAAGTGAACCCAGGAGAGAATGACAGAACATTTCCAGAGAATAAACCTCCTTGGGACAATATTTTGCTATACTAAGGAAGCAGGAAGAGTATATTGTTTGCTCTTGTTAGGTATGAAAGAGTTTCAGTCATAGCTTTGCTTTAAATCAATATGGAAACTAAGATAAAGACCTGTACTGCGTTGGTAGTGAATGAGTGGGAGAAATGCTGACTACCGAGAGAGGAACTACAAAAGCAGTTGTTCCTTTAAGCCTTAGTTTCTAATCTTTTAAACATTTAAGTTATTTTTTCTTTCACCTGCATAAATATTTCCCAATGAATGGATTGTGGGAAGACAAACTATTTCATTAACAGATATCTCTTCTGAGAAATTTATGGAAACTAAGAAGGGAATAAAGGACAAAATACTAGAGTAAGAAGCCCCTTTCTTACCACATTTCCCACAGAAGGAAGAGATACCCAGTACCCTTGACTTGTAAAACCCCCCCAAGATATTGTATGCCTGACACCTACATACTGTCATTGTCTCACTTTGCCTATACTGACACAGGCCCTCTTCCCTGCCCCTTCCCCAACTTGCTTAGACAAGATTGTTTCTACATAGGCAATATCACCTCATGGTGGTCATCTTTCTTCACCCTAAGAGTGCCAATGTACGTTCTTCATTTATCACTTATAGCTTTGTTAATTCAAAATAAATAAAATGAAAGGACTTTCAATAAATACATATTAATTTTTCTCTTGAGAAATTGACAATTTCTTTGATTAATATATATTTTGAAGGATGAAGAAAATGTTAAAATGTTTAGCTTCTAAGTCTTTAGTGTTGCATTTTTGCAGTAGAATACTATATTTAGACAGACTATTTAATCATTCTTGGGCAATCCAGTACTACTGTTTCCCCTAAAATAAAACCTAGCCAGACCGTCAGCTCTAACATGTCTTTTGGAGCAAAAATTAATATAAGACCTGGTATTATATTATATTAAATATTATATTATACTCAGTATTATATTATTATATTATATTATTATATTATATTATTATATTATATTATAGTATAAGATCTGGTCTTATATTATGTTAAAATAAGACCAGGTCTTATATTAATTTTTGCTCCAAAAGACGCATTAGAGCTGATGGACCGGCTAGGTCTTACTTTCAGGGAAACATGGTATCATTGAATATATTTCTACCATTAAGAGTCACTGCCACTTTCAAGAGAAAATTTTGTTTCCTTTGCGTATGAGATTGTCGTATATCAGGAGTGTCAATGAAAAGGAAGTAAGATTGGAGAGGAAGCTGGTACTTGGCAAAAGATCATCCAACGAAGACAGGAGAATTGTAAAGGAATTTACGGAGGGTGGCTTCAGTATTTACATCCACATGGGTGAGAACGAAAGTCTCAGCCGTGATTCAAATATTTAGCATTGTGAGAACCATGAATAATTAGAAGAAAAGGAGACAGAGAACCACAGGAATCTCAAGCAGTTTATTAGAACTGAACAGTCCTCCTTTTATTTCTGTTTCTCCTTCCCTTTCTTCTCTTCCCATTTTAGGTTTCTTCAATCATTAGTCAACAAATACGAGTATTTATTGAGAATCTGTGCTAAACTATGAGGGGTCGCGTACATGAGAAATACAGGATCCATTCTGTAGAGTCAAATAGGAAACAAGTAAGTATGAATAAGTTTAATTCATTTTAATCTGTAGTGGAGGTGCATGCAAGTTGCAATGTGGGCACTGAAGAGAAAGGGGCATCTTATCTGGGAAATACAGAAAAGTCTTCCCCAAAGAGGTAAATACTTCTTGACCTGATTGTGGAAGATAAGCTTGCCACAGACAAACAGGGAAACAAGAGAGAGGACATTCCAAGCAGAGGGAATAGGTGTGAGAAATGTGGCCTGTTTAGGCAACTACAAGTCCTGATAAAACATAAAGTGTGAGGGGCTGGTGGCAGGGGGTAGGGTTATCAGAGCATGAGACTGGATAGGTTGGAAGAGACAGATATTGAAAGGCCTTAGATACCAGGGTAAGGAACTTGAATTCTATCCTGTAAGTAAGGAGGAAACTTTGAAGACTTATTAGAGGGAAGGCAACATGATCGGCTTCTTGCTTGCTGAAAATAATGTGCAGGATGAATGTGCGGGAGACTGAAAACAGGGAGGCTAGTTAGGCAGCCGATGATGGCCTGATTTGGGGCATGGACAGAAGAGATGAAAAAGAGGTGATGGCTAGAGAGTTAACAGGAGGCAAAGGTGACAGGATGTGGTGACTTGAGATTAGAGCCATGGACAGTGTGATATAGAACAAGATGATTTGGGGGTTTCTGATTGGAAGAGTACATGGCAGTGTACTCACTAAACTAGGGAACACCAGAAGAGGAAAGATTTGGGACAAGATCAGGCATTCCGATGTGTGCCTGATGGCTTTGAGAACATGGAGCTGTAGAACCTAGGCCTCAGGAGGGAGGTCTGGAGAGATAGTTGTGAATCACAGAGGTGACAGTAAAGGCCACGGACATTAGTAGTATCACCGTGAGGGCATGGGCTCTCTGTCGAAACAACCAGGTTTGAATCCGGTTCTCTTGCTGACCTTGTGCAAGTTGTCTAAATCTGAAAAGTGGTATTATGCCTCCGATAAGGCAAGAAAGAATTAAATTAAATGAGAATGTATCGAAAGCACTCAACAAAATGTTCGGCATGTAATAAGTGCTTAGTAAATGCTAGCTTATATATTTGATGGAAGTATTAAATTAGAATTAATCTTTTCATTAAGTCTTATTAGGATTCCTACTGTATTCAAGGCCAAAGAAAAAAGACAAAATGATAGAACAGTGGGTGGATCGATATTTAAGATGCACAGCCCGTCGAGAAAATTGAGTGAGCATATAAGTAGGCGAGGTATACAGTTTTGATTGATGGTAGAGAGTCTGCAAAGAAGAGAAAATATGTCATAACTAATCAATGTTTTGGGGGATTTAGTAGTTATTAAGACATTGGTGAACATAGTTCATATTGTTTGATGAGTGAAAAGGAAAAAATGGGAACAATGAGTGTAGATGACTCTTTTTAGAAGCTTGACTGTGAAGAGATACAGGTTAGTAACTAAACAATCAAGGTAATTTTTATTTTAATTTGAGAGATACTTAAGCAGATGCCTCAGTGAGCACAGATATGCCAGACCTAATGGGTCCCTGAATTACCTTTATTGTTACTGGAAGAATAGAATCCCACCTCTCTGTTTTGTTAAAATAAAATAAAAATTTAAAAATGTTTAAAAAAGTAACATCCTAAGTTCAATCATTCTTATAAAAAATTTACAATAATCAGTGAATGTCTTTATTATATGTGATTTTAATGGTCATCCCCATCTCATTACAAGTATTTAAGACACTATACTCCATAAGTCAATAGTTCAGCAATCCTGGATAAAATTATGAGCTTTACTTCTGTCTCAGTCCTGTAACTATCCAAGGTCGATTTTTTGGAATTATTGCAGAACGTCCCTGAGTATCCTATCAGACTATGCTTTGAGGCAGGGATTTATAGGCTAGAGTTTGTCATTCTTACCAGTTAATTTACCCAATGTTATCTCATAGTTCTTGAATTCCTCATATCTTTATTATTTGATTGCAAAAAAATGTGCAGTTACCTAGAGCAAGGGCCAACAAACTTCTCTGAAGGGCCAGATGGTAAATATTTGAGGCATACTGTTCCTATAGCAACTATTCAGCTCTGCTGCTATAGTATGACTATATATTTTTACATTATAGTTGACATTCAATATTATTTTATATTAGGTTCAGGTGTACAGCATAGTGGTTAGGCATTTATATAATTTTTGAAGTGATCCCCCCATTAAGTCCAGTACCCATCAGACACCATACACATTTTTTACAACATTTTGACTATATTCCCCCTATTGTATTTCTCAACCCGTGACTATTTTGTGACTATGAATTTGTACTTCCTAAACCCTTCACCTTTCTCGCCCATCCCCCCAACTTCCTTCCCATCTAGCATCCATCAGTTTGTTCTCTGTATCTGAGTCTATTTGTTTTGTTTGTTCATTTATTGTTCTTTAGATTCCACATATAAGTGAGATCATAGGATATTTTTCATATGATCTGACTTATTTCACTTAGCATAATACCCTCTAGGTCCATCCATGTTATTGCAATGGCAAGAATGCATTGTTTTTTATGGCTAATACTCCTTTGTATACATGTACCGCATATTCTTTATCCATTCGTCTAAGTAGACTCTAGATCTTGATAACCAGAGGCAATAATGTAATGCTGTTTCACTGCTATTCCCATCTTAGACTATGAAAGACAGTTTCACTGTATCTTACCTCACAATAGCCAGCTAACCAATTCCAAATAATTGAGTTTCCCTGAAGATCTGTTGCCTGTAAGCACATTCATGGTACAAATTTCAGAATCTCCTAATGTTTCCAGTCTCCAACAACAGAAACTGAGCTTGGATAACTACAGCAAATGGGGATTTATTGGGAGGATACTGTGGGGGTCATAGGTCAGCTCACTTCTCAAGCACATCCATCCTTCCTGACCATCCTTCCATTCTACTATGAATAGTCCGTGGCATAAAGTAACATCACACTGAAATGACCTGTAGATCAGGAAGTTCCATGTGCCTTGGTGAGATAAATGAATGCTAGGGGGACACAAATGCCATAAAATACAGAAGCCTGATACAGTACTTAAGGGATATTTCTGGGGGACATGTAAAAACACCTCCTTCAAAATGAAGGACATGTGGTTCTTCCATTGTTACTGTGTCTTTCCAGTAACAATGAGGCTTGGTGGACCTCTCTGGATGCTTACGGCAACAGACATAATTGAGGGCCCTGTTTCAGCCTATTTATCCACTTATCTCAAAACTGCTATCTTGGAGCAGAGTCAGGAGTAAAAGAAGGCTCTCTCATAAGTTTGGCCTGAGGTGGTCTGTCATTTGTCCCTTATGACAGTAAATCCAATGGTGTTTGGAAAGCCTGAGGAAGACTGGGATGTTGTATGGACCTGCAATGAAACAGGAAATTGTGAAAGGATGACACACTCTTCTTACGTGTGTCAGAGCATTAATATGTATATATAGATACCATCATAATGCAGGAACTGAGTCAACATGCCAGGTCAGGTTTGAGGCTTATGAGAGTTTTCCTCGTTCATTGATTCAAAGTCCCAGTGTAACTGAATATACCTGAAACACAATAGCTTCAGTATGAAGAGTATCCAGGTGACAGACCCACTGTCGTATCTTCCTATCTTAAAGGAAATGTGAGAAAGCAAATATGTAACAATTTTTAAACCACTTGTTCAAATTAGTGTAAAATGCTACCTTCATCAAGAATCTTTCAGTTGTAGGTAATAAGCCAAAAAAGAAGACTTTATAGAGGATAACAGAGTATTTCTCAGAATCTAGGAGCAGGAAGACGTTGGCTTCCTGAGAGACGCAAACTGGGAATAGGAAAGGTAGCAGGATGCAGGCTACTTTTCCTGTGTCGCCCTGGGAGTGCTGGGGGTCAGGTGATCTGCCTGTCTGCTTCTTTCTGTAAGTCTCCTTCATTCTCACCTCTCTGCAAATTGCTCTCTCTTCTCTCATGCACACAGCAGAAAATGGCTACTCCACATTCCTTGCATTTGTATGTTATTAGTTCATGCAGGTGGCATATGCTTATCTCTAGAACAAACGATTTTCAGATCTGAGGAGAGAAATTTGACTGGACCAGCAGAAATTTGGTGTTCACCCCGGTCCATCTTCTATGGCCAGAGGGCAAGGTCATGAAGGAGAAATGAGGCCACCACCACTCAGGGGCATGGACATCAGCTTTGGAAGAGTAGGTTTCTATTATAGGAAATCACAGAAGAGTAAAGATGATATATGGAACCCAGTTACAGGCAGATGACTTGAAAGCTAGCACTGAGCAGAAACTCTGAATGAGAAAAGTACCATCAAGAGGAAATGAATTTGGAAGTATACATAAGCTGCTATGCCTGAAGGAGATACAGGGACTGGGAACTTAGATGGCCAAATACAACCTTCTAAGGTTATTTTAGCAAATAATATTGCACTGGTCTTTGAGAATTTGCTCTCAAACCTATTTCTCACCCTTTGCTCTGTTGTGTATTGTAGGGGCCTGTGACCCATACAAGGTAAAATTCTCAGCATCCAATTCAACTCACTTCCAGCTGGGTTCTGCCAGTAAGAGGCACTGGCAGGACTGGAGAACTGGGGAGCAGTCGGGAAACTTCTCCCCTCTTTCCTGAGAGGGCCTCTCTCAGATTTGCTCCTCCATGGTCCCAGCTTCCACTGCATAGGCCGGCTGTGGTTCGAGCTACTTCCAGGCGACTCTGCTTCTACCCTTCTCCCTTTGTTCCTCCAGCCTCAAAGTTGTAGCGACTTTCTACTGCTGCTAGTCTGTTTCCACTTCCTCCTCTTTAGTTTTTGAGCATTCCTATTACCTGTGAGAACCATTTCCTGGATCAAATTCATTCTGTCTTAAATACTTTAAGTAATTTATGATTTCCTGGTTGGACCATGACCAGTACAAGTGCCTTTGGCGCTTTTGGATGCCACGGTTTCTCTGAAGTCTCAGGGCACTAGAGTCAGAGCTGAAGGCAAGAATCTGAACCTGAACTAAAATAATATAAGCCCCTAGATGCCTTAGGGACTAAGAAATGATAGGTTCATTTTTTTGGGTTTTTTTTTTTTTTTTTTTTTTTTTTTACTTATTCCTGGTGGTAAATCAAGATGAAGTGATGACCAAGCAGAGAAAAACAATTATTGGACTTTGATGACAGGACAATTTGTATCCACAGATTATTTCTCCTTAAATACTTGTCGTTGGTCTTGTCTTCCTTGCCCTGCTGATCAGTCGTTATGAAGGCCCTTCACTTGCAGTGGATGCTTCAGGGTTGCCCCTACTCTATTCAGTGCTTTTGTAGGAATTCGCGGAAAGTGTGCCCTCCAAGTGCTAGGGCACACACACAATTTGGCTAACTGTGAACTAGGTTTCAGCTCACACAAGCCTAGAATTGATCATTTGGCTTGCTCTGAGTGCACAGGAAAGAGTGTGGATTTAGAAACCTTCCAGTAAAAGGGATTCCACTGTTGGTGTACCTCCCAACCCCTTGACCAGTCTAGGCACCAGCTGCCAGCCACTGGGAGTGTTGCCTGCTCACGGCTCAGTTGCTCCCTTCTCCAGAGTTTTGGCACTGCCTTTCGCTAATGCGACCATGAACCAAACCGCTCCCTCCTCCCAAAGCCAATGGCCGTGTAATAAATGACATACAAAACTGATCCTCTTGCCTCCAGATGACATTTCTATGGAATGAGTTCTGCTCCAGAGCGTCATCCTTTGTGGATCAAGCAAGCTAAGGCTAGGCTTCATCTGAGATGTCATTTGCATGACTATTTTCTCCTCCCTGTGCAGTTTCCTTCATTCCCTATGAGTGTTTCCTGAAGAACATGCCCTCTGTAAATCATGTGCCTGGATCTCTGTCTCAGGCTCTGCTCCTAGGGAAACTGATTTAATTCAAACACTAATTATGATTTTTTTAATCTCTAGAGCAGGACAAATATAGGTTCTGGAGACAGTTACAATTAAACAAAAAGTTATTTTCAGTAATCTAGTATTAAGGTTTAGGGACTTATTTTAAAATAATAGGCCAATTTGTAATTACTGATGAGATGGCAAAATACTTTTCTAATGTTGAAAACCCAAGAACTGAGAAAACAGGGCAAGGAAATAAGTTTACAACTTGTTCCATGCTCTATAGGGTTTTCAGGCTATATACGTTTATATGTATACAGTATACATATAAATGTGGCTGAGTAGTCTGAGCTAACATTCTAGAAAATCTTTTTTTGTGGGGGAATCCTTGAACTTTCGTTCTATTTAGTAGTAACAGCTACCACTTACTGAGCAAGCTTTAAGTGCCAGACTTTGCAGCAGGTGCTGTTACATTATTTCAATTTTCCTCCCTACAACAGTCCCATGAGATAGGTATTATCTCCATTTTAAGGAGGAGAAAACTGAGGTACAGTGAAATTAATTTGACCGCTGTAGAGCTGCTGGCCCACCGAGGTCTGTCTATAATGCCTGCATTATTTTCATTAAATTATCCTGCCTCTCAATGAAATTTTACACACATTTAATCAACATCTGTTGCTATGTAAAAAAAACAAATATATCCCTATATTGTTATACGTTTTTGCCTTTTCCATTTTTAGGCACAGGTGAATGAGGAGTTTGAACTACATACGTAGTAAGGTCACCTCCACCTCTGACACACTGAATGTAAGTAAAGATATTGAGCTGAACGACTCTCAAACAAGGAATAAGGAATTTATTCTGACACAACAACTGATGCTAAATTATCCAAGTATTCAATGTTTTTCTTCATCTATTAAAAAAACTAATAATATTAACTATTAGCCATGGAATATTAAGACGCACGACTCATTTAACAATTATCAAGTATTATACAATCTCGTTTTGAATATAAATGATATATATTAAATCAATAATTCCATAAAACCATAGTCACCAATTACCCATTCCTTTCTGCTAAGGTAATTAAAAGTAGGATTTTTATGCTCAGGGGATTGTAATTCTTTCCACTCCCCTCTTCCAATAGAGGTGGGCTTACAAGGCTTATATAATATTTCATTTTTATATCACCAAAATGGTACTTGTAATAATGAAAAAGGTAACTGTTGATATTCTCTTATGCACTGCCTTTTTACCCATTACTTTAAAAAATGCTGGTTGTCTCTTAAATCCAAAAATAAACATGGGATTATATAATTTTGAGCTGAAAAGAACCTTAGCAATCATTGATTCATCCCTTTTATTTCACAAATCAGTAAATGGAAGCATTCGGAAACTGAGTGACTTTACTAAGTGACAATGGCTAGTTAATATCAGAATGCAGATCAGAACAGCTCATCCGTTATCGGGGCAGCTGTTTTGCAAGGTGTGAACAACGCACACGCTGCCTACAGATTCTTCCCTAGCTATGCCTGAAACTGACAAGAAGAAACCCCAGTGGTTTTGATGAGTTCCCTCCACAAAAGATTCACATCCAGTCTGTAGGGCTCTATCGGGAGGAAGGTGGCTGTTGGAGGTAAATTTAATCCCCTGGATGTCCTCCTGAAGGTCAGTCCATCCAAGTCACCCGGAGAGCTTTTTAAACATCGAGTGATGTGTCCTACCCGCAATGTTCCTGATTCGATTTCTGATTTGAGAGTGGGGCCAGAGAATTTGTATTGCTAACAAGTTCCCAGGTGATGCTACTGCTACTAGTCACTCAGGGCACCCAGATTTTGAGAACTACTTACTGGCCTATCTCCTCCAGTTCTGAGGGACGGCTAGTCTACCGACTTTTTGTCCTGGTTCTTCTTTTCACTCCCTTTTCCAATACTCCTGGGACTTGCTTCCAGAGTTGCTCTGCCAAACCAACTCAAGCTTTGATTTACTCTTCTGGGAATTGCATCGTGCTAAAAACTATTATTCTAGAAAACCCCAAACAATATACCCCATATTTCTCCTGTCAGACTGGGCTCTCGGGATACCTAAACCTGCTCAGGAAGAGCAAGGAAAAAACCACTTCATGCTCTGGATCTGAATTAGTTTGCTGGAGCATCTAAGGTGGAGGCCATTCCTGTCTACTGTTAACCATAACCCCTCGTCCTGCTCCCCTCAGGCTGTGTGCAGATTTCTGCTCAGTATTTTCTCTTCAGGTGCTCTTCGAATGAATGCCACATGCAAGCATTTGGACAAGACTAGAAATTTTCTTGACTTGATTTCAGAGCACGTCTAACTATCTTTGTACCTCATGAAAAATATATTGTTCCTGGAATCAGAAATGACCATTTAACCTATAAATATACACTTGATGTGGTATAGATTCAATATTAAGAATAAAAGGATATTAAGATGAGTAAGACATGATCCCAGCTCTCAAAGAGCCTTCACACTAACAGGGAGACAGGCATTTATATAATGTCCAAGTGGTAAATCTTGATCTCATTGGCTTTGACAACATATTTTAACATATTAAATGGCATACTACAATTTTCTTTAATGCATCCACTAAACACCTATTCATAGATAAATGACATCAAAGTGTATAAACTTTATAGTACCAATCCACTCAACCAGTAATAACTTTCCAGAGAAAATAACTTAGTTGATGTGAGGGAAAAAAACAAACAAAAAATAGAAAAAAGAACTGCCAGTTTTTATTAAACTGAAAAAATGGAATAAAAAGACTGCTTACTTCCTAGAGACAGTTTAAAATTCTTTTATGTATGTAACATGCATGTAATGCAGTACACAAAATGCTATCACCTTCATAAAATTGTAAGGTTTAATATATAGTGCTTTGTCTTTAAAAAGACATCCAGTCATTTAACAGGAAGCAGAGTTTTCACACCAAAATATGTTTTGGGGATGTTATTTTAAGCTGGTTATTTTGAAGAAACAAAAGACTCAGAAATAAACTTTGACCCTCCCTGTAGGTGCCTAAAGGTATTCATACAGAAAGACCTGCTTCAAGGAAGGGAGAGTCACCTTAGCATCATAATATAAATTAAATGTGGCAGATGAAACCACGCAAAATCTGTTTGCTAGACGTGCCTCTGTGTCCCATTGTTTCTGGGTGACCCAGCAAGAATTTGGTTACCCAATGTTTGGTCCTTTTCATCCACCTATAAGTTGCCTGCTTTCCCTCTGCAGCCCTACACCCTGGCCTCCCTCTCCTTAGTCCAGAATGTTATATAAGCCTCAACTGCCCAGTGTGTCCTTGGGTCTCATATTGTTATGGAAACCCCATTATGCACATATGCAATAAATTTGGTCATTTTCTCCGGTTAGTATGTCTCATGTTAATTTGATTATTAGTCCAGCCAGAAGAACTCAGAAGGATAGAAGGAAAATTATTGTTCTGACCCCACACCTTCAATTTCCTAAAGTTCCTACTGTCTGTTGCCATCCTCTCCCCAAACTGAATTAACCAGCTGCTGCGTGCCTGTGAATAGCCTTCCATTGTTTGGGGAATTTCTGACCTTATGAATCTGTAGATCTCTAAAGTTGAACCTGAAATCTCAGGCTGTCTTGCAGCTAGGGCACAGGTATGTGACTTCTCTAAACAGACAAACCCGCGGGCAATTGTTATTTCAAAGCACATAAATAAGCAGATAGCACAAGGAATCCATTCTGGCAAAGGTGGCTACAGAAATACACAGCTTTTAGAGACCCAGAGAGATTGTATTTTCTAGTTCCCAACTTTAGCAGTGGATTTATGATTTCTGTGTCCAGAGGTGAGAGTTCACTGGAACAGTTCCAGAGTGAAACTTGGGTATAGTTTCCAGTTTAATAGAGGATGAATCAAGATATCTAACATTTGATAAAACAGGCATTCAGAGAGAGAAGAGAAAAACTGAATGAAGAAAATGTTGAGACAATAACATAAAAACTTTTCAGTACTGAAGGACATGTGTTTTTAGATAGAAAGGGCATCCAGCATACCCAGTACAATGAATGTAAAAAGATCGCACTTTTGGTACATCACCAAATTTTGTAATTCCATGAGCAGACAAAAGACCCTTAAAACCTCTAGAGATAATAAAAAGCCATGAACACAGGATCAAAATCACAATATCATATGTCAACAGCGATGTTGAAAATTACAAATCAATGTAATAACATCTTCAAATTGTGATGGAAACTGATTTTCAATCTGAAATTCTATACCTAGTTAAACTATCAGCAAAGGGTGAGATTAGAATAAGACATGATTTGATGTACAGGTCTCCAAAATGTTATTTTTCTACACTTTTTTTCTAGGGAAGCCACTAATGGGTATACACTACCAAAGCAATGGAATAAACGAAAACTGATAACATAGGATTCAAGAAATGGAGGGTACAACACAGAACAAAAAAGTGAAGGGAAATCCCAGACAACAGCCATGTAGCCAAGAGAGTAATAGTCTAGAATAATATAGCACTGTAGAAGGAACCTAGAAGGTCTCTGATTTAAAAAACAAACAAACAAAAAACCACATAGGTGGATCTAATAGATTCCGATACATTTGATTATGTGGAAAATAGTATGAGATGAAATTTTATAGTTGTTAAAGAATATAGAAAAAATGAAAAAAGTTAAACAAAAGAAAATTTGAGGAAATTATTGAGGGGTGAAAAACAACAAAATTAAAATGGTACAAGAATGTAAATGTCATCATAGTGTAATACTTGACTCATTAGAGACATACATCTTTTTATGTGTGATGATTTAAACACAAATTGTGCTATAACTATTAAGGCGGAGAAAAAATGGGGGAGTGTTAATTTAACAGAAATTGTCACCACTTACAATAGGAAGTTAATAGATAATGCCGTAAATTGATCAATCAATACATAGCAGCTTAGCATATTACAATACATATCGGAAGAAACAATTCAAAGTAGATGTATTTGGGGAGAGCAAATGGGGATAGAGAAGGAAGCATGGAGCTTGTTTTTGTTGTTGTTGTTATTAGCTTCATAGTACTACTTTATTTTTAAAATTATGTGCATGTATCAATTTTACAAATCTAAAAATTGATTTCAAAAAAGTTAATGGTATAGAACATATTCACCCCAATACTTTCAGTGAGGTAATGGGACACATGGCTTCGTCATGCTGCCTACCATCCATTATGTAAATTAACCTTGAACACATTATAATAAAGAAGCCAATGTTTTTCCCCCCTCTCCTCTGGAATAATTAAATTGAAAGCCATTGAATATTCATTATAGTTAAGGAACAGGAGAGAGAAAACTAGTGAGCAGCATCTTGGGAACTACAACATACTTAGTTCTTCAAATAATTTCTTGCATAAAGGCATGCATTAGGTATCTGGAGAATAGGCCATATCGTGGTAGTTACCATCACTGGTAATTCACTACCATAAGTAAGAATTTAATGTTCCATTAACATCACTAAGAAATCAGAATGGGTTGTAAATAAACTATCCATTCCTAAAAAAGAAAGTCCCAAAGAGGCTTGTATTCAAAATTAATTGAAAAGGGAGAGAAAGAGAAAAACAGTTTAGTAGCTTACTTTTCAAGATTTTAGTTGATGAAAATTAAAACACTCAACATATAACTTGGGAAAACAAGTACTAAGACAAATTCTCTTAAACACTGCCACATGCAACATTTACATGAAAATGTGAAGATATTTTACAATGTGAACATTCTAAACCCATGACACCTGAAGGTTGCATGGGAGAAGGGACAATCACCCCCTTGCCATTATCAGTGTTCGCTGCTGTTGTCTCTATAACTCAGTTCTGCCAGTCAAGCAGTAATAGTTAAGTCAGTCCTGGTAATTGGCCACGGCTGCTGAATGCCAAGATCCCTGGGTGCAGCTGCCTCTATATTCCCCTACAATGATGGGTGTCACTACAGTTTAAATTATTAATATTACCAAGGGGAACAGGGTGTTTCAGAGGATTTGTAACAGTACAATGATATTTGTAAAGAAGTAAAGGGGATAAACAAAGGACCAGGACAGGAGAAATTTGCAATGTATAATAACGGCAGGGAATGCATCTGAAAATATGCCCTCCTTTCCATAAATAAGCTATCCTAATGTTTTCTGTTAAAATATGAGGACTGTAGCTTAAAGAATCGTAACAAAGAAAGAAGAAAATGAAAGTACTAGAATAGATTCTGAATCAAAGAAAGTCAAGTGGAAGAACTTTTAAAAATTGCCTTCTTAGTGGTATTCATAATACAGCATGTGCATTTTACATGTATATAAAGATAAAATCCCTACAGTATTCTTAACCTAGGTTACAAACTTCACCATACTCAGTTGAAGGGAAATAGAATCCTTCTTATTTCCTGGATCAAATCCAATTTCTCAAACTGGGTAAAAAGAATTTGAGATAAGAAAATAACTTGCCAAAGAAAACAGAGAAAGATGTCTTGTGTTTGGCTGAAGAGAGGATATGCTATCAAGAATGAAAGAAAGAAAGGACTTGCTAAAACTTTTCAAACAAATAGAGCCAGTACTGCTCGGTCTCACGATGAACATGGAAAAATAGAATCCTTGTAATGCATAGGAAGGGGGATAACCCCAAATATTGTCTGTGCACGTGTCCCAAAGAATAATGAAGGCATATTTAGTGTTCACACTTATATTTTCCACATTTTAAGAACAAGGAGTCGAAAAAAGCCCAGATAAAAGCAAAAGTAACAATGAAGGAGTAGAAAATAAGAACTTAGACTGTAATTTTGTGGACAAAATACCATATTTAAAATTTTGAGGAAAAGCTAAAGAAGCAGTTTGGGCTTGAGAAAAAAGCCTGTGGTGGTTATAATTTTCCATCTTCATTTCTAAAGAAAAAAAGAACCGGGCAAATGGTCAGAAAATTTCACTTAGAAACATAAGATTTTAAAAAATTTTCTCAAAGGAAAAAAGTAATTAAAACAATAAACAGTTTAGACTAACAAAAGGTTGTGAAATGACTGGAAGCCAGTAATTCTCCATATGGGATAGATTCTTCAACTCATAGTTACTGTCCGTTCACCTATCCTCCCATAGCTTCTTTTTCACAGCCCTCTTCCACATCTTTCTACTATCTTCAAAATGGTTTGGTGGACAAGTTTTAAAAGCGGGCATTCTAACATAAAAATTGCTCATTCCCTTTTTATTAATTAGAAACTAATATGATTCTGTCTCTAGATTTCTAGTTTTAAAAGCTTTGTAATTTTGGCATACTGAGACATAGAGCCTATGTGACATAACATATACCCTAATTAGAAATTCTGCAAACAAAAAGAAGTGATACCCCAAATTCACTATGTATTTGAAGAATGACGCAGAGTTCTAAATAGGAAGGATAGTTTTCAAAGTATCAGGTTTAGATAAAATAACGATAAAAACACCCATTTCAACTCAACTCTTGAACCTGTAGCTAAGAGAAGGTAAGTAGACCATAGGTAATGATGGTCAGTGACAGACAAGTAATATTTGAGTAACCATGATGTAGCAGGTACTTTACATTGTTATCCTAGTAAGTTTTACAACATTGAGGTAGGTTTAATTATGTTTATACTATACCTTTATCAAATAGAAATTATTTTCTATTTTACGGATGAGGAAACTAAGACTTAGAGAAGCAACTTGTCCAAAATCCACAAGGTTGTGAATGGCAGAACAAAAACTCCAACTTAGGCCTATGTGAAGCCTTTATTTTTGTTACTATCCTGGTTCCCTGGTTTGAAAATACTAAGGATCTAATTTCTATCATTTCTCAAGCATTTCTAATGCTTTCCACTGTTACTGTGGTTTTAATTTATAGGAGCCTCAAATTTGATACAAGACTAACTGCTTTAGCTTCTAGGTTATTTTATTAGCTCTGTAATTCAGAGGAAACTCCAGGTTGACATTTCTACCATTGTTTTTCTAAACTGAATTATTTTATTAAAAGTCCACTCGCTTTTTAAAAATCACATTTTTCCATAACATTATTAATCAAATGTAATTTTGAAATATCCATGTTTTGTGTGAGGACTCCCAGGACTACCTGACCGCATTTACCTTTGTCAATTTTTTCCTAGTTAGCTAACTTCATTAAGGGCAGTTTTAAAGTTTCATATTTTCAAAGTGCCCTGATAATGGTTTATCAATCTGTTTAGTACATCCGAGATTTGTATTGGAAGCTATTAGAGATGTTAAAATCAATTAGTTTCATCCAATTTTATTTGGCATAGGATGGCTTAAATTTAATATATGGTAACTTTGTTTATTGAAATTGAGTAATTAGCAAACATGATGGTTAAAGTTTATGCAATAAACGCTGATTTGTTTAAAGTGGAGAAGTCAGATGCTTATTCTAATTCACTGTTGTGGGCAGTATTTATCATTTCCATATTCCAAAATTTCGTTTTAAAAGTTGAACATTAAACTTATTGAACCGAAGAGTTTATCTTAGGTAACTTTCAATATTTTGAGGTATACGAGTTTTTCTTTTTTTTTCATTCCTGAGATTTACTTCTGACGATTAAACCAGATGATGTATTTTCCTGTGTGACAGACATCCCCAAACGGGCACAGTCATTTTGGCTAAGAAGAAAACAAGGTCTTCGGGGTTTGAGAGAAACAAAAAGATGAGAAGCTAAAAAAGGAATCTTTTTCAATTCACAAGACGGGTAAAAATGCGTGTTCAGGACCCGTAAAGAAAAGATCTTGGATTTACATGTGACAGACACACTCATCCTATGTGAGACGCCGGGCGGACGGTAGAAATCTAAGCGCGTTTGTTTCCTGTAACATCCATCAGCAAGACCTCCCTTTCCCAATACTGGGTGAGGCCTGTTTGTTCCTCCACTCCCTCTATTGAAGTCCGGACCGAGTTTAAGAAACCCCAGGCACCTGCGGCTCTGACCGAAACCGGCGAGGAGCACCGGGGACACGTCACTTCTCTTCAGTGTCCCGTCTCCCCATTCCAGACCTTCTGGCCGTGCGGTGGGAGCATCCGGTTTCCGCGCCCAGAAATCAGAGCCATTCCGGGGAGGGGGCCTGGGTCCGCACAGACTCTTCGCAAAGGTGTACGTCTGTGACAGAGGGACCGGCAGCTCGGTGCCGGAGCCGAGCGTCCTCTTCGCTCCAGACAGCAGCCGCTGGGCCGCAGCGACCGAGCGACACTAGAAGCGGGTCCCGCAATCGCCACCACAGTCTCGCGTCGGACCGCGCAGCCCGCGCCTCGGCCGGAAGGGGCGGGGCCCGGGGCCGGCGCGGCGAGGCCGGCGGCGCGTGCGGAGGGGCGGTTCCTCCCCGGCCCGGCCCGGCCCGCAGCCGAGTTTCCGGCGCGCTCCCCCGCGTCCTGCGTCTTGTGGTCTCGCCCGCCCCCGCTGCCATGTTGGATTGTGCGGCTGCCGCCGCCGCCGCTGCCGCTGCCGCGGGAGGAGGGTTGGAGGAGGAGTTGGGAGTTTAGCGCAGTCGCCGGAGTGCGAGGGCAACGACCATCCGGCCAGAGCCCAGCCGGGCGGGAGTTGGGAGCTTCCCTTACTCCGCGCGGCCCTCCGTCGGCTCCTCCTTCCCGTGGCCTCCCTCCTCCTCCCGGCGCCGGAGGAGTTGAGCGAGATGCTGCGCCTCTGACTCCCCTCCTCCCGCCCCTGTCACCGAGAGGGGGGACGAGCGCTCGCCCACTCGCCGGAGGACACGGACCTGGACTCCCAGCCCCGCCGGCGACACCATGAGCTCCGGCCAGCAGCAGCAGCAGCCGCCGCCGCGGAGGCTCACCAACGTGGGGTCCCTGCTGCTCACCCCGCAGGAGAACGAGTCCCTCTTCACCTTCCTCGGCAAGAAATGTGTGGTCAGTGGTCGAGACCCGCGTCGCCACCACCGATGTTACTTCACGGGCCCGGGCCGGGAAGTGGGAGTGGGGATGGAGGCGGGAGCGGCGCGGGGAGGGTCCGGCTGCTGGCCAGGCCTTCTCCCGGCCCCGCACGGGCCCCCTGGCCCCGCTCCCTAGGTGCGGGCAGTGCGGGCCCCGGCAGCCGAACGCCGCCACCCGGAGCTGACCGGGAGCAGGGAAGTGTCACCTCCGCAGGCCTGTCTTGGAGCCCTGCTTGGCCCGGCCCTCCGCCTTTGCTGCTGGTGCAAACTTGACTCTCAGGCCCAAAGGCGATTTTATTGCACGAGCTGCAGGATCTTAGCAACCCGGCCCCTGTCCTGACCCTCGCTTCACCTCCTACCGCTTGATCGGGGGTACCATCCTTCACAGTGCCAGAGGTTTCAGGAGTGGGTGGGTTAGGAAATGAAACCCAAATATGAATGAAGCGGACCACACGGTGGTTTTCAGTCCCTGTTTAGGATCTCAGGAGGGAATGATGTGGAGGGCATGGGTGCAAAAGGAGTGCAGGAACTGCTACTGTTCCCCATTGCAGAGAAGCAGGGTTTGTTTCTCCAGCGTTCTCGCCCAGGCCTGATTTCTACTGTCCTCCCCACTGATTTTATTTATTTATTTATTTTTGCATTGGTGGGAGGAGGTACTGCTCTCCCCACCGCCATGCGCAGGGGAACCGCAGTCTCTAGTAGTTCTTGGCCTTTTGGGGCCTGAGAATGATTCTTAGATTGGTGTTGTGCGGCCTGTTCCGACCCCAGATGGCGGGTTGGGAGCGAGCAGTTCTGCTGTGGGAAGGGGAATGTGTGTTGTTGACGGAAGCATTCATTACATTGGCTGCCGGCGCTCCTAGGGGTGGGAAGGTTCTGCCCTGTGGTGTAGGCCTTGTCAGGCTGCATCTTACTGCGGTGGCTGGGTTGAACTGTGGTTGAGTTTGTTGCAACGCTGAGTCCATTTCTTCCCCCTTTGCTTGTTAGCACCTGCAGAATATGTGCCACTGGAACCCAGGAAACACCTACAGAAATGTCAACAGAGCAGTTTTACAACTTTTCTTAGTAGTGTTAAATATGTCAAACCAGGCTACACCTGCTTGTTTAAGAAATTAGAACTAGACAATTTCTGGAAAGTTACCGGATTAATTGTTAACTTTATAGGCGTCTACCCTCTGTATTCTGTCCCATCCAGTTGGAGATTGAACCATTTATTACAGGCGATTCAGATGTGTTTCATATTTCAGAAGTTAGACCGTAAGGAACATATTTTGAGTTTACTGATTAGAAAAATTAAGTAGGAGTGGCTTAAAATCAGAATTTAGTAAACAACTGTAAAGATATTTAAGTTTCCCTCCCCGCCTCCACCAGCTTTTTTAAACAAATGAGAAAACTGAGCCAGTGAGCACTAAGTCACACAGCAATTTAGTAATGTAACCAGAACTAGAAAACCAGGACTCTTGATGCCTAGCCTGTGTACTTTCCACTACATCATGTTGTTTGAGAAGGGTTTGTTCTTCCTTGTTATTATTTCTAAAAGTTAAAGAAATAATAACTTTTTTTTTTTTTTTTTTTTTTTTTTTTTTTTTTTTTTTAACCAAAACCAGATATAATGAAAAAGTGTGAGATTCTTAAAGCACCACTAATTTTTGCATATTTTCAATTTAGGAAAATCTCCAGCACTTTAAATGTTAAATTATCTGCAAATGAAAACTAATTAAAATTTTGCTGGTTTATTACATTTGCTATGTAATCTGTGTCAGAAAGGAAGTAGTTTGTGACTGTGTTTTACATACCAGACACATTAGCTTTAGGCAGGAAGGACATTGCATTTATACGCAAGTACACTGACTAATTGCTCTGTGCTTACCTGTACTGTTTACTGGTTTCAATAAATGGCAGGTGTGGAAGAATGCTGTGCTAGAGAAAGAGAGTGTTGCTTACTGGTTTAGTGTGAGTTGGTTGCTGAATAGGCTTTCTGTATTCAGTGCTCAATTTCTTTATGTCATCTATTATTAATCAACTTTACCTTTTGAATTTCTGTCATATAAAACCACACTGTTACCTGCTCTTCTGGTATGAAATTATTTCGAAGATAAACTTCAATATTTGACCTCTCCAGTTATTGGAGAGTAATGTAAGAATGATATATTAATTTTTTGGAACCATCTTTTTTCCCCTTTGATGACTATGCAGTTTTTGTAGTTAAAACAGTACTGAAACACAGTTTATTAAAAAAAAAAAAAAAATCCAGCAATAAGATTTACTGATCAGACCACATTTGTTAAGCAAGAAGTGTATTCAGAATCGTAGTCATGGTGCCAACTCTCAAGGAGTTTCATTCCTTCTCTTACTCAACAAATAAGTTTTGAGTAACTAAATGCTGAGGTCAAAACCAGGGTTGATGCCTGCCCTCAGGGAGCTTACAGTGTTTGAAAAGGGAAATGTGTAAACTGATGAGTAAGTCAGTTCTTCAGAGTGATGTGTAAGAGGTTGCATGTTACATTGGAAAATGTCTTTGCTTTGTAGTCAGCAGATGGGGGTTCAAATTCATATGATCACTTAGGGCAAGTTTCTTAAGCTCCTTATCCTAGAGTTGGTTTTCTCATCTCTAAATTATGGATACTATCTCTTGGAGGGGGTTGTGGATTAGAAGGACTGTATGTAAATGTATAGATGCTATTATTTTTATAAAGGTTTAGGGGATCGAAACAGAGGATGAGTAAAAGTTTTTTTAGAATGGGCTATACCTGAATATTTAAGATTGGTTAGGTACCCCGCCAGGTTTATCCGAGGTCCAAAACAGCTTGGAAAGTCAAGGGACCTACTAATGGTATGTTATGGATCAAGGAGGGTTTCCGCTTGGGTATGCATCGGAATTATGTGCAAATTATTGCAAATGCACATAACTAGGCCAGATTCCTAGGTAATGTTCAAATTCAGTGGGTCTGATGTGGAACTTGGGCATTTCTAGTCTGAGCAGACTGAATAGAATAACATGTGTCACAGTTTGAGAACCACTGCTGATGCCCGCTCTTTTCTAATAGGGTAATCCTGAAGCACATTGGAAATGTTAATAGGTTTCCCTCAGTCTTTGGTCTATATTCTGTGAGTTGAAGTTAAATTAAAACCACTCCTTTTAGTACAGCATTACTGTAACTCCTAAGATGAACGTGTATTTTGTAGATGTAGGAGAGATAACAGTTGGAGAAGTATTGCGCTAGTCGTGGGGAACCACCAGATCAGATTGGACTTTTGGAAAGTTGAGGGAGAAAGGTGTGGAGGCACAATAGAAGGTGGATTGAGGATTGTGAGAGTGAGGACAAAGGAGATCAGATAGGTGGTTACAGTAGTCCACGGGAAATCTGAGGAGGGCCTGAATCAAGGCAGTGCGGGTGGGAATTCAAGGGCAATTAAAAAGACTCCAGTAGGATTTCATCCCCCTTAGATAAGGGGGGTGATGGAAGGGAATTGGTAATCATCTATTGTTACTGGTATATATTATATAAATTGTTTTTTCGTTTCTTAAAATGTGTATACATTTTTTTTTTGCAGCACCGGTATATATAGTCCTGATAAGAAATTAAGGGTTGTGAAAACTAAAACCTTATACTAGCTGTCTTCAACCTTCTCTGGTCCAGATGGTTTGGGGTTAGTAATGTTGTTGACTGTTACCTTTCCCTGACATACTCATCTGGTTTGTTTGTTTCAAGATTTAGAGATACTTCAGAAGCCATTTTTGTTAACCAACTTTAATCTTCCTTTAGCTCCTTAGCACTTGTTTTAACTTGCATAGATTCTTTAGTTTTTGTTTGTTTGTTTTCTCACCCTATATGTAATTCTGGGAGATTAGACGTAATGCCTATGTAGTCTTTTATATAATTCCTATTACATCTAGCATACAGATCGCTGAATACTTCTTGATTGAGAATTATAATTGCTAACTTGTTTATTCCTTAGGAGTGCATTCAGCATTTGTCTTACTTGATCATGTTGTTAAAACCTATTTTTAATGCAGATGGTATCTGGATTTAAGTCTTCTTTTATTAGGAGAACAAAAAGGTTTAATTCTGCTGGTGAACTAATATAGGTGGTGGCCATAACTCCAACACAACCTTTGTTTCTGTTCTAAAGCTCTTAAATGGTTTAGAAGGTGCCTTGAGGGATCGTTGTCTTGATGAAGGCCTGATATAAGGCAATACTGGTGGGAAGTTAGGGCTGGGAATGTATTTCATCTTAAGTAATGTGAAAGGAAAAAAGGTTAAAATTCAAGGGATTTGGAATATACAAAGATGAAAAGGCAACCTTGCCTGGTATATAGGAAAAAGGTGACTACAAAAGTGTCATACAGGGTGGTTGTAAACTCAGGAGGAGATTTAGAAGAGTCTAGCAGATCTGGGTTATAAATCCTATTTCAATTATTCTTAGCTCTATAATATAGGAAAATATCTTAACCAGTATGAGCCTTAGTGTCTAGAGTTGTAAAATGGTGTTAGTCAAGGATTTCAGAAAATCATGCAATAATGTATGTGAAGCACTTAGAGCAACCGACAATTGACAGTGTTCTGTGAGTTTGGAGAAGCTTGTGAAAGAATGTCATCGTTAGTGCTATTCCCTACTCAGTTTAGATTTCCTGTTAGTGGCAGGAGGTTTTAAAGTAGCGTTTTGAACTCTGTATTGTATCTGTTTTGATTTAGGTAAATTAATTCTAACAATTTTATTTAAAGTCAGTTAATTATGGAGAATGTTAATTAAGTTACACACCAGCTGGAACACAAGACTCCAGGGAGTTTCAGGGTTTCTGGGCAGCCTTAGTCCCACCCCCGGACTGCTGACTGAAGAGGAATAAAGGGTTACAGGTATTAAGAGTTAGGGGTTCCTGAGTTTAGTTCATTCTCTGCCACCAGTTAATTGTGAATGTGAACAGGAATCTCTACCTTCCTGAGCCTCACTTTCCTAATCTGAAAATGAGGGTTAGACAGGATAACACCAATCTTTCTAGCATTAATGTTCCATCATTCTATCTATTCTCGATACCAGTGACTCTGTAGCAGGGAAAGAACAGCCTTCTGTAATCTGGCATTCGTGTGTTTTGCACAATGGAGACAAAGATAATATGTAACTAAGTGAAAAGTAGATAATCTCAAATCATTTCATTGTAAATTCCCATTTCTAACTCACCTTTTTCTAAGCATCACAATTTAATAAGCATTTTACTTTAAAAAGTCAGGTGAACAGCATTAAAAGACATTAGTAATAGAATAGTCCTTAGCTAGTTTTGGATTATTATTATTCCTTGTAATTACAAGGAATTTTTGGTTTATGAGGAGTATGGCACCTTTTAATTAAATGGAGTTGTTTTTAAGAGTCTCTCTTTTGTTAACCAATTCCATCTAGAACGTCTTACATGAAATTGAGTTAGTGATATGATAGTCAGGTGTTACATTTTGTTGCTTATTTAAGGTAAAACAAGTTTAAGTTTTTAGTTTCAGTGCTAGACTCGATAGTTGTAGTGAACTGACTTGGTCATTTTGGGGAGTAATTCAAAGTTGAAGTTGAAAAGAGCACATAGAGTTGATATTCGTTACAAAGTATTCTGTGTAGGAGTCATAGCTTTAATCCAATCAGTAAGGACCCAGCATCATTGATAGAGTTCACTTCCTGTAAAGGTTCTGGAAGCACAACGGGTTCCTACAGTCTTGTCCACGGTAACAGTTACATGCAATTCTTACTGGTGTGTGACTCAACAATCTAGTGTTTTTAAGTGGTAAGTATTGTTTAGTAATTAGAAGACACTTGGCATATTTAACTATATTAATAAATACAGTGTAACAAAAGCATATTGCGTTTTTTGTATCCATATCAATATTCTTAGAAGTAGAGGATTACACCACTTTCCCATTTGTAACTCACCTTTTTCAATATAGGAGAATGAAATTGAATAGAAAACATCAATTTCACTTTGGAATCAATGTGTTTTAGAGGAATTGTGACCCTTTTTTAGAAAGAACAAATAATTGAGTAGAGTAATGTTGAAGAGGCAAATCTAGAAAAGTCCCCTTCAGAAAATAGAGTCAAATGAAAAATTTACAGTAACTTCATATTTCAATTACTGTGACTGTCTCTTAGTTTAATTGTTCCTCAATATCCTTGGCCCTTGGTTCCTCTGCCATAGTGATTTTTTAAAACTTATTTTTAACTTAACCGAAGATTTACTACAGAAATTTGTCCCCATAAAAGGAGTACTCATTAAAGGTCAGATAAATTGAAACAACAGGGAAATAAGAAAGACAACCAGGAACATATGCTGTTGTTAAAAATGATATGAGGACATAGAAATTATCGAGTCAAGTATACAGTAATTTTAGGGCAGTGAAATGGTTTTCAAGTTTCATTTTAAAGTTATACTTTTACATTCGATTTGAAGAAGCTAAACCTGTTTAAGTATTGAAATACAGGTGAAGTTGTTTATTTGTCATACCTTTCGTGCCAAAATTAAAAATTTTAAGTGAAATGCTCTCTCCAGTATGGTGAATACTTTGTTGCCATGAAAATATCAGAGGATACCTAAATACCTAATGAATTTTCATAATAGTAAAGGCGCTAATTGATTTATAAGTAATTCATAAAGCTAGTCAGAAACTCAAATGATTTCCTGATTTTTATAAATGCAGTATCATCATGATCAAGTATTGAGGACTTACTGAGTATTGAACACCCTCCTAGTATCTTGAAATACATGGAAGGGCTAAGGGAGGTCCAGTGCTTACCCCTCAGTTGTTTACTGCATAGCTGGGGAACACAGAAGTCATGCACAAAAAACATCAATTTTACAAGCCAGTCTATAATAGAAAATTGTATAATAGGAGAGAGATATATATCACTGTGGGATTTGATACATCATTGTGGGCCTTGAACATACAGACCTTAAATCACCTGTAGAGTTGAATCACCTATAGAATTTGTGTCAGGAGCAAAGCAGCAGCTGGGTTCCAGTATAAGGAAATATGTGAGCAAGTTTTGAGTAGAAAATGTGCATGGAGTGTTTGGAAATACTGACTAGAATGGTTTGGCTATCATTGAGAGTGGTATTTGCTTAAGGAGATAGTGAAGGGTAAGGAAGGGTAAATTGAGTTTTGATTTTGAAAGATCTTGAACTTCAAACTTAGGGGTTCAGCCTTAGTCCCTAAGTAGTAAGGAATCACAGTCTTTTGATTCACAAGTGTCAAGATAGGAAGGCTCTAGAGATGGGAAAAACTGGAAATTATTATTCATAGTAAGAAGGTTAAAGTTTACTAAACACTTTCTTACACCTTATCTCAGCAGACGTGGCCTTGCTGAGGATCCTGAATTATACTAGCCGCACTTGGAACAAAAACAGGATGATGAGGGATAGTAAATCCTTGGTCTCGGTGCTCAAGGCGGACATCTGTCCCTCAGAGCATGTTTTTCCTGCTGTGTCTTGCTGTGGTCTGAATACTCAGCATGTGCCAGGGGACAGCCACTCCAGTCAGGCCAGGTTCATGGTAGATGAGACCCAGTTGCCGTACCAAGGCTACATTCCAGAAACATTGTGAAGAAAAAACTTAGTTGGCTTGTTGTGTATTCCAGATGACAACAGAACCTTCTAGTGGAAATGGCTAGAGAGTGGGACTTGTAGGACTAGAGCTTTTGGAACCTTTTGCAGGGTGTTGTTATTGAGGCCTCGGGAGTGGAATTAGATCTGGGAAGCTGTCAGTGCAGGTCAGGATCACAGAGGGAGGCAGCCTAGCTCCCCTTTGACTTGGCCAGCGATGGAGAAGGATGGATTTCAGTGAGGAGTTGAAGGGGGAGAAAGATGTTCTCTTAAATTTACCAGAAAAATGGTATTATACATATTGTTCTGAAATTTAAACTTTTCCACTTATATTGATATATCTTTCATACATTTCCATGTACATTTATATTTATTGCATACTTTTTATTACTACATCCTGTATTTTATGAGTTTCTTGTAACTTATTAACCTTTACTGATGGGTGTATTAGTTTCCTAGGGCCACCATAACAAAGTACCACAAACTGGGTGGCTTAAAACACATTTATTCTCGCACACTTCTGGAGGCTGGGGGTCTCCAGGACGATTCCTTCTGGAGGCAATGAACAGAACGTCTGCGTTCCTCTCCTAGCTTCTGGCATTGGCTGGCAGTCATGGCTGCTCCTTGGCTTAGAGATTCATGACTCTAATCTCTACCTATGTAATCATATGGTGTTTCCCAGTTGTCTGTCTGTCTTCTCATAAGGACACCAGTCATGGGATTAGTGTCAACACTAATGACCTCATCTTAACTGTTTTCAAGTAAAGTCACGTTCACAGATACAGGGGTTACGACTTCAACATGTCTTTTAGGGAGATACAATTTAACTCCTGACAATGGGTATTTTTACTTTCCAAGTTTTTGCTTTTAGAAACAGTGCTATAATGGACATTTAAATACATATTTCTGTGTATCCTTTCCAAGTATTTCCATGGCATACAGTCTATGAAATGAAGTCAGAGGGCATGATTATTAAAAATACTAATAGATATGGCTGAATTGTCTTCAAAAATTGTTGTTACTGAACTCTTTATAGTCTCATCAACACTAGGATTTAGTTTTTTGAGTGTTTTTGCCTTTTGACCTGTTTTGCTGGTCAAAAAAATCTAATTGTTTAATTTGTAGTTTTTAGTGAAGTTAAACATCTTTTCATGCCTGTTGGTCATTTATATTTTTTTCTGTGAATTGCCGGTTCTTTTCTTTAGACCATGTTTCTACTAGGTTTTTTTCTTAGTGACTTGAAGAACTCATTAGGGATAGTAATTATAAACTACAGTATTTTTGGCAGCTTGTTTATCTTTGACAGAAGTATTTTTGGTGTTTTTGGTCATTGCCTAGGTTTTAAATTTTTGTGTAGTTAAATGTAATAATCTTATTATTTCAGGTTTTTATTTAATGCAGTCCTATCTCTGAGTTGTAAGAATATTTACTCAGTTTATCCTAGTACTTTTATGGTTTTATTTTGAACATATTATCTTTGCTCTTTCTGGAAGTGACTTTGGAAAATGAGCGTAGTAGAAACCCAGATTTGTATTTTTACAGTTGGCTAGTTGTCTCAGCACCGTTTATTGAGCAATTTATTTTTTCCCACCTATTGAAATGGCACCTTTATAATTTACTAAATTACCAGATGTATTTAGATTCATTTCTGCATTTTCTTCTATTTATTTCATTTGTTTATTTCTTTGCCAGTATACAGAATTTTTAGTGTAGCTTTATAATGATGATACACAGTTTGATTAGCGTTGAATTCCTCATTACTCTCCTTGTCAGTATTTTCTGGCTATTTTTGTGTCTATTGTTAGTACTTTTTTCAAGACCTCACCTCTCACCCCTCTCCCTCACCAAAAAAATATTTGCTTCAATTTGGAACAACATTGGATTTGTAGATTAATTAAGAAAGAATTGACATACTGAGGCTTCTGGTTAGGAAGCAGGTCTCTTTTATTTACTATTTAAGTCTTATTTCCTTCTGTAGTTTTATAATTTTCTTACTATGTAAGTACAAAAGTAACACCCATTGTGCTCGTTTAAAGCACACACACACACACACACACACACACACACATTGTACTGTACAGAGTTAAAAGTTAAAATACCCTTTTACTCTCTTACCCCCCAATACAATTAGGCTCCACAGAAAAGTCTTCTTAATGGTTTGACGTTAGTCTTTCCCATCCTTTTTATATTTGTGCGTACACGCACTTGTGTTTCTGCATTTTACCAAAAAGGGGTCATGTTCTGGATAGTTTATGTGAAGTACAAATACAGATCTGTCTCATGCTTTAAAACACAAACGAAAAACAACACATTTTTTATTATGGAAACTTTTAAACATCCACAAAGTAAGATGGTATAATGAACCTACCTATACCTATCACCCAATTTTAGTGGGTATCAACTCATAGCTAATCTTGTTTACTTTATGTACCCACTGTTATGGGTTAACTTATGTCTCCCTAAAACATGTTGACGTCGTAACCCCTGTATCTGTGAATGTGACTTTACTTGAAAACAGTTTGCAGATGTAACCAAGTTAAGATGAGGTCATTAGGGTTGACACTAATCCCATGACTGGTGTCTTTATAAGAAGACAGAGACAGACAATTGGGAAACACCATGTGATTACATAGGTAGAGATTAGAGTCATGAAGCTATAATTGATTTCTGTTGTTTTTCTTGTTTTCTTTTTTATTGATTTCTGCTCTGATCTTTATTATTGTCTTCTGCTTTCTTTAGTTTTAATTTGCTTTTTTTTCCCCTAGGTTTTTTTTTTTTTTTTAAGGTGGTAACTACTGAAGTAATTGATTTTAAACTTTTTTTCACTTTCTATTATAGGTATTTAGTGCTATTCATTTCCTCTTAAATAGTGGCATCTCCCATATTGGATATGTTGTATTTTCATTTTCATTATTTAAGTTATTTTCTGATTTTCCTTTTTATTTCTTTGACCCACTAGTTTTTTAGAAGTATGCAATTTAGTTTCCAAAGATTTAGGAATTTTCCAGATGTCTTTCTGTTATTGATTTCTAACTTAATTCTATTATTTTTGGAGAACATATGAATACTTTCTATTGGGCAGTGTTTTATAGCCCAAAATATGGCCTAAATTGGTGTTCGACATACACTTTAAAATATAGTGTAGTTTAAGTCTTCTTTATCCTTACTGATTTTCTGTCCACTTTATCAATTATTGAGAGAGGAGTATTGAATTCTTCCAAGTTATAAATTTGTCTGTTTCTCCTTGAAATTCTGTTTTGCTTCATAGGTTTCAGATGCATGAACATTTACAGTTATGTGCTCTCAAAGAATCATCATGAAATGATTCCCGTTGTCCTGATATACTTTCCTCTGAAATCAACTTTGTATTTATAGCCACTGAAGCTTTCTTTTGATTGGTGCTATAGTCTTTTTTTCATTCTTTTATTTTTAACCTCTTTGTGTCTTTACACTTAAAGTGGGTTTCTTGTAGGCAGCACATATGATTGGTTTTAAATCTACCATGTTGCTGTTTTCTCTCTGTCTCACATGTTCTTTGTTCCTTTTCTCCTCTTCTGCCTTTCTTTAGATTGCTTTAGTATTTTTTTTAAATTTCCTTTTAATCTTTTTTATTTGTTGTAACTATTTTGCTATTTTTGTAGTTGCTTTTTGGTTTACAGTACATATGTTTTACTTACTACAGTCTTTTCAAAGATTATTGTATCACTTCACATTTAGTATAAGGACTTTAAAATAGCATAATTTTATTTCTTCCTTTCAGGCCTTTATGTTATATTGTCGCCATACATTTCACGTTTTCCATATGTTATAAACTTTAGACACATCGTCATTACTTTCGCTATAATGATTCAATTACGTTTCAAAGAGATTTAAAAAGTAAGAAAAAATGTGTTACACTTACCCACTTGGTTATCATTTCTGGTGCCTTTGATTCCTTTGTTTAGATCCAGACTTCTCTCTGCTATCAGTTTTCCTTGGTCAGAGCCTCCCTCTTTCTTGCTTTCCTTCCTTCTTTCCTTCCTTCTTTCCTTCCCTCTCCCTCTCCCTCTCCCTCTCCCTCTCCCTCTCCCTCTCCCTCTCCCTCTCCCTCTCCCTCTCCCTCTCCCTCTCCCTCTCCCTCTCCCTCTCCCTCTCCCTCTCCCTCTCCCTCTCCCTCTCCCTCTCCCTCTCCCTCTCCCTCTCCCTCTCCCTCTCCCTCTCCCTCTCCCTCTCCCTCTCCCTCTCCCTCTCCCTCTCCCTCTCCCTCTCCCTCTCCCTCTCCCTCTCCCTCTCCCTCTCCCTCTCCCTCTCCCTCTCCCTCTCCCTCTCCCTCTCCCTCTCCCTCTCCCTCTCCCTCTCCCTCTCCCTCTCCCTCTCCCTCTCCCTCTCCCTCTCCCTCTCCCTCTCCCTCTCCCTCTCCCTCTCCCTCTCCCTCTCCCTCTCCCTCTCCCTCTCCCTCTCCCTCTCCCTCTCCCTCTCCCTCTCCCTCTCCCTCTCCCTCTCCCTCTCCCTCTCCCTCTCCCTCTCCCTCTCCCTCTCCCTCTCCCTCTCCCTCTCCCTCTCCCTCTCCCTCTCCCTCTCCCTCTCCCTCTCCCTCTCCCTCTCCCTCTCCCTCTCCCTCTCCCTCTCCCTCTCCCTCTCCCTCTCCCTCTCCCTCTCCCTCTCCCTCTCCCTCTCCCCCTCCCTTCCTTCCTTCCTTCCTTCCTTCTTAGCATCTCTTATAGTTCAGGGAGATCAGCTGCTGATAACTTCTTTCAGCTTTGTGTATTTGAAAATGTATGTATATTTTGCGGTGATTCTTGAAACACATTTTCTCTGGATATAGAATTCTACATTGATTTTTTTTTTTTCTCTTTCTGTAGTTTAAAAAGTATCTTCTGGTTTGCATTATTTCTGACAGGAAATCTTCTGTTACCCTTTAATCTTCTGTAACATATCTTTTTCTTTAACTGCTTTCAAGATTTTGTCTTTATTATGGGTTTAAGGAATCTCATTATGATGTGCTTTGGTGTAGTTTTCTTATTGTTGCTTGTATTGGGATTTCTTGAGCTTCTTGGATCTTTGCGTGTTGAATAAGTTTATATCAAGTTTGGAAAATTTTCAGACGCTTTTTCAACTATCCACTGCTTTCCTCCCTGGGCTGCAATTACACATACAGACTGCTCGAAGTCGTCCCACACCTCACTGCCATGCAGCTCTTTTTTCTTCTACCTCTTTCTCTGTGTTTTGTTTAGATAGTAGCTATTGCTATATCTTTAATGTCACTAATCTTTTGTCTACAATGTCTAATCTGCCATTTAATACCATGCAGAAATTGTTTTTTTCACATCAGATGTTACAGTTTTCATCTCTGGAAGTTTCATTTGGATGGGTATTTATTTATTTCTACTAACATGTTCAATCTTTGCTTTAGTTTAATATATGGAATACTTGTGTGATAGCTTTGATGTCCTTGCCTACTAATTTTGTCATATGTCAGTTTCTCTTCATGTATACTTGTCTTCACTTTGGATTATACTTTTCTGCTTTTTTACATGGTTGGTAATTTTTGATTGAATACCAGATGTCGTGAAATTTATCTTGACTTTATAACCAACCAGCCCTTTGAATTTTTAGTGTTATTTTTTATTTTTCACCGAAGTCTTCTGTAATTGCTAATTGCTGTATTTTAAGAGCATTCTGCTACCGCCTCCCCTTTTTTTTGCGGTAATAACAAATCAAATATATCTGAAGATACTAATTTAAAAAAAATTTTCAATGTATAATTATATAGTCCCTCTCTTATTTGCTGCTGTTTCCTTAATTATCTGATTATTCTCAGTTGTTGGTCCAAATTTGTATTTGAAAGACTACTTTCTCAATATAGATAGCTGGTTTGGATTTCTTTTCTTTTAAATCAGTAGACTTTATACAGCAATTTTAGATTTACAGAAAAATTGTGCAGAAAGAACACAGAGGGTTTACATGTACTGTCTCTCCCCTAACCCCAGCTTTCCCTATTATTAGCATCTTGCATTAGTGTGATACATTTGTTTAAATTGATGAACCAATATTGATATATTATTATTAGCTAACGTCTATATTTTACACTAGGTTTGACTCCTTATATGGATCTACACATTTTGTTTTTCACAAATGAATGTAATGTGTCCGCCATTACAGTATTGTACAGAATAGTTTCAGTGCCCTAAAAATACCCTCTGCTCCATCTTATTGACCCCTTCCCTCTCCCGCTGTAATCCTGGGATCCACTGATTTTTTATTTTTTTTTTAAATTTGGTTTGCCTTTTCCAGAATGTCATGTAGTTGGAATCATATACGGTATGTTGTCTTTATAGGCTGGCTTCTTTCACTTAGCAATATGCATTTAAGGTTCCTCCATGCCATTTTGTGGCTTAATAGCTTGTTTCTTTTTATCGCTAAATAGTATTTCATTGTACCACTGTTTATCCATTTACCCATTGAAGGAAATCTTGGTTGGGTCACAGTTATGAATAAGCTGCTATAAACACTTGTGCTGGGTTTGGTGTGGATATGTTTTCAGCCCATTGGGTAAATGCCTAGGAGCATGATTGCTGTATCCGTTTAGTAAGCCTGTGCTAGCTTTTGTAGGAGACTGCCAAACTGTCTTCCACAGTGACTGTTGCATTTTTGCATTCCCACCAGCAAATTTGCACATCCTCACCAGTATTTGGTGTTACCATTGTTTTGGATTTTAGTCATTCCAATTGGTTTATAGTCTTACCTCACTGTTGTAATTTGCAGTCCTTAGGTTCGCATGATGCTGAGCATCTTTTCATATACTTGTTTCCATCTGTATGTCTTCTTTGATGAGGTGTCTGTTTAGATCCTTTGCCCAGTTTTCATTTGGGTTGTTTGTTTCTGATTGTTGAGTTGTAAGAGTTCTTTATCTATTTAGAATATACATTCTTTATCAGATGTGTGTTTTGCATATATTTTCTCCTAGTCTGTGGCTTTTCTTTCTTCTATCAGTGTCTTGTTCTTTGTTTCTTTCGCCCACTCTTTCTGCTTTGTTTGGTTTTAATCAAGCGTTTTATATGATTCCATTTTCTCTCCTCTCCTGACATAATCAGTTATATGTCTTTTAATATTTTTTGCCCTATCGTTTGCAGTGTACATTTACAGTTAATCTAAGTCCGATTTTAACACTGTATTTCCTGGGTAGTAGCGGTACATCATTAAAAAGCATTCCCAATTTCTCCGTCCTGTCCCTTATTGCTGTCATTCATTTCACTTATCCATAAGCCATAGTCACTGAATACAACTATGTTAATTTACATAGTGACTATTGGAAAACTTGAAGTGGCTCATGTGATTCACATTATGTTTCTATCGTACAGTGCAGAGTTTGGCAGTTCACAAAGTAATTTCTGATAAAAGTGGAAATCACCTATAAATCCCATCACTCATAAATAGCTTATTAACATTTTTGTCGGTATCCTTCTGGGTTTTGTTTTGCATGAATTATTGAATAATAAATGTACACATGTACTTATTCTCAGCAAGCATACCTCCACAAGCACAGACATTAATTTTTTTGGCATTGTTTCGTATCAGTAAGTACACCATTTTCAGTGGATACATATGGATTTACCAGTTCCCTAAAAATGGACAGCATCACTACTCTTGCACTTTGACACCATTATTAACTAAAATAAGGGTTACTTGAACACAGGCACTGTGACACTGTGACACTTAATGTGATATCCAAGATGGCCACTGGCATTGTATACAGCACGGATATATATGCTGGACAAAGGGACGATTCCCATCCTGGTGGGATGGAGCTAAGATGAAAAGTATGGCATGTTTGGGCGTCAGCGGATTATTTGACTGCTATCTCTGATATATATTAGTTAATAGCAGGAGATGAAGGTGTAAGGTTTTAATTGCCTCAGTTTAAGAAAGAGCTTGAATCCTTGCCAAACAGTTTGAACCTTATTCTGATCAAATGTTTAAAATAAAATGGCCTTTCAAAGTGAGAGGCAACAAGCATTTATTTGAGATCAGTAAGAACAGCTATTCGGGAAGCACTGATTCAGGCAGCAGCCCAAGCAGTGTTCTGACTAGGAAACAAAGGCACTGGGTATTTATGAGAAAGGGAAGGGGAACAATAACATCAGTAGGAGGAAGACATTTCTATTGGTACAGATAACAGTGATGTTAATTCTAAGCGGTGTTTTATATTTTCAGTCCATTATTCATAATGACTGCTTTCTTGTTATTGCAAATAGTTCTTTGGGACACAATGTTGCTTTAAGCCCCGTCCAAAGATTATTTTGCCCTGTTTTAACATTCCAAAGATTTGAGGCATAAGATGTAAAAGGCACTTGTGCTGAGATAGAAGTTCCGGCTCCATTGTAAATTGGCTTTGTTTATATTATTGTTTACACTGTTATGTTTTAAAGCATGAATTTGTATATTCCTGGAATATATAGATTAGAAAGATAATTGGCAAGAAGAATTTATGGAAACTAAAATAGAGGCAGAGTGTCTCAGGCTATGCTAATACTTCAGGCCAAAGGGAAGGTCTAAGTTTTAGATCTCATTTATATAGATGTATATAATAGCATATCATTAAGATCTCAGAGGTATAAGAATGTATATAACATAAATATAGTATAATTATTTACTTTAAGAAGTGTATTGTTAAATTTTTTTTGTGTGTTTTTTTTTTCTGTTCTTTTTTTTTGGGTACAAACAACAGAAACTAGTTCTGGCTGGCTTAAGCAGAAAGTAATTTATTGACTTCCAGATGGAATCCGAATCAGAATTGAACAATAATGTTTCAGAAACAGCAGGAGGCTGGGAAGCTCTGAGAACAGCAGCAGGCATCAGTGGAACTTCTCTCAACTCCAGTTATCTCTTCCCCAAACCACTCAGTCCTGTGACTAGGTTTGGAGTTCTGAATTCCTGGGAGAGAATGTTAATCAATTAAACTTGAGCACAGAAGCTTGTTCCTGGAGAGAGAGAGGCAGCAGGTGTCTGACTTTAGCAGTGTTGGAGTGGGGTACCTGCAAGGTAGGTTTGTCAGATACATAAAAGCTCGTGAAAATCCTACTGAGATATAGTACATGATGAGTTATTTGGTCTCTCACTGACCTAAATCTGCTTTAGCTGCCATTGTTAAAAAGATTCACTCTCTACTGAAGTACTTTTTTTAGTTACAACTCCAATCTCAGATTTGCAGACAGTAAAGGCATCAGGGTGTCTTCGTATTTTGGGAAACTTGGGATTTTTTCCTGGTTCTCTTTGGTTTAATTGACCAGCTTGCTGAAAACAGGGGAAGTACTAGCCCTCTAATTACAGTCCGTGTTCCATAGGCAAGGGTTTTGCATCCATGGATACAGAGGGCTGACTGACAGGTTCTGGTATCCAAGGGGGGTCCCGGAACCCATCTCCTGTGATACCGAGGGATGACTACTGATTTCTGTAAGGTAGGAGTAGAGCTTTAAAATAACCAGACTGGAAATATAACAGCTGCTAAATCTGATGAGATGCATATCGGAATTCACATTCAATACATAGAGTACCAAGCAGTTCCCTGAGCACTTTCTCTGTGTTATTTCATTTCATTCTAATAACACCATGATGAAGGAACTGTTCAGAGCACTTGCCATGTTTTAACTAATTTAATCTTCCTAACAACCCAAAACGAAGTGAGTAATATTATCCCCGTTTCACAGGTGGGGAAATGGACAGGGAAGTTAAGTAATCACCTAAAATCACATAGCTTATAAGCGGAGGAATCTATCCCAGAGTCTGCTTTCCATCCCCACGCGGTTCTTCCCTGGGACGTCCCCGATTCTCTGCCCTTACCTGGTCCCCAGTTAGAACTCAAGGTTCCCTTCTCAGCCTTCCTAGAGCACTTGATTTCTCCTTTCATTTTGGTATGTGTGGCATACTTTGTTATAGTTATTTTTAAATATACCTCTTGTATTAGGTTATTAACTTTTAAGTCAGGGACCATCCGTTAATTACCTATTTTTAGCACGTAATAAATATTTGTTGAATTGAATGCCCTATTCCAATTTAGTTTTTAAGGTAGCCAGACATTTTGTGAACAAATATGATTTTGTTAATTTTTATGATGAATAATATTCCTCTAATGATCCCAAGTCTGTCCTACCCTTGACCTTATAAATTCCATCTTATTCTGAGAAAGTGTTTGTAGAAAATCTTTTCCCTGGGACTTTCTAGAGCAGTACTGTCTAGTAGAACGTTTGATGATGGTAGACGTGGTCTGCATTCATGATACCTAATGCAATAGTCACCTGTGGCTGTCGAGCATTTGAAATGTGGCTAGTGTGACCGAGGAACTGAATTTTCAACTTTAAATTTAAGTAGCTCTGTGTGGCTGGTGACTTCTTTCTCAGACAGCGCAGCTCCAGGGAGCAGAAGGAAGAGTCCAGAACCTAACACCACCCTCCCGCCTGCCCCCCTGCACCTAGATACGGGCTTACTTACCTGGAAAGGACTGTAACATTGTGAAAGGTTTACTTGGCTCAAGGTGAATTAGCTCCCAAGTAATTTACATATTAAAAGAATATAGACCATTCAAAAGATTAACTATATGCATGGGATCTGAGTCACCCTTTCCATTTAAAGAGAAATCATTAGCTTGTTATTTTTTCCATTACAGCGCCTACTATAATTTTATAGAGTTAGTGTTATATTGTATAAAATCCTCACATTCCCTCTTGATTCCCAGGTTCTTGATTATTTGATGGTAAAGATCTTTTAAAAGAAAAAACTAGCATAATCTACCTTTTATTTTAATGTAGTTAGCGTCCTACTCCTTTGCGGGGGTTGCAATCAAACATCTAGTTATACGTGTCATTCAATTTAAGTAATAATATCTAGAGTTAGAAATATTGGCTCATGCATTTTGAGTAAAAATTGCCTTTTGAAACTAGTAACATTGAGCTTTCTGAGGAACTATATACAACCAAATTTATTGAATAAGTAATTTATTTTTTAAATTATTGACTAGATCATTATTAATGTTTTACACTGCAATTTTTAAGTCTTCAATTGTGAAAAAGTGCCAGTCTTGAAAACAACTTCAGAAAGGTTCTTGCCTTTCTTTTTTTTTTTTTTTTTTTTGCCTGTCTAATTCTTATGTATAATGTATAGGCGAGTCTCAAATGTACTTAAAGTCCTTAGGTTGTACGTTGAATTTAAACTGTTATTTACTCTCAGATTAGCCTTCGTTGTACACACGAAAGTCAAGCAAATTAAATATGTTTATATATCATATATGTAACATGTATACACATTCCTGTGACTGCCTTTAAAGGCTTGGGTAATTACGAGTTGCTACATACAGAACAACAAGTATGGAAGACAAAGCAATTGAATTTGAAACTTGCTTATCTTGATTAATTATATTTAAGAGTTCAAAAGACGCAGAGGAACAGTTTGAAAGAAGTCATGAACTTTGGCCTTCATTACAGACACAGGCTATAGTTGCCAGAGTTTGCTTTTTTAAATCACTTTATGCCTTTAGACACTGTAGTATGCTAATTTTCAGTAATATTCACTTTGCTGAGTTTTTAAGGGGAAACTAAAAGCTATTGGAAATTCTTCCTGGGTTGCAGTTGCTAGATTAGAAAGATGATCTAACCCCCCGCCCCCCAGATTTATCCATACGTGATTTGAATTGTTCTTTTTCTTTGTTTTGTGTGTGTATTTTTCAATTCAATATTTATTTTTTTGAAAAGCTAAAATATTCACCTCGTTTAAAAATAAAAAAACTATGAAAAGCAATTGAAGTTTCTCTTCCATCCTTTGTTTCCTGACAAAAGCACATGGCACACACACAAAACCCCTAAGAGCTAGCAACTGTTATTATAATGGTTTTCTGTGTCCCCTTCCAGTTTTATGCATAGTTAGGTAAATGCAAATTATTTATTCTTGTTCCTGCTATTGTGCACAAATATTAGCATGCTATACCCTTCATTTTACATCTTGCTTTTTTCTCATATATAAGAAGGTATCTTGAGGATTTTTCTTTATGATCACATAAAGAGTCTCTTCATGCTCTCTCTTTTTAAGATTGTATAGTTGAACTGTGGTTTGGTTAAGTTGAGTGGGTATTTTTCTTGATGATCTGGAAAATTCCAGTTGCCTGAGTAATTTTGGGTAATTTTAAGATTCTGAAGATTTGCATTAATAAACGTAAGATTTGAAATATTTTAATGGTTTTGATGAAAGTCTTTTTAAAATGTGTTATCTCTTTACCCTGGTTTAGTAAAATAAACACATAACTGAACTTAACTCATATATGATAAACTAGATCATCTATGAACATTTTGGGCACCATATTTGTGCCATATTTCCTTGCTCCAAAGTCCATTGTCACTGTAGGAAGCAAATTGCCGTATGCCACATCTTACGAATTTATTCATTTAGACCACGGTGAGAGTTAATTTTTAGGATCATTGCCAGCCAGTTATAACTCTTCTTTCACAATGTATATTACATTATCTTTGATTCTGTTATAGTTCTCATCCTTGCTAATTATTAGAAACTTACATCTCAGTGTTTTGTAGCTTTGTTACTATTCCACATTAGCAAGATTGTTTGAGTACTGCTTGCCTATATTTTCTGAGCCCGTGGGCTGAGTGAACTGCAGAGAACTTGAGGCAGCTCTGCTGTCGAGGAAGCACTCAGTTGGGCTTCTTACCGGGAGAGTTGTTACCGGATTCTATACGTCCTAGTGGGAAAATCCGTGTACTAGCTGTATCAGAGATCATCATTCTTCCTCTTCTAAGCTTTTTGTTCTTTCCAAGTGAATTTTAAGTTTCTCAGCAAGTTTGCTGCTGCTTGACTTTTTGATTCTAGATCTCATCTTATTCTTGAGCAATTCCTGTCCACTAAAAAATGTTTAACCCAACCGTTTGTGTCGTTTGAGAGGACCTAATTACCTACCAAGTCCACTGACTTGTTTTGGAAGCAAATCCTCTTGGTGAAGAAAGGAACCGCTTCCTCCCTCTGACCTTTGCCTGAAGATGAGCAAAGTGTCCTGCTAGGCGGGCTCGTGCTGCTTATCCTCACAGTCAGTAGGACGTCATAGGTTGAGGGTTCACACTTTCTGAGGGAGTCAGGAAAGGGACCCCATAGATGAAAACAGGTTTGAAAGGTGAGCAGAGTTAGCCAGGTAAAGGGAGGGGGACAGAGGGGGTTTTACCTTTGGGAGCATGGGATTGAAATGGAAGGTCAGGGTATGAGCGAGGGTAATGAATTAGAGAAAGACAGACCCATATGTCTTCAGTTGAGAACGAGGCTGCACATGCATTTATTTCTGTTACTGGGAACAAATGATTTCCCCCCGTTATTTTGCTAATACTCTGTACTAATCAGACCACATGTAACATACCGTCTACTTCGTTTTACCAAGGACAGCCAGACTGATAAACAATCAATCAGTCAGTTCAGGTGAGGAATGATCAAAATAAATTTTAGCTAAAAAAGAGATGACCTGAGAAAGAAGTAGGGTTGTTGGGGACACATCTCTGTGGAAGTGAGAATATTGCCACTACACAGAAATAAGTGTGCTGTAATAAGTGGGACAGTATATGTCTCCAGTTTTGCATTATTGTAGCTGCAGTAACTAGCACTGCTTAGTCACCTAGCAAATGCTCAGCAGATATTTAAATAAATGATTAAAGAATAAAATACCCGTGAGTGGGAATTGCCAGGAAAACAAGTTTAGGTTCAGCATTTAGAATTCTCTAACTGAACTGCTCAAGAAGATAGTTTTTTCCCCTCAAGTTTGAACTCCTCATTAGAGCCAGCATCACGCAAATGCTGCCATCACTTCTTAAGAATATTATATGAGGGATTCCTTACACTGGATAGAAGATGGACTATGAAAGGAATTCCTACACACACACATACACACACACGCACACGCGGTACTCAGCCATGATTTTCGTAAATGGTAAGGTCATTGTATGTAAAAAATTTAAGTTTGGTTTGGCAAAAGGAATATATTGGCTTAGGTAGTTCGTTTTCTTTAGATTCAAAATTCTGTTGCACTAATCACTACATCATTTTCCCACCCAAAGTAAGGCTGATCAGGTTGTGTGGCCGGGACCTTATATAATTTGGAAAGGCTCTCTTTTAAAAAAAAAATACAAAATTAAGTATAAACATGAATGTTTGTTTGGTATAAGAAGAAATCACAACAAATAAAAAATACCATAAATGTCACAAAATCTAAAAACATGGTTTATTATAACATTACTGTTAACTTCTTATTAACTAACTAATACACTTCGTTGATACTTTTTGCCTACCTACTTTTGGCCGCATATTCATTGATTATCTCTTTACAGGACACCAATTTTATATTTCCTGTAGAGAGAATCTTTCCTCTTGTAGAAAGAAGGCTTGGCAAACTATGGCTCATAGACCAAATCCATCCTGCTTGTGTTTGTAAATAAATAAAGTTTTATTGGAACACAGCCATCTCCAAATTATCTATGGCTGCTTTTGCATGTTGCAGCGAGAGTTGAGAGACTAAATGGCCCACAAAGCCTAAGATATTAACTGTCTGGCACTTTACAAAACAAGACTGCTGCTCTAGTATGTTTGATCAAAATTTACTTTTATTATTGATAGTTGTGAAGCTGAAAGAAATTTTTTGAAACCAGTTACTGGTAAAGGCACATATGTAATTTCCTTCACTTTGCTTAGAGGGTGCTCCTTGCCTGGGGATAGCAACAGTCTTCGACCTCATCTCAGTTGGCTGGACCACTGCCCCCTCCCCCAGAAGTGTCCATGAAGTTTGGTCAGGGCATGCCTCCCCTAGCAGGGAGCTGGACAGCACTCATTTCGATCCTTTTCCTTGGGGTTAAAGCCTGGGCTAGATGTCCTGTGGGCTACGAGGGGCCAGGTTGTTGCTGGGGCTGGGCACGTGCAGTGGGAGTGCATCCTGACGGACGTGCCGCGATCACCCAGAGAGACTCCTCACATGAGGCCGTGCTGCTGCGACCTCACGTCTCCAGAGGAGAGCAGGCCAGGCCTTTTAAGGGTCTCTTCCAAGTAAAGGACCCTGAAACTTACATTTAATTGGCTTCACTGTGAGCCTGCCTATGTCCCCAGGACGTTTGACTTGTATCTGTTTGAAGTTTTTCTTTTCATAGAAATCTTTTTTTCTCATGCACTAGCAGTCTTCTCTATTTTCCACTGTCACCACCACCACCACTGCCAACCTTCTCCTTCACTCGCCCAGGATAGGTAAGAAACTTAAACCAAATGGGATCAGTAGAGGAATACAATTATATCAAGGATATAGAGTTCTTGGAGAATCATTTAGATGGGGTAGGACAAAAATACGACAAATTAAGAATCAGTGAGTAGTGCATGGTAAATACAAAATGAGCAACTAATTGCGAAGTTCATCCAGAGCTGACCAACGTATGATCTTGCAAATAAATTGACCTCCTCTGTAAAATGATGGGATTGGATCATATGCTTGATCAATTTATGGTGAAATGGTATCAGATGGTATTTGGCTCTAGGATTCAGGGATATGCAAATCCCAGTGCCCCAAGTACCTACCTTTCCACTCTCATCGCAAACTTATTTGCACAGGGAAGTGGTAGAAGAAGAAAGGAATGTGTGTGTGTGTGTGTGTGTGTGTGTGTGTATTTGTTGTTAGCAGTGCTTGGGTCTCTGCTAGTAAAGTTAAACTCTGGTGAGCTGAGGTGGGAGTCCTAGAGGACCTCCTTCCCACCTTTATTCCCTGAAAATCCAAACCCAAATGTCAGGTTTTACCATCTGATCTTGCAAGAGAGAGGCAGTCAAAAGGGAATAGGAGACAGACAACTCCTTTTAAGCAGGTTCACTTAAGTTACCAGGGAGGGAGAGGCAGAAAAGAGCAAGCCATACCTATGTGCTTCCTTTTTACCAGTGGTGTTCTCACCTGCTGGCAGACACCACCCGGTGTAATGAGATCAGTGTCCCTCTCACCTTTACTTGTATGTGGTTTGCCTTCAAGTAGAAAACTAAATACCATTTGTAGTTTTAGCAGCTATAAAGTTTGATGGTTTGCAGGTCTGTGCCATATAATTCACAGTTTTCTAAATGTATGAATTTAAATCATCAGCATCAGGGGAGATTGGTGTTGGCTGAGTGGTTTAGTGACAGCCTAGTCTGTTGCCCAGCACAGACCCTTTGCTCAGGCTTTTTGGATATAAAATAATTTTTAAAATGGTTCCAAAACAGGAAGTATGCTAGTAATGAGAGTGCACACTAAAACTTTTAAAACTTTTATGATTTGTAGTTTAAAAGTGTTGATAACTTTACTGGTAATTTTTAATGTGTCCAATATAAATGGGGTGGAGGAAGGAGCTAGAACCACCTATCTTAGGTCATTGTGTTTTTTATAGTATGTTCAACAATTCTTTTTTTCTTTTTCTTTTTTTTATTTTATTTTGTTGGGGAATATTGGGGAAGAGTGTGTTTCTCCAGAGCCCCTCAGATCCAAGTTGTTGTCCTGTTGTGGAGGACGCAGCTCAGCTCCAAGTCCGGTTGCCGTTTTCAATCCTTAGTTGCGGGGGTGGGGGGCACAGCCCACCATCCCTTGTGGGAGTCGAACCAGCAACCTTGTGGTTGAGAGGATGCACTCTAACCAACTGAGCCATCCGGGAGGCAGCTCAGCTCAAGGTGCCGTGTTCAATCTTAGTTTCAGGCCAGAACCCACCATCCCTTGTGGGACTCGATGAGTTGAACTGGCAACCTTGTAGTTGAGAGCCCACTGGCCCATGTGGGAATCGAACCGGCAGCCTTCAGAGTTAGGAACATAGAGCTCTAACCACCTGAGCCACCAGGCCGGCCCTATGTTCAACAGTTCTTTACTGCTGTTACCTATTGCTGCAAACGAACCACCTCCAAACTTGAATATTAATTTATTTCTCAGGATTCTGTGGGTTGGCTGGGTGGTTAGTCTGTTCCTGTCACCGAGGCTCACTCATGCAGTGGCATTCAGCTGGCATGTGTAGTGGGAACAGGGCTCAGCCGGGTCAGGGATGATGACCGGGGCCTTGTATCCGTGTGGCCTTCACTCCAGGTTTTAGGGCAGCACTTCCAGGAGGGCCAGCTACAATATGCAAGTGCTTTTCAAGCTTCTGCTTACATTTGCTGAGGTCATATTGGTTAAAGCAAGTCACATGGACACACCCAGGGTCAGTGGGGGAGGAGATTCTACAAGAAGTGGGATTCTCAGGCTTCAAGGGCCGTTACCGGAAGGGCACACCACTGGACCCGACTCCAGGCAAGGTTTCCCACTGTGCATGGCTGTTTATGTCTCTAAACTACAGAGCTGAGCCATGTTTGATGTGACTGTGATTCTGTGACTTCATCCCATGCCTCTCTTCTTTTTCTTATCCTCCACCCCACTCACTCCCACAGCGCCCCTAGCGCGTGGCACAGTTGGGTCTTTGTTGATGTATCTTCCTAGAATGCTATTTTCTTCCCACTTCTCCCCCTGCCCCCTCCCCCTTTGCTCACCAGACTCATCCCTTTTTATCCTTCAGGTACGCTGTCACTTTAGGGAATCCTTCCCACGCTAGGCAGGTTTTCCTTGCATACTGGAGTTTTCCATTATAGCATTTATAATAGTTATTAATGTCTGTCTGCCCATTAGAGCTCACGTTTCATGAGGACCCTGTTTCATTCATTTTTGTATTCAACCCCACTTGCATTCTCACCCCACCTGCATTTATTACAATCCTGTGTACCTAGTAGGTACTCAGTAAACGTTTGGTGAATGAATATGCCTGGCACAGTACGTTTCTTCAATAGCTACTAAGACCTAATGACTGTGCTCCTTCCCTAAGACAGCAGCTGTTTTTAACCGGCTCCGTTTTCCTTCATTGTTGGGATTCTGTTACCTACTGCTTTTGTCCTCTTACTTTTCCAGTCCTCCAGCTTTCCTTTTTTTAAAATTAACTATTTTTTGTGGCATTTTCTGTCTTTGATGTATTCTTTTTAAATCTCTATCTTTTCCTATTGTTTTTTCCTTCTTTTTCTGGTTATTTCTCGTGTGGAAATTACCAGGTGATAACATTCCTCCTTTCCAGAGCAAATTATTTGTGTTTTCTTTTCCTGGATAATTTTTAGTAGTACTCAACACAGAGTTTTGTTTCTCCATTTTAAATTGGTGGTTTTCGTCTTGGTTTTTTTAGGTTGCTATGTAACAGAGGTGTTGTTAGACTCTATTTAGGAACTTGCTCCTGAGACTACCCCATAGTTAAGTAATTATAAGAAGTCAGCTAATTTTTAATCTTTCTTTACTTTTACAATTCCTTTATAATGTTGCATATCAAAATTTCATACTCAGGATAATGATGGGACATTTCATGTGAATACTTCATCAGAACATCTATGAACATATTTAAAGCTTAGCTATAATATAATGAGAAAAATTAGGATGGATTTTCCCAGACTAGATTTTAGAAACTTGGGGACACGCACACAAGCTAGAATGTTTTGACCATTAATCTAGGCCATTGTAATCATAGAAAACACCTTATTGTATTCAGTTAAATGATTTTTATTTCCACATTCAGTTTATTTTGGATATGCGTTGAAAATATATCTTTATAAATTATTTCCTTTAACATTGTATATGTATTCGATGATTACAATAATTGTTGTAGACAATTATGCAGTGTTAAGTTGTCTTAGTACTTGTTGTAGGCAGTTGCTTCTCAAGAAGGATCTGTAGATCCTGGTATTTTCCAGTCTTTTCCCCACGTCATCAGCTGATTCTGTAATAAAAGAAACATCTATTTTCCTAATGTAAACTTCTTACTCTGACCTGTTATATGATGTGGTTGTTCTGAAAATGAAAGGAATTTAATCTGTCGAAGTGGTAGATGTTTGTGATTTCTTATTCAGGATGAAGTTGCTTTGGTATACGTGGGAACTGGAGGAAGTAGCAGTTTTCATAGTTTTGGGTCATTGTGGCAGTGTCTGACACATGCAGAGATACCAGTGCTCTGAGAAGAGAGCTGCCTCCCCAAAACTCATGGCCATGGGAGGAGACTGAGTGTTACATTTTAATGAGTCATTTGTTCTTGCAAGTGTTTTTATTTCAAAATAATTTCACACTTACAGAAAAGTTGTAAATAAAGTACAAAGAATTCCTATGTACCCTTCACGTAGATTTGTCAAATGTTTATCACATTTCGTCATGGTTCTTTTTCTCTCTACATATACATACGTATTATTTTTTTCTGAGTCACTTGAAAGTAAGTTGCTGATATCATGCCCCTTTATAATACTTCAGGGCGTGTATCCTAAAGTCAGGGTCATTCTCTTATTCATTATCATAATCGAAATCAAAATATGCAGTTTTTAATTTAACAAATATTTGCTTACGTGGGGCAAAGGTGAAATGAAAGTATAGGCTTGCAAAACTATTTTAGTTGTTTAAGGGAATTACAGTCTATTCAGTGGGTATTAAGTCCATACAGAAAGTTATTCTGTAATAGAATAAGATCTGTGATATTACAAGATTTACATCAGGTACACAAAAAGTTACTTTAGAAACATGAAGGAGAAGCAGACAGTAATTTCAACTTAGGGAATCAGGGCAATACTGCTTGACTGGTGCAGGTTCAACCTAAAGAGAGGTGAAGGTGCCCTGCTGAAGGAGTCACATCCCAGAAGTCATCCTTCCTTTTGTCTGCCCTTGGCAATGCAAGTTCTGAGAATGAATGTTGTTGTAGAAACTCAGTACTGTAATATCAGGATGCATAAGATAGGCTCCATTTCCACCAAAGTTGATATCATACTGTTTTCCTTTCCATTAATAAAATGTAACCCTAACATTGAGCTAATAAGAACTAGATTTCCTTTCCTAAGCACTTGTCCTTCGGTTGTTTTTCAATAATACCTTCTTGATTATGAAAGACAAGAATGGAGTTGATTAGCTGTAATTACTTTAAAGGAATGGAAGGAATGTTTTTTTAAAACTTAATTAAGCCACTGTCAATCTAGAGTTTAAGGGATAGTTGCTGTTTTTGTATTTCTAGCATTTATATATTAAATGTTATGTGTGTAAGCTCTTCTTGCATTCACTGTAAGTATTCTGAATTAACCAGAAGGGGCTTTAAAAAGTGCTATGGTATATAATTTTCAGACTTTGCTAATTTAAGATAAAAAGAAGTGAAATAGACACAGTTAGACTGACAAAAGGTTATAGCAAAATTTTGAAAATACAGTTACTGAAAATTGCTTATGATTAGTTGGGTTCTTTAGTATTAAAATTTTATATTGTTTTAAAATCAGTTTTATAATGCCAACTGTGTTTGTGTGGAAAATTATAAAAGTGTTTCATGGGTGTCTATTTCTTAAGCAAATGTTTTAAGAATATGTTTTAAATTTATTTAAATGTTTCAATGTGGATTTTTAGTTTTGGAGTGTTTTTGTTTTTAAGTTCACATATACATCCAGACAATCTTTCACAGTGTTAATATTTGGTCCTCTGGCAAGGGGATTTCCATGATGGAAGTTCAGACTATTTAATAACACATCTTTTCTTTTGCAAGTTCTTACTTCTTATTTTCTGGTTAAAGAGTAAAGTAGGCGAATTTTTAGATCTTTTCATTGGTATCTGGTTTCTTAATTGCTTTTCTTTTTAGAAATGAATGCATTTTGACAGTGCCATACTAAAAGGGCTGTAATTTACATGAATTTTCTGTAGAAAACAAATTTTCTCATCTGGTTTTTGAATTCTTCAATCTCATCTTTTATACCATTGGGTAATATGTGCCAAATCCATTGTTCTGAAATATTCGGTGCTAGGGTTGGGGACCTAGGGAGTTGGCATGCTGAGACTGTACTTGCAAAAGAACACAGTATGTTTGGAGCAGGCCAAAGCTGTACCCACAGTCTTTAATCTCCTTTTTAAACCCAACGGCCTAGTGTCTAAGCTATCTTCGTCATTTTTTTAATGGCTCTGGGAGACATTTTCTTGCTGCTTTGTGTGCTGTTCATGACTGTCTGTAAAATTTAAAGATGAGTTTGGTCTGCAGAAGTTAAAAACATAACGTGAAACACTGATATCTGGGAAAGTATACAATTTTGATCCCCAACAGTATCTAATCTTACATTTCTAACTTTATTGTTGTTATAAAAGACATGTGTACACACATATATGTGTGTGTGTATGTGTATACGTATATATACATACACAAACATACGTAATAGTTTTTTTGAATACTCTTATCGGATATTCCCCAGGCATAGTTATGTAACCCAAAACATTATCTCCAAATCTTAATGTAGTCTGTTTTTTAGAGGATTTAGAGGCTAGTAATTTCTGTACTAGTATATATGTGTATCACTCTTACTGAATTTATGATCAAATAGTTACATTCTAGATTATAATATAAAAGAAATTTAGTTTAGAATTAAATGAAAGTTTCCATTGTTTCATGACACAGTCGTGAGGGAGATAGCAACGTGGTGTCCTAGAAAACCTAGATGCTCTAAGGTGTCCATTGCATGTAATGAACTAGTTTGTCTCCTGAAATTGTACTAGTTAGATGCATCCTTGAGAAAATTGGGACAATAGTTGCTCAAATCATTTTTCATATTTCAATATAGCTTTCAAGCTGTGTGGCCGCGTGCATGTCATTTAAAATCTTTTGTCCCTTCAGTAACACCTTTAGAAAAGGAGATAATAGAATCTATTATAATATCTTCAAGGATGGTGTACTATGTTCAAAGTACCATATAATCCAGCACTATAATTAGTAACCACATGCCTTGCTTTCAAGTTTAATTTAGTACCTTAACTGCTATATAGAAATCAACCTGTGTTAATACTACTATTTGTTTAAATGTTCACATCATTGGAAAACAGCATATCACAGGGAGTAAAAATACAGGATTTGAAGTCATAAATTGCCTGCATTGGAATTTCAGCTCTACCACTTAACTGTGTGATATTAGGCAAATTATTTATCTTCTTTAACCTTGGGTTTCTGAAGCATAAAATAAGGTTCTAATAGTAATAAAATTAAATGGGTTTATATTTGAAAGTGCTTGGCACATTGCCTGACACATTTTAAGCATCAGTAAATGTTAGCTTTCAACAATTATTTTCAGTATAGTTACTGTCTAGTTATTTATTACTGTGTGAGACAGTACTTCAAAAAGTAGTGGCTTAAAATAGCAATAAATATTTATTATCTCCTTTTTTCTGTGGGTCAGGAATTCGGGAGCAGCTTAGCTGGGTGATTCTGGTTTGGTTGTTGTCTCTCATAAGGTTGCAGTCAAGATGTCAGCAGGGGCTACGGTGAGCTGAGTGTTACCTCAAACCTAATGGCTGTAATTTTCTATGTTGCAGACTATGTCTTCAGCAGTGGTCCAGTTATATGCAGCAGATCGGAATTGTATGTGGTCCAAGAAATGCAGTGGCGTTGCGTGTCTCGTTAAGGACAATCCACAGAGATCTTATTTTTTAAGAATATTTGATATCAAGGTGAGTTTTGTTTTGCTTCCACTTTAAACTATAGGTGATTAGGTTTTCTACCTCAATGATAATTTAGTATAGATTTGTTTGTCGTATATATAGTG